>NC_090437.1:401628791-401932291 GCF_031143425.1 Pleurodeles waltl
AAATTTTGTGCAGCAGATGCCGCAGCAGGTGGGAAATGTCATGTTTCAACCCCAGATGAGAGGTAGGGGTCTTGGAGGCAATATGAATCATGGTCCAGATTTGAATACTATCATGGTTCAGAATGATGTGCAGGGAATGAAGTAGCTATTGCTGTGTCACATTCGCAGAGCCGTGGGACATTGGAAGCGGGAGTGTCCAATGAAGGTGCAGGAAGGTGTTGTTCAGCAAGGCAATTACATCAATACATTTCAGAATGTTAGAGGACGAAGATTAAGGGGTCCTAATCCAAATTTTCATAAACATGTGAATCAAATGCAGAGTTTTCAAACCATGCAGCAGGTGCAAATGTCCTGTGCACAAGTGTCACAGTTGCAGCCAATGCAGCATCAGGTTCCCATGGTAACTAGACAGCAAATGCAGATACCTCAAGCCCCAATGGAGCAGCAACAGATGATGCTTTCTCAAGAGGTCACAGGTCAGAGACAAGAGAGAAGTAGTAGCACAGTGCACCAATTCCCATTACACAGTGAGAATGAAATGAATGGTGAATAGATGAGTGACAGTTCAGATGAAGAGCCATGTGCGCTTGCGACTTCTTTACAGATAGATCAGAGAGGACCCTATGTGAGGGGAATGGTAATGGGTCACAGAGTCTCATTTCTGGTGAACACTGGAGCTACACGCTCTACAGTAAGAATTGCAGAAGTTCTGAATTTGCCCCTTTCAGGAAGATGAGTTCAGGTTGTCGGGGTAGCAAATCAGTATTTGACAAACCCCATCACCGATCCAGTGCAAGTTGAGTTTGGCAATTTCCAGGGACTGCATAAATTTGTAGTCTGTGATTCGAGTCTAGTATCCCTACTGGGGAGGGACTTGTTGTGTAAGACAAAGACCCTCAAGATGACATTGGCGGTAAATCCCACTTACCGCCATGCTGACTGCCGCCAACATACTGCTGGCGCGGCGGATATCAGTTCACCATATTATGACACACACACACCAATCCAATCAGCCACAGACACAAGTCCGCCACATCAAAGGTCACTAATGAAGTTGGCAGCGGGTTGAAATGAAAAATTCACCTAACACCTATCACCTATTTGAATATTGAACATAAGGAAAACATACAAATATATATGATCATATGTGTGTACTAATCACAGCACGTGCCGCCAAGATGCTATCCCAGAGGGGAAACTATAAAAAATTATATTTTAATAGTGCACCACTTTTGAATATATCAAAGAAAGTCCAGTTACTCAATGTCATCTCATCGTATTCTTCATTTTATTCTGTTTTTCTTGCAAAAAAATTAATAAAACATCAGCCAACGCATTTCGCCCTCAACAAAGGGCTTCTCAGGGCTGTAATATGATAGAAATAATACCCTCAATGTATTAGAACACCAATATACATATTGAATATACTCAATGAAAAAATAAACATACTAAACAATAACGAATCAACTTGATCTGATAACAAGACACACAGACAAGGGACACCCATAACCAATGTATTCTATTTAAATAACAAACATATTAAATATATAAAAGACATGTAAACACAACATATGCATATTACAAACATAAATAAATAAATATATATACCATATACACACCAACATATCTATATATACACAATCATCTATAATAAAAACATTAGAGTCACTGCCTTATTGCTGACCAATTATTACATCATATGGAGAAATTTTTTCATTTTCCTGGGCAATTTCTACATACAGACGTAAGGAGTTGCCATGGGTGCTACCTTTGTACCAGATGTAGCGATTCTCTATATGGATAATTATGAACAACTTTATATATTTGATAAATCATTACATACTTTGCACATATAACTTAATTGAAACAATATATTGATGATTTGATAATGAGTTGGACTGGTACGCAACCTGATTTATTGGATTTCTATAAATAGTTAAATGAGAGATCGGATTGACCATACAGTACAGTTCTCTTGAGATTAACTTTTTGGATATAACTATCAAAGTACAGGAGAAGCAGCTATATACTACCTTATACAGAAAAGAGAGTGAGAAAAATTATTTGTTGCAGTGTCAAAGTCATCACCCTCGAAATTTGAGGGATAATCTGCCATATGGCCAATTCCTCCGTCGTCAGAGGAACTGTTTCCGTAAACAGGATTATTTTGCAGAACATGAAGATCTGATGAGCCGCTTGTTGATGCGGGGGTACCCGAAAAGTGTAGTGAGAAAGGCACGGAAAAGAGCTTGGTTTTGTCATCGGGAAAATTTACTCGAACCAAGGGTGCAAATAGATGATGGCAATAGCAGGATGATATGTGTTACTACATACTGTACGAGGAGTACTGAAATAAGAAAGATTATTAATCAATATTGGACCTTAATCTCAGATGAATTGGGGTTGCAGGATCCCCCTATGCATGTGTTTCAGAGGGTTAAGAATATCAAGGATTGGGTGGTTAGTTCTTTGCTGGCGGAACCTCCAAAACATTCTTTGTTATCAATGTTGAATTTGCCAAGATTGTAGGTCACTATAAATGTGGGACATGTAAAGCATGTATACAATGTTTGGAGATTAAAATATTTGAGTATATACATGTGTTTGTTACACTTAAAGAACATACTATTTGTAACAGTATGAATGTTATTTATGTGGTTAAATGCCCATGTGATTTATTATATGTTGGCCAGACCAAAAAGAAAGTTAAGGTACGCTGTACACTGTAGTCGTATTAGATGCAAGATAGAGGGTGCACCTTTGGTTGACTATTTTACTGCATTGAAACATTCTGTGGACTTTCTCAGATGGTTGGTGATTGACAAGATCAGTGTAAATCGACGAGGGGGTAATGTAACTGACATTTTGAATTTACGAAAATGTAAATGTATCCATTTTTTGGACTCTGTCTCTTAGGGCTTGAATGAATATGAGGAAATAGCCAGACAAACTGCCAGTCTATCCAATGGTTAAGATATATTAGTGCAGGGATAATATTGTCTATGATGATTGATTTTGAAACAGGGGCCAACACCACCAATATGGAGAGATATATTGGGATTATGAGATCTGTGTGATTATCATGAATTACATTTTCTTTCTCTCTTACAACTACTACCAACAATGTGGCTAATGGTATCTACATATACTATATCGGAAACGGTGGGAGGACCTGAGACGCTGAGTACGGAAGACTGCAGAGGCCTAGCTAGGGATGGCCTCCCAACGAGGAAGGGGTGCCCATCGAACCCTAACCCCCTGATGGCCCGCATACTGGCAGTGGCCTATCCGAAGCTGGATGGGCACTTGAGGGCATCACAGCAGCCACAAGGGGGTGAGTACAGTGTCCATCATTACAACTCTTGGTAGGGGGTACCTGGGTGGGGGATGTGTGTTAGTGGGCTCCCCTAGGCCAGGCCTGACATTGCAGACTAGGTCCCATGTTGGCTGGGTTCTGAAGTGATAATCCTGCTACCTAGCTCGTAGCCATCCACAACTGGTCAGGGCTGTGTGGGTCCTAGGTGTGCTACATTTGGTGGTATGTGCCCCTCCCCATCCCTTGGTGGCTAGCATTATAACTGTTAGTGCAATGCATAGTGCGTAGGGCTGTTCCCTGTGTGTGACGGTGGTGTGTACGCCAACGGTGGTGTTGGTGCAGCCATTGACCCAGTGCATCCTTTGTCTCTTACCCCCCCTTTTTGGTTTGTCACCCTGTCCTTATGTGCATTAGCATCATCTGGGGGAGGAGCAGAGGCACCAGGGACAGAGGGAGCTTGGAGGCAGAGTCCACCAACGCTGAAGAAACCAGTGGGAAGAAGGACGAGGGGAGCACCACAGCGGAGACAGGAGGGGACAGTTTGGACACAGATACCTCCTCCGATGGAAGCTCCCTGGTGGTGGCAGACACCTCTGTGCTCACCCCAGTTACTACCACCACCGCGGTACCAGCAACACCCTCCCCGCAGCCTCTCAGCGAGTTGCCAATACCCGCTCACCCAAGAGGGTGGGCATCTCCTTCGCCCAGGCACCTCAGGCCCTGCCCCAGTTAGCCCTGCTGCCCTGAGTGTGGAGGCTATTGACCTCCTGAAATCCATCTCTGTAGGGCAGTCAACCATTGTGAATGCCATCCAGGGGCTGGCAGCCCAGATGCAACAGACTAATGCATTCCTGGAGGGCATTCACACTGGCTTGACGGCCCAACACAGATCAATCCAGGCTCTGGCCTCCTCTCTGATGGCAGCCATTGTCCCTGTTTCCACCCTTCCCCCTCCAACCTCCTCCTCCCAATCCCATTCCTCTCAACCCAAACTTATCCCAAGCACACAGGCAGACGCTCAACAACACACAAGAGTGGCACAGGCAAACACAAGCACCACACATCATCCCACAGGCACTCACACAAACACCATCCAGATACATACATACCAACATCCACAATTTCCACTGTGTCCCCCTCCTCCTCCTCCACCTCCCTCCCAGTTCCGTCTACACTCACACCTGCGTGCACTACATCCTCATCCACTACCAGCATCACCACCACACCTAGCAGAACACACACCTCACTGGCAGACACCTCAACAACAGTCATGCACACGTCCCCTGTGTCCTCTCCCACTGTGTCTGTCCCCCCCTCCCAAGGTACACAAACGCAAGCACTCAGACACCCGGCAGCCATCCACATCACAACAGCATGCAGCCCATGCACCCAAACGCAGCAGACAGACACCTCCTACAACCACTCCCTATTCCTCCACTCCCAAACCTTCTCCTTCTTCCCTCCCCAATGTCCCTAAGAAGGTATTCCTCTCCACCATTTACCTCTTCCCTACCCCTCCCCCCCATCCTTTATGTCTGGCCAGGGTGGCAAAAACCCAGGCAAGCACCTCAGCCACCCAGTCCACAGGCCAAGTAGTCTCCACACTCACTCGTGGTGGGAAAGGATCCAGGGCACCAGGCAGCCTCAAGGAAAGGATGCTTGCACTAGCTGCTGCCCGGAAGGGCAAGAAGCAATCCCCAGCTGCTGCCAGGAAGGGCAAGGAACCATCCCTGGCTGCTGTCAGGAAGGGCAAGGTGCCATCCCCAGCTGCTGCCAGGAAGGGCAAGGTGCCTACCCCAGCTGCTGCCAGGAAGGGCAAGGAGCCTGCACTAGCAGGCAGGAAGGACAAGGGGCCTGGTGCAGGGACTCAGATGGAGCCCCCACCACCAACCATGGTTGTGCAGCCATCTGAGGCTGCAGGGGATGGGCAGAAGCTTCCCCCTACCACCACCAACAGCAGCACCACCACCAGCGGGCCGCCGTCCGAGGCTGCAGGGAATGGGCAGGAGCTTTCCCCTACCTCAAGCAGCAGCAGCACCACCGCCACCAGTGGACAGCCGTCCAAGGCTGCAGGGGATGGGCAGGTGCTTCCCCCCACCACCAGCAGCACCAGCACCACCAGTAGGCAGCTGTCTGAGGCTGCAGGGGATGGGCAGGAGCTTCCCTCCACCACCACCAGCAGCAGCTTCACCACCACAAGTGGGCAGCCGTCTGAGGCTGCAGGGGATGGGCTGCAGCCTCCTGCCAGCACCACCACCCCCACCACCACCAGTGGGCAGCCATCCGAGGCTACAGGGGATGGGTTGGAGCCTCCCACCAACAGCAGCAGCAGCAGCAGCACCATCACCACCACTGAACAGCCGTCACCGCCGGCGGACAGTATGTAGTCCTGCCTCCATGGGTTGCTGTGCGGCCTGCCCCCTGCAAATCCTGTGGATATGACACCCAGTTGAAAGACTATAACCTTGCACTCCCCAGGATCAACAGCACAGGGCACAATGCCCCCGCCAGAACCAGTGGGTAAGACACCCACCAACCCCAGCCTTCCCCAGAATCAGAAGTACAGGGCACAATGCCCCCTCCAGTACCAGTTGGTAAGACACCCACCAACCCCAGCCTCCCCAGGATCAGAAGCACAGGGCACAATGCCCTCTCAAGAACCAGTAGGCAAGTCACCCACTTGAGAGACTGTGGCCTTGCACTCTCCTGCACCGGGCACAGGGCGTGTTGCCCCCTCCAAACATGTTGGCAAGTCACCCCCTTGAGAGACTGTGGCCTTGCACTCCCCAGGACCAAGCAATGGGCATGTTGCCCCCCCAGAACCAGTGGTGTTGTTCCATCTGCCGGCTGAGGTGCCCCCCCTTTCCCCGTCCCTCTGAGGTGCTTGCCTATTTTCCAACTGATGCCCCTCCAGTGTTCTCTCCGTGTTGGTGCAGGTGACAAGTGGGGCCTTGGACTTTGGCCTGTGGCCCTGTGGCCCACACACAATCAGGACTGGGTAGTGTCCCTTGAACTTTACATATGTATATACCATTACATTGCATTTTCGTATTTCTACTGTTTTGTTATTATTACACTCACTTTTGCACATTCCTGTTGTCCTTGCATTATTCCTCCGGGGTACAGGGTAAATATGTTTTATTACTGCAGCTGATTGTGTGTATGGTGTTGGGGTGGGGGTGTGTGTTGTGCGTGTGTGTGTCACTCACTTTTTCCTCCCTCCCCTTTGTGCTAGGCGGCAGTACTCACTGTGGTCATCTTCGCCATCATTGTTGTTGGTGGTGCAGCAGGACGTAGAAAATCATTCTTGAATATTTGAAGTTCGGGCTCCATGGCAGCGTGGTTCTTCCATGTGTCTCCAAAGGTGAGTCCTTTCCCTTCTGTGCAGTGTTTCTGCCAGGCTTTTGATGTCGTTGGTACCTCCCCGGAAAAGGTGGCAGTTTCCAGGGTCTTAATATGGAGGGTGGAACATTGACTTCCACCTTGCTGTATGCGGCTACCGCCGTGGTGGCTGTTGTTTCTGCCCTGGTGGTTGGTGTGGTAAAGTGGCTGTCTATCTGAGTTGTCACCGCCATAGTCATAATTTGGCGATAGTTACCGCCAGCCTGTTGGCGGTATTACTGCCACTTTATCACTGACTGGCAGGGTTGTAATGAGGGCCAAAGTGTTTGATTACTTGCTCAAATGATGGAATTGAGATCCAGACAGATATTGATGATAAGGAACACCCATCCCCAGAAAGTGAGTGTGAAACTAAAAATGAGGGGTACCCCTTGATTGAATTTTTCCCGATGTTCACAGTGAAAGAGCTTTCAATTTGATTTGCAGGGAACAGTACAAGAGAACGTGTGGGATTTGATAGGAAAGGAAGTAGGGCTGATCAAAGGAGTGGAGCCAATTAAGGTTACCTTAAAACCGAATGCAGTGTTTCCCCAACTTCCACAGTACAACATGACACAAGATGTCCTGATGAAAGTGACTCGGATAATTGTAGATTTTGTGAAGCAGGGAGTTCTGAAAGAGGTATTGAGCAGCCCATGTAATTCACTGATAATGGGTTTAAAGAAGCTATGTGGGAAGGTTCAGATTGTTCAGGATTTGAGAAAAATAAATGAGATTGTGGTCAAGTGTTGTCCCATAGTGACCAATCCAGCTATAAAAATGTTCAAGATTCCATGTGATGCAGAATGGTTTACAGTTTTTGATTTGTCACAAGCGTTCTTTTCTGTGCCACTTCTTGAGAAAAGCCAATTTCTCTTTTGTTTCAAATTTCTGGATAAGGCCTTTTGCTGGTGTAGGCTTCCACAAGGGTACACAGAATCACCTTCCCTGTTTAACCTGATCTTGAAAAAAGAATTTGCAGTCATTAGAATTGCCTTTCCCATCAACTCTGGTGCAGTACATTGAACACTTATTGATTGTGTCCAAGACAAGGGACGAGTGTAAGTATGACTTGATTGCCCTGTTGAATCATTTGGGAAAGTATGGTCATAAAGTGTCCCCACTGAAATTGCAGTACTGCCAGAAGGTAGTGAAGTATTCGGGTCACCAGACTGAAAAAGAGTCGAGGAGAATATCCAGAGAGAGGATTACAATGATACTGCAGATAAATCCCCCGACTACACAGAGAGATGTCAGGATGTTTTTGGGAATGGTGGGTTACTGTCAACAATGGATCCCAAATTTTTCAGAAATTTCCAGACCATTGGAGAAACTTACCCATAAGGAAGTCACAGATCCGAGAGTGCTAGACAAGGATGAGATGAAAGCGTTCACTGAGTTTAGAGAGAGTTTGTGCAGAGCTCCAGCGTTGGGTGTGCCTGACTACACGAAGCCTTTCATATTGTTTTGTCATGAGCGTGATGCACGTTCATTGTCTGTCTTGACTCAGGTGCATGGAGGTGCTCATCACCCAGTCGCTTATTTTTCAGCTACTTTGGATCCAGTTGCAGCAGCCTTACCAGGTTGTTTGCGTGCATTTGCCGCAGTTCGTCAGAGTCTTTCACAATGTGAAGGCGTGGTGATGGGATATCCCCTGACTGTAATGGTCCTCGATTGAGATTTTACTGACATGGGTGAAAACCCAATACTTGACTGGTGCTAGGCTAACTACGTATGAGATGAGTATTTTGGGAGCACCAAACGTGGCACTGAAAAGATGTACAGTGCTGAACCCAGCAACTTTACTTCCAAGTAATACTACTGAAATTGAAAAAGAGGAAGATGTCGAACATGAATATCTTGAAGTAACTGAGTTGTGCACAAAACCAAGACCTGACATTAGAGACACACAATTGGAAGAAAATTACCAAATTATTTTGGTTGATGGCTCTTGTCTAAGAGACAATACAGGGACACTGAGAGCAGGATATGCTGTGTGCACAATTGCAGGTACCTTGGAAGCCTCCTGGCTTCGAGGAGTGTATTCTGCCCAGGTAGCCGATTTGGTCGCTCTTATTAGGGCGTGCTATGTTTCTGCTCAATTGAGAGTCACTATCTACATGGACAGCCAATATGGATTCGGAATAGTTCATGATTTTGGTCAATTGTGGTTGCAGAGAGGTTTCCTGACCTCTTCTGCAACACCAGTGAGAAATGGTGATAGAATAAAGGAGCTGTTATATGCAATTCAATTACCTGAAGAAATTGCTGTGGTAAAATGCAGTGCACACCTAAAGCCGCAGGACTATGTGTCATTGGGGAATGGATATGCAGATCAAGTCACAAGGTTTTGCGCATTAAGCTGAATATCATTTAAGGACAAGTGTGAATTGTTACCTGGAGAAGACACAACATGGACGAGTTATGCAATAAAAGTGATTGACACTTTGGAAGAGTTAAGATCGTTGTAGAATAATGTCGACAAGGAAGAGAAACGTTCATGGAGTAAAATGAAATGTGTTCAAAGACAGGATGAATTGTGGGTTTCCTAAGAGGGTCAGTTGGTTATGCCAAATAGCCTGTTGTCTCAAATGGCAAGGTACTATCATGGTCAGGCACACATTGGGTGGGATGCCATGGTTCGTCTGTTCAAAATTGATTGCTTCAACCCTCAGTTTAGACAAGCCGCTGAAGCAGTTTGCCATTGTTGTGTCATTTGTCAGCAGTTAAATGCGGGTAAGGGGGCAGTGGTTAATTTGAGCCATATAGGAAATAGCAGGAGGTCCATTCAGCAGAATGCAGATGGATTTTATTGAGATGCCTGTGTGTGTGGAGGTTTGAGATATGTGTTGGTGATTGTTTCCATCTTTAGTCATTGGATTGAAGCATTTCCTACACGGAGAAATGATAGTCTCACAGTAGCGAAACTGCTGCTTAGGGAACTGATACCACGCTTCGGGTTTCCGATCTCTTTAGAATCAGATAGGGGAAGTCACTTCAATAATGAAATGATTAAACTGCTATGTGCAGCTCTAAACATTGAGCAGAAGTTGCTTTGGAGTTACCGCCCTGAAGCATCAGGACTAGTGGAGCAGATGAATGGTACATTGAAGTCAAGAATTGTCAAGATGTGTGCAGCTGCGTATCTGAAATGGCCCAATGCATTGCCTTTGGTGTAGATGTCAATGAGAAACACACCTGATAGGAAGACAGGATTGTCGCCCCATGAGATCCTCATGGGGAGAGCAATGAGATTGCCAACAGTATCTGCCAATGCACTTGTCAACATTACAGATGATATGGGGTTAGATTACTGCAAGGGTCTGGCTGATGTAGTCCACTCTTTCTCTCAGCAGCTGGAGGCAACCACACTGCCACTGATCCATGACCCAGGGCACAACCTGAGAGCCAGAGACTGGGTTGTTGTCTGAAAGCATGTGAGAAAGGCGTGTTTGGAGCCTTGTTGGAAGGGACCATACCAGGTAGTCCTCACAAGTACGACAGCTGTGAAGTGTGCTGAGATTCCAAACTGGATTCACGCAAGTCATACGAAGAAAGTGACATGTCCACTGGATCATGAAGAAGCATTGTTGAGAGTACCAACAACAGTGAGAAAAATCACTTCACCAGAATAAGAACCAAGAGAAACTGAGACTGGGTCTGAGCTTGTTGAGGACGGTTTAGTTACTCCTGTGAGAGACGAGGGCGGAGACCTCCAGGAAAGTATTGGGGAACCTACCTCAAATGAAGCAGCAGGAGAGCCTAATCCAGAGGGGCCTCTCCCAGAAGTAGACAATTCTGAGAGACAAGCAAAGCAATTGCCAGACCCAGAAGGGGAAGGGGTTGAGGTGGATCAAAGTCAAAGTGATCTGACTCCTCCTGAACCAGTTGCAGGTCTGTCAACAGAAAACACCACAGAGAAAGAAAGGGTTTGAGTACAATGTTGAAGAGAATACTGACAGAAGGCTCACTGAAAGGAGATAAGTGGCCGAAATCGCAAGTGGAAAAAAGGAAAGAGGTGGTTGTCAAACCAACACTAGAGGAAGAAGTAAACATTTTGAGAAAAGAACTAAATGAAGGAGAGCTGAATGGTGATCGAAAATGGTAGCGAAAGAGAAGAGCAAGTCGAAGATACCCAGGTCCTGAATGGGCTTGTGCACCTACAAACGAATGGCAGCAAGAGTTTATGGGGGTCATTCTGAAGCCCGCCAGACTTCCCCCCTCCAAAATACCGCTCCGCGGTCGAAAGACCGCTGAGGGTATTTTGGCTTTTGCACTGGGCTGGCGGGCGACCGCCAAAAGGCCGCCCGCCAGCCCAGTGCAAAAGACCCTTCCCACGAGGACGCCGGCTCAGAATTGAGCCGGCGGAGTGGGAAGGTGCGACGGGTGCAGTGGCACCCGTCGCGTATTTCAGTGTCTGCAATGCAGACACTGAAATACAAAGTGGGGCCCTCTTACGGGGGCCCCTGCAGTGCCCATGCCATTGGCATGGGCACTGCAGGGGCCCCCAGGGGCCCCACGACAACCCATACCGCCATCCTGTTCCTGGCGGGAGAACCATGGGAACAGGATGGCGGTATGGGCTGTCAGAATCCCCCATGGCGGCGCAGCAAGCTGCGCCGCCATGGGGGATTCCAAGGGCAGCGGAAAACCGGCAGGAGACCGCCGGTTTTCCGCATCTGACCGCTGCCAAACCGCCGCGGTCAGAATGCCCTGCGGGGCACCGCCAGCCTGTTGGCGGTGCTCCTGCCGACCCTGGCCCCGGCGGTCCTATGTCTTTTTGTTTTGATAGGGAGGTTCCAAGTCAATATTTTGAGGTGACGTGAAGAAGATTGCTGAACTGAACTATTGAAACAATGTGAGAGAAATAATTTTGAGAAAGAGACTGATGAAAGTAACCAGAAAAGACATTGATAACCTGTTTGGACTTTCTGAAACCTGATTTTGACAAGCTGCTAACCGATTTTGACAAGGAAGAAGGGTTCCTAGAAGTGAAACTGAACTGCTAAAAGAAGAGCTGTCTATTTTTTATTTTTGCTGCAAGTTTTATAAGTTACCTCTGCTTTCTGATTCTTAACAGATCATGGCTGATTTAGATAACCAAGTTAGAGATGATAGGCGCTGTAAATATATGAGCATTGGTTTGGCAATTATGTGTGGGATATTGTTTATGGTATTGATTGTGGGTACCTCTGTTCTTGATACGAGAGGAGCCAACCATACTTCTGCTTTTGAGACTACTACACTAACAGCTTTGGAGAGGTTTAAGTAAGATTAGAATATTTGCATGATTATACTAATGCGCAGGAAGAACTTCCTTCTAACGTTTTTTATTGCTTGTTGAGTAAGTATGTTGAGACGATGGATGCAAAGGATTGTCTTGTGTGTACGCAGATTCCTTCATCAGTAAAGGAAGGAGTCACTTATCATAGCTTGCCACTAACATATGGGATAAGTTGTAGTCTGCTACTAACAAGGTTCTATAACCAGGAGTATATTCTGTATTTCTATTCTAATCATGATGTCATGTTTTCCTTTGTTCCTATCCTTAGGTACTTGAGTAGAGTAGCTAAGGATAATGACATAGGGCCTGATTACAACTTTGGAGGAGGTGTTAATCCGTCCCAAAAGTGACGGTAAAGTGACGGATATACCACCAGCCGTATTACGAGCCCATTATATCCTATGGAACTCGTAATACGGCTGGTGGTATATCCGTCCCATTTGGGACAGATTAGCACCTCCTCCAATGTTTTTGGCACAGCTAATGTGCACAAGAATAATTTTACATTCTTGCTACACCTTTAGACAAGAGCTTCTTAGATCATACTGATGACTGGAGAAAGGCACTAAAAGAGAAATTACAAAAGGGCTTAGAGAAAAGGACTTACAAGAATGATTATGCTTATACTGCAATTAAACGCAAGAGAAATTAGCTTTAGATGCACTACACGTAGGGAAGCTTTGTAGATATAGGCCAAAATCGCGCTGGCACTTTATTTGTGGGTACAAGTGAATGCAGGCATGTGTTTTTGCTTCAGAGTAAATGGACATTTATGTTGAATGAGCAGGACCCTGCGATTCCGGGGATATATTATATTTGTGGACTTAATTCTTATTACTGTATTCCAAGAGGATGGCATGGGACATGTTATTTGGGGATAGTTTTCCCAAAGATTTATCAGATGGAAGATTTGAAAAAGTTTCCGAAAATGACTGAATTACATCATAAGAGACAGAGGAGGGAGTCCTCTTCTGCAATAGTAGGAGATATATTTGCTGCGGGGATACCTTCAGTGGGAGTCATCCTGAATATGATCAAGATTTGAAAGTTGTCTACTATTGTGGATAACATGCTGACAAATTTTTCAGGGGCCTTACTCCTGCTGGATACTGAATTAGCTGTGGATAGAGCTATGACTCTTCAAAATCGTCTTGCTTTAGACATTCTTTTAGCTAAGGATGGCAGAGTCTGTAAAATGATTAACTCTAGGTATTGTTGCTCATATATTCCTAACAATAGTAAAGAGATAAGAGATATACTTACTAATCTGACTAATGCAAGTAGTGATTTGATGGAATTGAAATAACCAGGTGTTTGGGAAAAGTTTGGCAAAGGGTTTGCTTCATTGGGAAATTGGTTTAGTAGCATTTGGAATGTGGTACTATTAAAAATAATACAGGGAATACTAATTGTTGTGGGTTGTCTATTGGGGATATGGAAATTATGCAAATTATGTAAAAGGATTAAATTGAAAAAGACTTAGAATAATCAGAGGGGGGAAGAAAAGAAAAGGGAAAGAATTTACAGGAAAAATTAAAGAAAAAGACAAAGGGGGTCATTCTGAGTCTGGCGGGCGGCAGAGGCCGCCCGCCAGACTTCCCCCCTCCAAAATACCGCTCCGCGGTCGAAAGACCGCTGAGGGCATTTTGGCTTTTGCACTGGGCTGGCGGGCGACCGCCAAAAGGCCGCCCGCCAGCCCAGTGCAAAAGAGCCTTCCCACGAGGACGCCGGCTCAGAATTGAGCCGGCGGAGTGTGAAGGTGCGACGGGTGCAGTGGCACCCGTCGCGTATTTCAGTGTCTGCAATGCAGACACTGAAATAAAATGTGGGGCCCTCTTACGGGGGCCCCTGCAGTGCCCATGCCATTGGCATGGGCACTGCAGGGGCCCCCAGGGGCCCCACGACAACCCATACCGCCATCCTGTTCCTGGCGGGAGAACCGCCAGGAACAGGATGGCGGTATGGGCTGTCAGAATCCCCCATGGCGGCGCAGCAAGCTCCGCCGCCATGGGGGATTCCCAGGGCAGCAGAAAACCGGCGGGAGACCGCCGGTTTTCCACTTCTGACCGGGGCAAAACCGCTGCGGTCAGAATGCCCTGCGGGGCACCGCCAGCCTGTTGGCAGTGCTCCTGCCGACCCTGGCCCCGGCGGTAAGGAACCGCCGGGGTCAGAATCAGGCCCAAAATGTTGAAGAAATTGAATAATAAAATCGTGGGTGGTAATTGGTATGATGACACATTTAGTCAACAGATGAAGGATTGATGAAGCAGGTGTCTTAACTAGAAATTATTAATGAGTGTTTATGTATTTTGAATAATGAATCATGTAGAAAAATGAATAACATAGAGAAAATAATGCACTCATTTGAAAATGTGACCTCAAAGAATGGCCACCCCTGTTCATAAAATGTACTAATTAATGATGAATGCTTATGAAATATTGAAAATGTATTAGAATAATGTAGTCATATGTCATATTAAGGGTTATGAAGTATGTTCTGGCTTATTAATTATAGGCCTTAATTTAGTGAGTGTCTTGGCCTAGTAGTTGCCAGGCCTCATGCAGAAGCTGTATTTCTTAGCATTTAATAAAATGCTGTCAGAGTGAACTAAACTGTGAAATGTCCATTGTCTTGTTAAAAATGCCTAACCAAAGCATTCTGTGAGAACCAACTGACAGGAGATGATGTTCCTAGTAATGTAACAAAATGTGTGTAATGTGTGTGAGATGTACTTTCCCAGGACACGAACAATGAAGACACTGACTGGAGATGAAGATTCAACAAATTTCTTACCTGACGAGCCGGATGATGAGGACTTCATAAAGCGGACCAATCAACTTCATGTGAGGAGCAAAATATTAGAATTCATAGCTTTGATGTCGAAATATTATTGAGTAGTGTATAAAAGTACGATTTATTGACCAATAGGGAATTAGGGGATAGTTTAGGTGACTTTGATATAACAACGCGACAGAGGAAAATTATTCAGACTAGAGAGAGATTTTTACAGACGATGAGACCAGAGATCTAGAGTGACTTTGGGAGAAGAAGAGACTCGAGATTCTGTCATCGGGCTTATTCTCTCTGACTGAAAGCCTGATGCTTTGCTGATCGATTGATGACCTGAGGACAAAGACTGATTCTGCTTGCTGACCCATACCGCGGATAGGTAGATATGACAATGTGACTGAATTGCATTTTTATGCCTTTCCTTTCTAGGTACCAACTGCACTGTTTTGATGTTTCCCCTAGCTAGATGTTTAACAAGGGAGAGGGCCTTTAATGGCCGGTAGGTCCAGCTACGGCGGGTTCTAAGGCTATTTGAACATTCTGCCACTTGGGGGCAGAATGTTCTATTAAATAAAACAAATTCCTCACGAAGCCCTACGGGATTAAAATCCCCTTGGGCTCCGTGAGGCTTTGTTCACAGCTGCTGCGGTGAACAAAGAGAACATTAGAATGTTACGCCCGGAGCACTCCATTGTCTGCAATGGAGATCCGAACTTTCCAATGTTCTAATCTGGGTTAGTTGAGTTCATTCACATGATGACTGACGAATTACAGGGACAAATGTTTGACAAGTTATCTTGCTGAATTCTATGTATTGCATATCTTTATTGCAGCTAATTCTGCTTTTGATTTGCACTGTTGTCTTAGAATGTGTTGTGATTCAGGCTTTGATTAGATTGTGTTTCTTCCGTCTCTTTGCTCAACCAGTATTGTTCTTATATGTGTTACATTTGATTATGAGATTAATCTACGTGACTTTAGCATTGTTATTATAAGGGAAATAAACTTACTAAACTTTACTAAAGGTGTGCTTATTCATGGCTGAAAAGTTATGGTGCGTGACAATTACTGACTCCTTTGATTATTGATTATTGCGTATTGATTATTGTTTATGTATTGGAGCTATGGCAAGGAGATCTTAAACAAGTCAAAATGTTCATTGACCTATTCGCGTCCCCTTGTAAGTTTACTTATTAAGGTCCGAAGCGCTAACAGTCGTAAACATGTAAACTAGAATTTGGTGATTCCCTTAGTGTGCCATCCGACCGGTATTTTGGTGCCTCCCCAAGCTTTTTGTTACTGGGTCTGGATCACACACCTAAAACCTGTTTTTTAGCTGTTTAAGATGAAGGAGTAACAACAATAATTTTGCTGTAAATAATTAATATTGAAAATGTTCCAATTCTGAAATAGTGTGAATTAAACATTACTGAGACCTGACGAAGGCATGGTGGTCTTCAGATTGTTTCCTCTATGTTAGACATGTACGTTCTTTTTCTCTCCGCATCTCCACCATCTGTATATCTTAACATCACCTCTTTCCTCTTCAGCACCCTCTTTTCCCCATCTTTAAATGTGCTTCTTCGCATCTCCACTTCACCCCCCCCAAACCAGAGGCATAAGAAAACTTGAGGGAGGTTCCCCTGAAAGGTACATGGAGGAGGCTGCCCCCCTTCCCTTCCTCGCCCAGTAAGGAGCTCTCAGGCCAGATGTCTGCAGCTCATGCACAGAGTAATATACTGAGGGGGCCCCCTAGAGTTTGGGCCCACTGCTGCTTTGCATGGATTGTGGGGGCTAGTGTTACACCAGTGCCGCAAACACTGCACACCCACTCACTTTTAAGCATTGCATTTTTTTTTTTCCTTTCACCTTGTTAATGTTTTGGCAATTCTGTATACTACTTGACACATGTTTGCACAGAATCACAATTGAAACTGTAAAACGCGATCTCTGCTCTGAGCTCTCTCCAGAGAAGCTAAGAAATGGATGACAATGTATTTTGAACACCATTTTGAGTCACTCATAGGCACATTGAGAAACTCCCACTGACCTAATCCTTAGAGCGCTCAATTGTGGCCCTGTATGGACACCTGAGATTACTTATGGCCTGATTTAGAATTTGCCGAATTACTAACTGTATCACAACTGTAACGGATTTCTGCCAAAATATAAATCCCATTATACCCTATGGGATTTATATTTTGGCAGACGGGAAATCTGTCTCCATTGTGACTGAGTACCTCCTCCACCAAGTTCTTATTCAGGTTTTAGAGTTTGGCAGCGGGGTTACTCCATCACAATGATCGATACCCTGTCTGCTGAAATACAAATCCCATAGGATATAATGGGGTTTATATTTAAGCGTGCGGGATATCTTTCACCTTTGTTATGGAGTAACTCCACTGACAAACTCTAATTCAGGGCCTTTGTTTAAAGTATACAATTTCCACGAGTGAAATGCTACATGAAATAAGTACAAAGATAGAGCATCCTGCAAGTAGCTAACACTTAGAGGGTGCAAAACTAAATAAAGCATGGAAAATATAAAAGACAGGCAAAACTTGGTTTACCTTAACGTTTTATATTCACCGTTTACAAACGGGTCACTGTTTTTACCAGTAAAGTTAAGGACAATGTCCGTTTTCGCTTACTAGCTTTTGGGTAGTGTGTATATTTGACGGCCCACCTAACCCCAGGCGTGGTTACACGTGTGTGATTGTTTGCTTGGCGAAGAACTGTGCCCCCACGACTTAGCTCGGGTGCCAGAGCTGAGGGGAGAGTTCACTAGGATGGTGTAGTCCAAGATTAAGAAATGACAAATGTTATCACCGCAGGCGGCAGGAAGCTAATGTGCAATATTTGATGATGATGATGATGATGATGATGACGACGACGATTGAGTGAGTCAGTCATAGGAGCAGAAACTATGGTCTCAGGAAGATTATGATTACGTTTCGACCCTTAAAAGGTGTTCCACTTCGGCATATAGATAACATGATAATGGCACACTTTTTACTATATTTCAAACTGCAAAACTGGACATGCGCATCATATTCTAAGCATATGGTGCATCAGTTTTACGTCGTACAATTTTTGTGAGGAAAAAGTCCTGTATTACTACATCTGTTGTAATACTGATACTGAATCCGGGAGGCTAGGTGCGGGCCCAATTTAAGAGGGGCCTGTAGTAGACCCATGCTAGAGGGCATGTTCAGGTGGGAGAAATGGACTCCCTGTGATCTTAAATTCTGCTTGGGTTTGTCGTGCAGCCTTTGCCACAGCAGCCCATCTAGTGACAGTAGCTATGACAACAGAGGCGTCATTCTGCGCTCTGCAATCAAAGGAACAGTCATGATTGCACGTTTGCGTCATACCTGCATGGGGAAAGGTGAATAGGATACGCGTCTTAGTAGTGCATCTCCAATGATACTTCTGGACTTTTTGAGGGCCTAGCAATTCTATAGCAATTGGAGATAAGTGTTATGGTTGTTTCGACTGAGCATGTCCTATGGGAATCCAGAGTTGCTGAGGAGCGTGAGCCATACCTCCAACGGGAGAGGCTCCATTTGCTGGTGACCTTTGGTGATCCCTTGATGCTGCCACATGAAGTGCTCTTTGAGTATGGTGACTGATCTCTCAAATGGTGCATTGTGTACGAAAAGGGGTCCTCTGTTCTGAAGAACTGTGTTAGGGTACAAACGCTGACGTCAAGAGAGATGAGGCCTTTTCACCAATGTAGCAAGCGTTAACATCACCATCTCCTTTCTCTGCTTCTAGCTCGCAGGCTGCTAATGGAAAAGGGATTTAAATCAAAGTTATTTGAGAAGGTTGTTAAAGCGCACACGAATCTTAATAATAAGTGGCGTTTCTTTGTGTACACTTCAAAGAATGGTGCATAGCCCTCAATAGTTCCCATGCTTTGCAAACATATGTCTAAAGGCGCCTCACTCACACACAGGAAGCGATGGGCTGGCATGAAGTCTAAAGTATGCCTGTGAGCTCACTGAGAAGAGGTGAAGTAGGGACCAAAGACTGAGCATTGGCGCTTGACATCAATTTCATTGCCTGTTCAGAGGAGCTAAAGGATACGCTCATAAGAAGCTAGAATCATCTCTGTTCAAATTCCGCTCCAATATCCATCAGTTCTTATTACTTAATCACGTTTTCAATCATAAGTCCCTCTGCCCACCTCATTTTTCACGTGTACAGGTATGTTTGCTGGTTTTCGGGAGCATCAAGGTGCATGGGTTTTTAAATACCTGTTTATCAGTGCCTCGATACATATATACATTTTCTCTGAGTGACAAGGTGTCTGGCTCTGTCTTAGCCTTTGTACATTGGTTGGTAAATGCTTGTGTATCAGCATGTCTATTTCTATTTCTACATACGTGTCTATCCATGTGATAGTCTATGAGTGCCGTGTTGACTGAAGGTGTGTTATCGGTGTCACAATTTATATCCATTCGTCCACGTGTCAGTAGTTGTTGTCCAATGTCACAAATGTCTTTGTGTGCCAGTACATCTTTAGTTAGGTTTAGGTTAGTGATTAATCTAGTGGTTATTGTTGATTATTAAGAGTAATCATGTTCTCACAAGAAAAATTGCATACATTCACTCCACTTACTTTTGATATATTTACATAAGGAAGGTGTAGTCATTAGTGGGGGCTATGTTGTTTGAGGTGACTGCTTGGTGAGAAAGGCTGGTGGAGATTAGGAAATATTTGTTTGCAGGGATAGGGTTTTAAAGAGGAGTGGCTGTGATCTATGAAATGAGGTATCATTCAATTGCAGAACTTTCAATAAAAAGACTGAGGCAGGCAGACATGAGACACAGAGGACGATATTCTCAGGAATGAAAGTTATACATAGAATGGAGGATTTAAAGTCAATTTTCCATGCAGAATTCAGGAGTATAGTGGGAGGAGGCTTTTTGAGTTAGCAAGCAATAGGAGAATGTAAGCTCTAAAAAGAAATAATGTTGTAAATAGCGCTCCATATCCGAGGCAGATATTGTGTCATTTATTGTGTTATATTTCTGGATGCTCCAAGAGAAAGCTCAGAGAAGCACCAAAATACCAGTTGAGTGATACGCAATGGGAATTAAAGAAATGTATAACATGATTAAGCCACATCCTTAATTACATAGATCATGCCCCTTTTAGAGATTCCAGACACTTTTTTCATCCCATTTAAAGCCATGACCATTGCAGTTAACACTTCCAGCCAGTAGCTACAATGTGCTTTCTCTGTACCTACATGTGTCTGTGTCCGGTGTGTTGGCTAGTGTTGTGATCTCTGTCTCATGTTGTTGCATGGAGTTGATCAAGATTCCAGATGCGCATCTTGGTTCAAGAGGCAACAGCAACATGAGAGAGAGTGATACAGGGAGGCTTGGACAAGGCTTTACAGATGCCCCTACAACTTTATTTTCTTGCTTAAATCTGTTTTATTATTATTTTAGTAAATTCAAAGTTGCAGTACAGCATATTATGGAAACGGAGAACTTGTGCATTACAAGAAATTTCATCACATAGCTGCATTCTGAGGTAGAGATTCAGCATAAATTGTGCGCAGTATCAATACAAATACAAAGCAACAGTTACCAATTCGGAGTCCTCCTCGAGCACCCCTCTCTCATACCCCTGTCCCCTGCAGTCACAGCATATCTCGCTCGTCCAGCACCCAACTCCACCAGCCCCCAAGGGTCTGCCTCCTCTCCGGTGAGCAGGGACCAAGGTAGGGCATGCATGTCTCAACAATTGCAGTGGTCAGCTCCTCTGCGTGGGCAGCTCATCCAGTAAGCAACAGTGTATCATTGGTCGCAGTATTATCTGTGTTTGGCTGCTGCCCTGCCTTCCACAGTTTATCAAGCGTCTCATCCCAACTGGTGGCCAAGGGATATTTCAGAGACCCAGTCTGTACTTCCTACGCAGCGCCACCCCATCCGTCTCCGCCCACACCGCAAAGGAATTCTCCCATGCCGCTAACGCAGGTGGGTCCGAAGCCTTCCAACCCCTGGTGATTAGATGCTTGCCATTTAGGAGTCTGAGATCAAAAAATCGTGATGAGTCTTTATGCCCTTTGGCCCTGGGGAATAGACCCAGAAGGCAAGCCTCCAATGTGGACCCAAGTGGACACGATGTACAGTTTGACAATCATGCCATGAAGCCACGCCAATAGGTGCAGAGAGAGGGGCAGTACCATAACAGATGTAGCAAGTCCGCTCCCACCATCGCGTAGTGGGGGCAAGCGGCATTCAGCTGCTGGCAATATTTGTTAAGGGTGGCAGGCATAAGGAAGGCCCTGTGAAGGATTTAAAACTGGATGAGGCGGAACCTAGAATTGCAGGGAATGTTAGTGTGGCTGGACAGCACAGCCGAGCCGGGGAAGGTCTAGTCAGATCTGCCTTCTATTTGGCATGCAGCGCAGCACAATTGTGAGCAGTATGTAACCGGAAAGCATCAGTAAACCACTGTACTAGGTGTCTGCCTTGCCCCATAACGTGCATATATTGTAATAAGTGTGTTGTTGGTTGGCTGCTATGAATCCCCAGTGTCTCTTCAGTGTCGCTATCAAAGAACTGTACAATAAGAATTGCTCCGTGGCCAGATCCGTCTCCTCTGTCAGCGTAGTA
Organism: Pleurodeles waltl; assembly: GCF_031143425.1. NCBI lineage: Eukaryota > Metazoa > Chordata > Amphibia > Caudata > Salamandridae > Pleurodeles > Pleurodeles waltl. Next base: position 401,650,200 of record NC_090437.1, read on the forward strand.
AATGAGATGAGTGCACCCTCTTCATTTAGATTGTCCAGTGTATGTATCTGAACCGTGTGCCAGGTTCTCAGCTCTGCACTGCTTGTGGGCTGCAATCAATGTGGCGTACCCAGCAGCGCCTTAAGCAGGTGCATAGGGGATGGTCGAGCGCATGAGGTGCAAGCTTCTGCGGTAGCAGCGGTGTGCCATGCTCAACAGGGGCGCTTCAAGCTGCTTTGGTTTTGTAAGGGGGTGGAAGACATGCAGGATTTCAGACATTGTCCAAGGCGGTGCCTTAGTCGCCGTGTCTGCCAGTTGGCCACCACACCACCAACTGAAGCTGGAAGGCCAAATAATACTGCTCCATGTTTGAAACTGCTAGGCCTCCCCTGTCCAGGGGCAAGTACAGATTCTTCAGTGCTTCTCTATAGCGACCCTTACCCAAGAGGAATTCCCTGATCTTAGTCTCCAGTTCACAAAAGAATTTGGCCGGAACATAATAGGGTAAATTAGAGAAATAATAGAGCAGCCAGAGGAGAACTACCATTTTTAGGAGTGCAATTTTGCCCATCACAGAGAGGGGCAGAGTTTGCCAGAACATCATCTGAGCTCTAATGGAGGTCACCGCCACTGAAGATTACTATTGTGAAGGTCATCTTCCACGTGGAATACATTGATCCCGAGATAGCATAATGTTCTGGGCTCCCAGGGGATAGGCATGCTGGACAGCCGGAGGCCTGGGTCAGGCATGTAAGGGTCAAAAGGAAATAGGCATGACTTCGCCCAGTTGACCCGTAGCCCAGAAAGTGCAGCAACATTTTGTAAGATATCCACAGTATCGCCTGGGATGTTTTCAATGTCTCTGAGGTATAAAAGGAGGTCATCTGCGTATAGGGATATGATATGGGAGCCATCTCCCAACAGGATGCCCCAAGATAATCCTCTTCGGCAAAGTTCGACCACCAAGGGTTCCATGCAAGTGAGAGTAGTCACGGAGAGGGGGGGGCAGCCCTGTCCGGTCCCTCTACCCACCTCAATAGAGTCAGAGATGTTTGCGCCGATCTTAACTCTGAACTTGGGTTGGGTGTGTAGTAGTCTCACCAGGAGCAAGAAGTGAGAGCCCAGTCCGAAGTGCCACAGTGCCTCAAACAGATAGGACTACTCTAGGGAATCAAAGGCTTTTTCTAGGCAAGCACTAGGCAACCCACCCGGGGCCAGTTTGAGTCGAGTATTTCATAACCCTGAATAGACGCCTAATATTCAGGGATGTGCTACGGTCCGCAGAAATCCATTTTGGTCCGGGTGGGCCAGTCAGGGTACAAGGGGTTTTGGCCAGGATTTTATAGTCTGTGTTGAGCATTGCAAGGGGTCTGTAAGAGCCAAGGGCCATCAGATCTCTACCCGGTTTGGAAAGTGAAACCAGCAGTGCCTCTCGCTGTGACGTAGGTAGAGTCGCCATCCCTAGTGCCTCTTTGTAAAGGCGGAGAAGATGGGGCACAATGGCAGAGGAAAATGTCTTATAGAATTCTGATGGGAGGCTGTCAGGTCCCAGAGTTTTGCCTGTAGTCAGCTCACGGATACTATCTTGTATCTCGAGAAGCGTTGGGGGTGCATCCAACTCTTCATGTTGCTCATCTGTCAAGCTGGGGAGAGTGTTCAGGGAGAAGAATTCATTATAGTCAGTTAAATTTGCTACTGTTAAAGAGCGGTATAGTGTTGTGTAATATTGGGTGAATTCGGCATGTATCTCACCTGAGGTGTGCAGCGACATGCCCATCACTAAGTGCAGCTCCACCACAGGGCTGTGATCCTGCTCCAGGCATATCAGCTAGGCCAACAGTCTGCCCAACCGGTCCGCCGCGCTCTGGCCGCAGTCTCCATTTGGGGATCGCAGGAGGGGATATGTCCCGGTCCAGCTTTAAAAGTTGTGGTTTATGATCAGAATGAGTGCGACCTAAGTAATCTGTCCACAGAACCTCAGGGAATCAGGTTGGGAGTGCATAATATTCTATCAAGTCTCACATGCAGCTAATGTGGAGCTGAGAAAAATGAATAGACTTTAGCATCAGTGTTACGCTGGCGCCAGATATCCAGCAGCCACGAGTGCTGGAGCCACTCCCGCAGAGCGCGTGCCACAGTCACCGTGGGCGAGGCGGGGGGAAGGAGTGATCCAGCTGGAGGTCTAGTACATTGTTAAAATCTCCACCCATCAGCCAGGGGAGTTTGCTCCATCGAGAGAGAGGGCTAGAGAGCCTGCTAAGGAAAGAGGCCTGGCCTGCATTTGGTTCGTAAATGGACCCCAGTAATATCATCCGGCCTCTCAGCCATCTGTGCACTATCACATATCACCCTTCAGCATCAATCTTGCAGTTGTTCGCCACAAACAGAGTGCCCGGGTGTATCCAGATCAGGGCCCCCCTAGCACATGAGGAGTAAACAGTTGCAAATAGCTGCCCTCACAAGCACCTTTGCAATTGCACAGCCTCCGATTGTGTAAGGTGGGTTTCCTGCAAGATCACTATTTGAATTGAGTGCCTTTTAAGATATGAATATATGGAGTATTTACGCGCTGTCATGTGTATGCCGCGCACATTCTATGTCAGGATGTTAATGGAGGTAATGCCGGGGAGCGGGTGAGCAATGTCCCAGTGGTCTGGTCCTGAGGGGGGCCAGTTATATATGTTCGCTGGGCAGGGCGCATGGGAAAGGGACGGAGGCGGATGGAACCCGAACTCCAATCAAAACCAAACGTGCAGTTCGGAACCAACTGCTGTATTAATGATAAAATTGTGAAATACCATCAGAGCGGAGGGACACCAGGTATCTGCCCAAACTTTGTAACTGTCCTGTTGGCGTCACCAGTGTGAGTGGGAAGGACCTACTGACAACAGGCAAGGTGAGGGGGTGACCGGGTAACAACTGGGGAGCCCAAGGAGGTAGAAGACCCAGACATGGTGCAGTTGTGGGCGGCAGGTGAACTCGCAGCACAGTGTCTATTATAAGATCAAATTAACCATGTGGAGAGTTGTCATGGCCACCCTAGCAAAAGTGAGAAGCAGCGCAGCACATCGGTACACATGGGGAGCTTGAAAACTAGTTTGCATGGAGGCAAATAGAACACTTGACACAACGCAGTTCCGTGCAACAGCACAGTGTGTCCAGTGGTGGGTTGGAACGTCTGCACCAAGTACGGCCGCTCAGATAATGCTGTCTGCTGTTGAGGTGTCACCACAGGGGGAGCTGAGGAGCCAGTGTCAGAAAGCTTGTTGGCGAGGGAGCCGTTCTCAACATCTGAGTCAACTAGTTCGGGTTCTGGGTCAGATGTGACCGGCAGGACTCCTATAGCTGTCGCATCCCGTAGCGCCTGTTAATGTTCCTGTATGATCTGCTCTAGGTCAGCGGCATGACGGACATCTGGAGGGGGAGCTTCACCTTGTTTGCAATTCCTCTGCCTGTGTGTTTCAGAGTTTCCTCGCTTGGCACTTTCCTTCTTCACCTCTTGTCGGCTGCCCAGGTTAGTCAATTCCAACCACTCCCAGGCATCATCCCGGCTGTTGAAAAAATTTGTTTTGTTGTGATACACCCCATGCAGATTGGCAGTGAAGAGAAGGGAGTATGCTAGGTGTAGGGCATGAAGTTTACATTTCACCGACAAAAATTATGCTCGCTGCTTTTGTACTGCAATGGTGTAGTCTAGAAACCGCATGACTTGCATGTTGCGGACCTGAAGCATCTGGAGTGAACGCACTTCATGCAGTATAATGTCTCTGTCTGCAAAGTGCAGCAGTCGGATGAGGAAACGGTGGGGGCCCGCACCCATCAACCTATCCTCTCGTGGGGACCTGATGGGCTTGTTCCACTGAGAAGAAGGGTGTCAGCAAACCATCAGGGACCAGCGCTTGGAGCCAGTTCGTAGCGTAGGCAACTGCATCTGTGTCTTTTACACCCTTGGGTAGACCAATTACGTGGAGATTGCTTCTTTTGGAGGGCCCCTCAGCATCCTCCACATGGCCCTCCAGAGTTGTCAGCCTACTCAGCACTGCTTGCATGGAGGTTTCTAGTTGAGGTGTTTTGGGAGCAAGTTCGCCAAGGTGGCCCTCCAAAGAGTGGGTCTTGTCCGCTAGTTTGCGGTGGTAAGCATGAACCAGGGTGATATCGCTAGTCACCTTGTCAATTTTACCCTCCAATGAAGTCTGGGCCTGATCTAGTGAAGCTCCAGCATGCTCCACCGCCGCCAGCACAGCATCCAACTTGCGACCGTCAGAGTCTAGAGGCCAATCTTTGTGTTGGTTGTTTGGCCCCTGCGCTAGAGTGTAGATGGCCCATATTGTCTGATCTAGGGTCCTGGCACTTGAGGTTCATTGAGCTTCTGCATATGTTCTGGTCCATGTGCTGCAACAGAGATTTCCTCGGGATCTCTCCCACGTGCACCCCCAGCTCAGCGCCCCCAGCATGGCCTGATCCACAGCGGTGCCGGGGTCATAGGGCAACAGTACAGCTCAAATACGAGGCTACAACTGCCTCAGTGATTAAATCAGTCATGTACTTGGGAGTCGGAAGGGTTGGCAGGTGTGGGCCCCCGCTCTCTCAGTGCAGTTGTAGCACCGGTGGTTGTCCTCAAAATTACACCAATGGAAGCAGCAGCGCGGGGAAGGATCAGTGCGCCTGGGCCCTCGCACACGATCCACAATCTTGAGCTGCGCTCCTCCCACACCTCACCTCTGCACAAATTGGGTGGGTGCCAATGGACACAATTCCACCCAGAGCTGCCCGCCGGATCAGCGCTAGGTGCACAAGGGACTCGCCGCCCGCTCTTAGGCTTCTCAGGCCCGGCCTCACTGCTTCACCTGCCATGCAGCGATGCATTGTATAGGCCGCAGTGACCACGGCACGACTTTCGGCAACCCCTCCGGATTTCAATCAGTGCAGCCGGCTCCTGCCACAGTCTGCACCTCTGTGCCCAGCTCCACTGCAGTTCATTCCCCATCCGATGGCAGTTAGGATAACAGGAACCAGGCCTCACCGCAGAGCTCTCCTACTTGCGCCCACCATCTTGGCCGGCCAAGCTACACCCTACCTACAACTTTAATAAAGAAGTATTCTCTTACCTTCTTACTGTGGATTTTACTTTCTTCACCGCCTCAACAGTTAGTTTGTGTGTCAAGGGGCCTCATGTCTGCTGGCTTCTGCTCATGAGAGTGTCTGCCATTTGGACTTGTCTCTCTCACCAGGGTCAATCATAAACCTTTTGCTTACATCCCTCTGATTTTCTGAATTTGTTTTTGTTGGTTTTAGTACTTCATGCCCTTTACCACTGCTAACGACCTCTAAAGAGGTTCTGCTCACTCCTTAAAACATGGTAAAATTGACCTATATGTGATTGCCTCATTTAATTTACTTAAAAGTCCCTAGCAAAGTGGTACAACACATACCCAGGGCCTATATTTTAAATGCTACTAGTGGGTCTGCAGTACTTATTGTGCCACCCACTTAAGTCAGTTTTTAAAACATGTCTCAGGCATTCCATTGCAGCCTGTGTGCAGTGCCAACCTGCCATTTCAATCTGAAAACATAAACCTTTTTGCTAAGCCCAAACGTTTCTTTTTAATACATATAAGTCACATCTAAACTAAGCCATGAACAGCCTATATGGCAAGATGCAGTGTTTACAAACATTTTGGTCTTTACTTGTAAGTGTTACATGTCCTGGTAGTGAAAAACTCCTAAATTCATGTTTACTACAGTGAGATATACCTCCCTTACAGGATAACATTGGGTTACCTTATTACATTTAAAAACTGATAACAATTAGTTTAGGAAGGGGTTGAAGTTTAATGTTTGGTCTCAAAAGAATTGTAATTTAAAATTCCCCTTAATAGTAAAGTCAGATTTTAAGTCACAATTCTGAAAATGGCACTTTTAGAAAGTTGGTATTTTTTGTCCTCACCATTTGGTGCCTGTGTTCTGGGTGAAATGACATTGATTACAGTGGCAGTTGACCTTTGTGTATTCGTACCAGACAGTGAGACTAAGTGGGAACAGGCATTGGCACAAAGGGCTATCTTGCCATGATGAGATGCGCAGAACTGTTCCCTGCTCCACATATATTTTAAAGTAGCTGCCTCAGCACACTCATGAAGAGCTTGACACCAGACTTTTGTCATCCCACACCTCTTGATGCCTGGGCAGGGGAGGAAGGAAGCTCCAGAACCAGATGTGGGGAAAAAGTCTAGAAGTTGTTTTCTCTTTAAAGGCTGGCACCATGTGTAAGAATTGGACCCTCGGTGATATCTTCAGTACACTCCTGGACCTGTGGAGTACACTCAGACGTTCTGCCTTGTACTTCAGAGGACTGCCCTGGTGCTTGGTGTCTGCTTTGTACCTCCTAGAAGTGTCCTATTGCTACACGAGGATGACCTGATGCTTGAAGCCTGCCTTATACTCTCAAAGGACTATCCTACTACTTGAGGACTGCCTTTCTATGGGGACACAAAAGTCTCAAACAACATTTACTCTGCACCTGGACACTACCTGAAGTGAATCCTACCCTCCAAGGAGTGACCAACCAGTCCTGATTAGGACTAGGCAGAACTCATGGAATTTCACTCTGTGGAATTCCATGGAGTTACCAAAACGTTCTGTGAAATTCCACCAAATTCGCCAAGAGGAATGCCCCTGCCATTTGTGCTGCTTTTTTCTTCTGCTTTTTTTCACATCAGTAGCCTATTCGACATTAAAATTCAGCGTGGATGGCATCATGTGGTGGGTAAGGGCATGTCCATTTTGTTTTACCTGCTTCTCTTTGGCCTAGCTTCTCCTGCCTGCTCTTTCCAAGCTTTTCAAACCTATCTAATCCACTTCATTTGATCACCCACTTTCCAATCCCACCTTTTATTCACTTATTTGTGTTACTGTCTGTCTTTCCCTGTGAATATTTACATTTCTGTGTGGTTTTTTTTCATGAGTTTTTGTATTTCATTTTTGTTTTCCTTTCCTGACCTGTTATTTTCCCTCCTCCTGCTTCTTTTTCCTTCCTATTTTTCCCATTCCTCTCCCAGTCTGACTCCCTACCATCCCACATTATGGAAGAAGCAGGCGACGCCACTGCCACCTGTACCCCTGTGAATGACATAGTTGCATTAGGGTACGTCCATGCCCCATTTTCTGTGAGGTAAGGGTGGCTGCACTAATATTTTGGGTACAGCATCACCTTCCCCGCATGTTGGCAGCAGGGGGCAGGCCCTGCAAGGGTTATGCCCTTCTGGAGCATTGGCTGCTCTAAAAGCAAGTGCAGCTGTGTGTGTGCACAGATCAGGGGTCCAACGCACCAAGCAGCAACTGACACACTGCTGGGATGACATTTTTGACTAGGAGCAGGACCTGCTAGGTGTCATGATTGAGGGGCATGTTGAGAAAGTATCTTGTTGCCTAAAAAGTCTAATTTTTTTGACACTCATAGGTAAGTTGAGTTTATGTGATGATTGAATGAATATGTATATAAAACAAACGAAAAACTAAATCACCTTAGCAGATCAAACATAGGACCAGATGTAGCAAAGGGTTTTTCCCATTCTGTGTCAATGGGGAAATGTGTTCGTACATATGGCCCATAATCTATTGCAGTCAGATGCAAAGGCTAAACACAGTCTTGTCACCTCACTCACCACACTACAGTAACTATGACTCATGCCTTTACCATTCACTGTTTATACCCTTGCATACTACCATACTACTTTTAGCACGTGAAATCCTAGCATTCATAATAACACTTATAACTTCTCAGATGACATTATTTGTGACAACACAGTGCATGGTAGAGTGGAGAGTTATAGTTATTGTTTTCTAGTTAGTGAACTGAAAAGAGTGCATAACGAGGTCTGCTACTCATAATATTTAAAGTTGGTGAATAAATTATAAATGAAAATAATATCTATAACTTTAGAATTTTTAATGTTTATGTATTTAAACTTGGTTTGTATAGGGAAAATAAGTACTCCTAACTATAACTAAAACTTTAACCTTTGATGTTTTCATTGAATTTTATGCTTGTCTTAAAAATTTAAATAAAAATATCATTCAAATCATAAGAGTCTACTGTTACAGCTGGAGAGTTGTTATGTGGAGTGATGTACAGTACATGGGAGAGTTTTGTAAAGTCTATTGTCATAGACTGGAGTGCTATAGATTGGAATAAACTGGAATAGAGTAGACTGTAGTAGTGTATTGTACAGTGTGGTAAAGTGTTATATAGTGTAGTGGTATGGTGTCTCATATTGTGAAGTCAATTATAGTAGGCTGGAGCAGTGACTTGTACAGTGGAATGGAGTATCAAACAGTAGAGCAGGGTGTCATAGATGGTCATGGAGTGGCGTCAAGTGTTTTAGAGTGAAGTAGAGTGAAGTAGAGTATAATAGAGTGGAGTATCATCAAGTATAGTGACGTAGAGTACAGTGGAGGAGAGTGTCATGGAGTGGAGTGCTATGGCATATAGTGGAGTGACATATTGTGGAAAGAAATTGAGTGGCATGTTGATTATCATACAGTGTAGTACAGTGTTATGAAGTGGATGGGCATAGAGTGGAGTAGTGTCATAGAGTAGCATAGAGTTTAGTATAGTGTTGTAGAGTGGAGTTGCATACAGTGGAGTAGATTGTTGGACAGTGGAGTGGTATAGAGCGGAGTATGGTACAGTGGCATAGAATGGGATAAAAGGTAGTAGAGTGGAGTATAGTGGAGTGGAGTATACTAAAGTGCAGTTGTGTAAAGTGGAGTAAAGTGCATAGTGTGGAGTGGCACGTTATAAACTATAGTGGCATGGAGTGCAGTGAAACAGAGTGGCGTAGCTTACAAATGAGTAAGGTGTTGTATAGTAGAGTATAGTGGGGTGTTGTACAGTATTGGAGAATTACATAGACTACAGTAGAGTAGAGTGACATGGAGTCTAGATGATTTTCGTAGAGTGGAGTGGTGGACAGTAGAGTCTTCTAGAGTGTGGTACCGTGGATTGGCAGACAGTGTTAGAGAGTACAATACCAATTTGTGGCGTTGTGTGGAGTGGTGTACAGTGGAGTACTGTGTCAGAGTAGAGTGGAATAACGCGGGGTGCAGTGGCTGTCTTGTATAGAGTATTAGAGTATTGTAGAGTAGAGTGTTGTTCAGTGGCATACAGTATAGTACAGCATTGTACAGTGGACTGAAAAGATATAGACAGAAATAAAATGTCAGAGAGTGGCATAGAGTGAAGTTGCAAAGAGTACAGTAGCATGTGAAACAGTGGAGCTGCGTAGAGTGGATTGCTGTATAGTAGCGTAGAGTAAGGTAAAGTTTCTGACACTTCAGCAGAGTTGAGTGCAGTGGTGTACGGTAGTGTGGAAAAAAGCATGATCGTTTATATTGGTGTACAGTAGAGTGGCATGGAACGGCATCTACTGGTGTACCATAGGTATTAAACTGTTGTAAAATGCAGTGGGGTTTCGTACAGTAGAATGAATTGCTATGTCATATAGAAAAGTGTCATTTAGTAACATAGAGTGTTGTATATTAGAGTGTATGGGTGTACAGTGCAGTGTAGAGTTGAACAATGGAGTGTACGGGGATAAAGTGGAATAGAATATCTTGGAGTGGCATGAAGTGTGCAAGACTTTTCTGGAGCTAAATAGAGTGGAAAAGAGTGTCATACAATGGAGAGCGGTAGAGTGGAGTGGCGTGCACTGTAGTGGGATACGGTGGATTATCATAAAGTAGAGTAGCATACAGTGGAATAGCGTACAGTGGGCTACTGTACAGTGGAGTGTAGAAGAGTAGGATGGCATAGAGTGGAACATCGTAAAGTGGAGTGGTGGAGAGTAAAGTAGGGTACAGTTTTTTAGCACAGAGTAGGGTGGCACACATTGAAGTGACATAGCTTGGAGTCAGTAAAACGTATAAATTGGAGTGGCGTCTCATACAGTAAAGTGGAGTGCTGTGTCATACAGTGTTGGAAACTTTTGCAGAGTGGATTAAAGTCTTGTACAATAGAGTTACAGGCATAGAGTCAAGTGCAAATTTAGACAGTGGAGTTGATGAGGCTAGAGTGGAATAGAGTCTAACAGAGTGGCACAGAGTCTAGCACAGTATTGTATAGTGGAGGTATATAGAGAGAAGGAGAGTACACTGGAGTGGCGTTGAGTGGAGTAGAGTGTAGTACAGTGGCATAAAGCAGAATAGCATAGATTGGAGTAATGTGGACTGGAGTGGTGTACACTAGAGTGGTGTACAATGTTATAGCCCATAGTGTAGTAGCGTACAGTGAAATGGCATAAAGTATAATAGTCTATAGTGTAATAGTGTACAGTGGAGTGATGTACAGTAAAGTGGTTTAGACTGGAATGGTGCCAAGTGGGGTGGGATAGAGTGTAATAGCATACAGTGGAGTGAAGTACAGTGGAATATCATACAGTAGAGGTGCAACAATTGTAGGTGCTTACAGTGTATTAGCATAGAAAGTAGTGGCATACAGTGGAATAGCAGAGATTGGGGTACAGAAGAGTGGTATAGGGTAGCATAGTTTAGATTGGAGTAGCATATAGTTGAATAGTGGGGAGGGAGTGGCATACAGTGGAGTGGTATAGACTGGAGGAGTATATAGTAGAGTGTAATAGAGTGAAGTAGCATATGGTGGAGTGGTATAGAGTGGAGTGGTGTAGAGTGGTGTGGCATCCAATGGACTAGTTTAGAATGGAGGGCATAGAGTAGAATGGTGTACACTGGAGTGGCGTAGAATGGAGTAGTGTATAGTGAAGTGGCATACAGTTGAATAGAGTTGAGTGGAGTGTGTACAGTAGAGCGGCATATACTAAAATAGCATAAGAGTAGAGTAGCATATGGTGTAGTGGCATAAATGTAAGCTATGTATACTGGCATGGCATACACTGGAGTGGATGCAGTGTAATAACATATATTGGAGTGGTGTCCAATAGAGTAGTGTAGAATGTATTGGGGTAGAGTGAAGTGGCATACACTGGAGAGGTGTAGAGTGTAGTACATACAGGGAAATGGCAGACAGTGTATTAGAAGACATTGGAGTGGCATACAGTGGAACTGGGTAGGGTGGAATAGCATATCCTGGAGTTTCCCCATTGTTTGCATGCCTGCTGCCTGCCTATCCTTCCCTCTCGCTGCTTTCCCCAGACTCTCAGCCATATTGTGTGTGTGCCTGATGCCTGCTCTCCCTTCTACTCCCTGCCTTCCCCGGGCTCTCAGACCCATTGTGTGTGTGCCTTCTGCCTGCCTGTCCATCCTTCTCAATGCTTTTAGCAGGCTTTTAGACATGTGTGCATTACTGCTGCCTGTCTGTCCCTCCCTCTCACTGCGTTTCCTGGGTCTCAGCCCCATTCTGGTTGCCTGCTGCCTGTCCCTCCTTCTCACGTCTTTCCCAGAGCTCTCAGCCCTTGTGTGTGCATGCTGTTTGCCTGCCTCCCATCTCACTGCTTTCCCCGGACTCTCTGCCTCATCATATGCTGTCTGCTGTCCATCTGTTTCTCCTTGTCACTGCTTTCCCGGGGTTCCTAGCCATGCTCTGTGTGTGACTGTTGCCTGTGTGTTCTTCTTTCTCACTGCTTTCCGAGGGCTCTTGGCCCTATTATGTGCATGCCTGCTGCCTGCCTGCCTCTCCTTCTCACTGCTTTCCATTGGCTCTCAGCTGGGTTGTATGTGTACCTGCTATCTGCCTGTCCCACCTTCCCATTGCTTTCCCTGGGCTCTCAGTCCCATCATGTCTGTGCCTGCTGCCTGCCATGCTATTATGAATCATTCACTGTTTTCCCCAGGCTTTCAGCCCCTTCATATGCTTGCTTGCTGCCTGTCTTTCTGTTATAAATGATTCACTGCTTTCATTGGGCTCTCAGTCCCGTCATGTGCATGCCTGCTGCCTTTCTGTTATTAATGATTCACTGCTTTCCATGTGCGCTCATCCCCTTCATGCACGCCTGCTGTCTTCCTTTCTGTTATGAATGATCTAATGCTTTCCTCTGGCTCTCAGCCCTGTTGTGTGTGTGCCTGCTTCCTGCGTGCCTCTCCTTATTACTGCTTTCCCCGGATTCCCAGCCACATTGTGTGACTTCTAGCTGCCTGCCTGTCCCTCCTTCTCAGTGCTTTCCCCTGGGCTCTCAGCCCCATTGTGTGGGTGCCTGCTGCCTGCCTGTCCCTTTTTCACACTGTTTTCCTTGGGCTCTCAGCCCCATTGTGTGCGTGCCTGCAGCCCCGTTGTTTCTGAGCCTGATGCTGGGGAAAGCAGTGAATCATTGCCTGTGTGGCAAAACTGACCCTGACTTTATGCCCCCATTTTTAGCTGATACTGTTTTTTTCTGACTCTGACTATGCCCTAGGCACTGCTAACCTGGCCCAGGGCAGGTGCTCTGTTTAAAATGGTATATGCAAATTAGGCCTAATTATAATTTGCTTTGACAACCTACCTATAGGTCCCTAGTACATGGTAGGGCGTGTAGGTTTAGGGATCCCAGTATTGTTAGTGCACCCAAAGGCATACTGCTGTGGTGCCCAGTGTAATTGTAAAGGCAGGCCTGCCATGCTGGCTAATGTTAAGTTAAAATTAACCCAAAATTTGACTTTGGAATTAAAACCTATTCCAAAGTTTCAAACTACCTTACTTTTGCATGTCATTCCTAATATCTGCCCTGGGTGCCAAAAGTGTTGGGTGCAGTTTAAATATAAGCACTGACTTTATAAAGGATGTTTTATAAGCTCTGGCGAGGGAAAAACAGCTAAATTAATTTTCCCCATTGTAGTTAATGGGCTTTGTAGACTTACTTTGGGAAGATTTTAAAATAAAAAAGTCTTATCTCCAACAGAGATGAGCTAAATATATCATGTTTGGTACCAAATGAAACTTTACAATGAATCCAACAACTTGCTTGCCAATATTGAATTTAATATAACTAGCACAGGGAAAGAGTTTTAGAACTCTTTCTGAAAGTTTACAAATTAAGCCTTGTAGCGCCCCTTCCTGATTGGCCAGCCTTTGGCAGCCTAAGCCAAGCTACCTTAATGAGGTATGAAGTTTCCTGGGCTGAGACAAAGAAAGCATCTGGTGGGAGGAGAACTGCTGTGGGGCAAGAGTAGCCAAACTCATCTTCAAAGGAGAGAAAGCTCCTTGGGACAGAAACTGGACCCCCCCATTTCCTGCTCTCCCATACAGATGGAAGGACCAAAGGTTAGATTAAGAGGGGGCTGAAAGGGGTGTATTAGGGACACTTAGCCACACCAGTGGGTAGCCTCAGCTGGGTGTAACCTCCAAAGAAGGATTTTCTTCATGTTGGATTTTTTGAGAATGTTGCTTTCTGGGATTGATTTTTGTCACACTTCACAGGAAGTGGTCACTCCATGGGGTGATGGACTGCACCCCTTGGAAAGGAGCACCGCCATGCTTCCTAACCCAGGACCAGGGATACATATGTAAGAGCTGCCCCACAACTCAGATCCCTGCTGCAAGAAGATACTGAAGAAGAGGGACTGCCCTGCTCGCCCCCTGGTCTGCACCTGAAGAACTGCACCCACAATGACTGCACCTGCTGCACACATTTGACTTCACCAAGAAAAGGACTTTGCCTTGCTCCTGCAACACCAGGAGAGGACTCCCTGTAAACTCCAGGTACAAAGGAGCCCTGCATCAAGTCCTGCAAGAAGATCCCAGCTGACCAGTGTCCATTAGCCAGTTGAAGATTCTGACTAGGTGCATTCTGGGAATTGCAGTCCCAACACCCAAGAAGCAACTCAGAGTTTCTGGATCCTTGGATCAAGTTTTTGGATTCTTCAAGGACCCAAAAGGACCTCTGGCAGAAGATCCAGATGCTTGGAGAAGTTTGGAGCAACTGTTATAAAAAACTCCTTAGGTTGAAGAGGTGCATTGTAGGAATTGCAGTCCCAGACTAAGGAGGCAAACCAGAGTCTTTGAACCCTTGGATGATGCTGTTGACCACCTTCCTGAGTCAAGAAATATGTCTGAAAATCATATCTCTGTCTCCCTACTTTGAAATTATGTCATTTTGGTGTAGTTTTAAGAATAAAAACATTTCCTATTTGTATAAAGTCGGGTTGGATTTTATTTCGTGTTGTGTTTTACTTATTTACTGTTTTGCTGATATTAAATGATTTACACACTGGTCTCATAAATTAATCCTAACTGCTTTTGGGCCAAGCTACTAAGAGTTGAGCAAGGATTCATTTCTTGAGACCTTGACTGGACCTAGGGGGGATTTTGGCTTATTGATAATTGTGGGTTCCTACCTGCCCTTGCTAATGACCCACTTTCCAACAGTTTGCTCCTCATTGCTTTCATTGGGCTATCAGCCCTATTGTGTGCATGCCTGCTGCCTGCCTATTTCTCATTCTCACTGCTTTCTCTGAGCTCCTAGCCCCACTGTGTACATGCCTGCTACTTTTCTGTTATGAATGATTCACTGCTTTCTCTGGGTTCTCAGCCTTGTCGTGTGTGTGCCTGCTGCCTGCCTTTCTGTTATGAATGATTCACTGCTTTCCCTGATCTCTCATCCCCATTGTGTGCATGCCTGCTGCCTGCCTGGCCCTGCTTCTCACTGCTTTCCCCACGGCTATCAGCCCTGTTGTGTGCATGCCTACCTGTTCTTCCTTCTAACTGCAATCCTCAAGCTCTCAACCACGTTGTGTGTATGCCTGCCTGTCCCTTCGTCTCACTAATGTCCGTGGGCTCTCAGCCCTGTTGTGTTCATGCCTGCTGCCTGCCGTCACTCCTTACTGCTTTCCCTGGGCTCTTAGCTCCCTTGTGTGTGTTCCTGCTTCCTGTCTGTCCCTCCCCCCTGTTTTATCTGAGCTCTCAGTCCCTTTGTCTGCATGCATACTGTCTGTCTGTCCCTCCTTGTCCCTCCTTTCCCTGGGCTTTCAGCCCCATTGTGTGTGTGCCTGCTGCCGTTTTTCTGACATGAATAATTCACTGCTCTCCCTGGTCTCTCAGTCCTGTTGTGTGGTTACCTCCTGCATGCCTGTCCCTCTTTCTAACTGCTTTACCTGGGCTCTCAGCCCCAGTGTGTGCATGCCTGCAACCTGCCTGTCTCTTCTGATTGCTTTCCCTAAGATGTCAGTTCCCTTTTGGGTGTGCCGGCTTCCTACCTGTCCCACCTCAAAGCTTTCCCGAGCTCTCAGCCCTGTTGTGTGAATGCCTGCTGCCTTCTTGTCCCTTCTCCTCACCACTTTCCACGGGCACTCAGCCCCATTTTGTCTGTGCCTGCTGCCTACCTGTCCCTCTTTGTCACTGCTTTTCCTGGACTTTCAACCCTATCGTATGTGTGCCTGCTGTCTGTCTTTCTGTTATGAATGATTCACTGCTTTCCCCAGGCTCTCAGGTCCACTGTGTGCAGGCCTGCTTTTTTGTTATGAATGATTCACTGCTTTCCCAGTGCTCTCAGCCCTGTTGTTTGAATGCTGAGTTCCAACCTTTCTTTTATTAATTATTCAGTCCTTTCCCCAAGCTCTCAGTCTCAATGTGTGCATTCCTGCTGCCTGCCTGTTCCTTTTTCTCACTGCTTCCCCTGGGCTCTCAGCCCATTGTGTGTGCCTGCCTGTCCCTCCTGCTCACTACTTTCCCTGAGCTCTCAGCCCCAATGTGTGGGTTCCTCCTGCATGCCTGTCCTTCCTTTTCGTTACTTTCCACAGGCTCTCATCCCTGATGTGTCCGTGGCAGATGCCCCATTTTGTGTGTGCCTGATGCCAGGAAATCAGTGAATCAGTGCATGCTTCTCATTGCTTTCATCGAGCTCTCAGCCCCATTGTGTATGTGCCTGCTACTCTGTGTCCCTCATTCTCACTGCATTCCCTAGCTGTTAGCTGCGTTGTGTGCGTCCCTGCTGCCTGTGTTTTTGTTATGAATAATTCACTTCTTCCCCCATCTCAGCCCTTATGTGTGTGTGCCTGCTGTTTGCTGCCCTGCTACTCATAGCTTTCCATGGGATCTCAGCCCCATTGAGTGCATGCCTGCTGCATGCCTGTCCCTCCTCACTCCTTTCCCCAGGCCCTCAGCCCCAGTGTGTGTTCCTGCCTGTCCCTCCTTCTCATTAGTTTCCCTGGGCTCTCAGCCCTGTTCTGTGTGTGCATGCTGCCTGCCCCTCCTTCTCAATGCTTTTCCTGGGCTCCCAACCCTGTTCTGTGCATGCCTGCTGCCTGCCCTTCTGCTATGAATGATTTCCTGCTATCGCCTTGGCTCTTAGTCCCATGATTGTGCATGCCTGCTGCCTGCTTGCCCCTTCTTTTCACTGTTTTCCCCAAACACTCATCCCTGTTGTGTACATGACTGCAGCCTGCTTGTCCCTCCTTCTCAATGCTTTCTGCAGGCTCTCAGGCCCACTGTGTGCATGCCTGATGTTTGCCTGTCCCTCCATCTCACCGCCTTACCAGGGCTCTCAGTCCCATTAAGTGGTTGCTGGCTGTGTGGCTGTTGCACCCTTTCACTGCTTTTCCTGGACTCTAAGCCCAGTTGTGAGTGTGCCTGCTGCCTGCTTGTCCCTCTTTTTCACTGCTTTCTCTGCACTTTCAGCCCTGTTGTGTGCATGCTTGCTGCCTACCTTCCCCTCCTTCTTACTGCTTTTCATGGGCTCTCCATCCCATCAAGTGTGTGTCTGCTGCTTGCGTGTCCCTCCTTCTAAGTGCTTTCCCCAGTCCCTCAGCCCTGTTGTATATGTGCCTGCCTTTCTTTTTTGAGTGAATCACTATTTTTCCTCTGCTCTCAGCCTCTTCAGGTGTGCATGGCTGCCGCCACCCTGTCCCTCCTCACTGCTTTCCCTGGACTCTCAGCCCCATTGTATGCATGCCTGCTGCCTGCCTCTCCCTCCTTCTCACTGCTTTTCCTGGGCTCTCAACCCCATTGTGTGTGTGCCTGCCTATCCCTCCTTCTCATTGCTTTCCCCAGGCTCTCAGCCTCCATTGTGTGGCTGCCTGCTGCATGCCTGTCCTTCCTTGTCAATACTTTCCATAGGTTCTCAGCCCTATTGTGTGCATGCTAGCTGTCCCGTTGTGTGCATGCCTGTTTCCTGGGAACGCAGTGAATCAGTGCCTGCTTCACATTGATTTCATCAAGCTCTCAGCCTGTTTTGTGTGTGCTTGTTGCCTGTGTGTCCCTTATTCTCACTGCTTTCCATGTGCTGTTAGCCCCATTGTGTGCATCCCTGCTGTCTGCCTTTCTGTTATGAATGATTCACTTCTTTCCACTGCCTCAGCCCTTTATTTGTGTGTGCCTGCTGTCTGCCTGTCATTCTACTCAATGCTTTCCCAAGGCTCTCAGACCCATTGAGTGCTTGCCTGCTGCCTGCCTATCCCACCTCCTTATTGCTTTTCCCAGGCTCTCAACCCCATTGTGTGTGTGCCTGCCTGTCCTCCCTTCTCACTGCTTTCCCCAGGCTCTCAGCCCCATTGTGAGGTTACCTGCTGCATGCTTGTCCTTCCTTGTCAATACTTTCCGTGCATTCTCAGCCCCATTGTGTGCATGCCAGCTGCCTCATTGTGTGCGTGCCTGTTGCCAGTGAACTCAGTGAATCAGTGCCTGCTTCACATTGCTTTCATCGAGCTCTCAGCCCCGTTGTGTGTGTGCTCGCTGCCTGCATGCCCCTCATTCTCACTGCTTTCTCCGGGCTCTTAGCCTCACTGTGTGCATTCCTGCTGCCTGCCTTTCTGTTATGAATAATTCACTTCTTTTCCCTGCCTCAGCCCTTTATGTGTGTGTAGGAAGGTAGCCTCCATCTAGCATTGATACCCCCACTTTTGGCCTGTTTGTGAGTATATGTCAGTGTGTTTTTACTGTCTCACTGGGATCCTGCTAGCCAGGACCCCAGTGCTCATAGTGAAACCCTATTTGTCAGTGTGTTTTATATGTCTCACTGGACCCTGCTAGCCAGTGCCCCCAGTGATCATAGTTTGTGGCCTGAATGTGTTCCCTGTGTGGTGCCTAACTGTGTCACTGAGGCTCTGCTAACCAGAACCTCAGTGCTTATGCTCTCTCTGCTTTTAAAATTGTCACTGCAGGCAAGTGACCATTTTTACAAATTCTGATTGGCACACTGGAACACCCTAGTATATAGTACCTAGGTGCCCAGGGTATTGGGGTTCCAGGAGATCCCTATGGGCTGCAGCATTTCTTTTGCCACCCATAGGGAGCTCACAATTCTTACACAAGACTGCCACAGCAGCCTGAGTGAAATAACATTCACGTTATTTCACAGCCATTTTACACTGCACTTAAGTAACTCATAAGTCACCTTTATGTCTAACCCTCACCTAGTGAAGGTTAGGTGCAACATTACTATGTGTGGGGGCACCCTGGCACTAGCCAAGGTGCCCCCACATAGTTCAGGGCAATTTCCCTGGCCTTTGTGAGGGCGGGGACACCAATAAACGCGTGCACTACATATAGGTCAATACCTATATGTAGCTTCACAATGGTAACCCCGAATATGGCCATGTAACACGTCTAAGATCATGGAATTGTCCCCCCATGCCAAATCTGGTATTGGGGTGCCAATCCCATGCATCTCCGGGGCTCTAGCATGGACCCCGGGTACTGCCAACCCAACTCTGGGGTTTTCACTGCAGCTACCGCTGCTGCCAACCCACAGACAGGCTTCTGCCCTCCTGCGGTCTGGGCAGCCCAGTCCCAGGAAGGCAGAACAAAGAATTTACTCTGAGAGACGGTGTTACACTCTCTCCCTTTGGGAATAGTTGTTAAGGGCTGGGAAGGAGTAGCCTCCCCCAGCCTCTGGAAATGCTTTGAAGGGCACAGATGGTGCCCTCCTTGCATAAGCCAGTCTACACGGGTTCAGGGATCCCCAGGCCCTACTCTGATGCAAAATTGGACAAAGAAAAGGGGAGTGACCACTCCCCTGTCCTCCCAGAGCTCCTCCAGTGTGTCCTAGACCTCTGCAATCATAAATGCAGAGGTGTGAGAGCACAATGGAGGCCTGAGTGGCCAGTGCCAGCAGGTGACGTCAGGGACCCCGCCTGATAGGTGCTTACCTGACTAGGTTGCCAATCCTCCTCTAAAGGCTATTTAGGGTCTCTGCTGTGGGCTTCTCTTCAGATAACGAATGCAAGAGCTCACCAGAGTTCCTCTGCATCTCCCTCTTCGACTTCTGCCAACGATCGACCGCTGACTGCTCCAGGACACCTGCAAAACTGCAACAAAGTAGCAAGAAGACTACCAGCGACATTGTAGCGCCTAATCCTGCGGCTTTCTCGACTGTTTCCTGGTGGTGCATGCTCTGGGGGCTGTCTGCCTTCACCCTGCACTGGAAGTCAAGAAGAAATCTCCCGTTGGTCGAAGGAATCTTCCCCCTGCTAACGCAGGCACCAAACTTCTGCATCACAGGTCCTCTGGGTCCCCTCTCTGGTGAGCTCTTGCATTCGTTATCTGGTGAGAAACCCACAGGAGAGACCCTAAATAGCCCTCAGAGGAGGATTTGCTACCTAACCAGGTAAGAGCCTATCAGGAAGGGTCTCTGACATCACCTGCTGGCACTGGCCACTCAGAGTTCTCCACTGTGCCCTCACACCTCTGCATTCAAGATGGCACAGGCCTGAGATACACTGGAGGAGCTCTGGGCACCACCCCTTTCCTTTGTCCAGTTTCGCGCCAGAGCAGGGGCATTGGGGATACCTGAACCGGTGTAGACTGACTTATACAAGGAGGGCACCATCTGTGCCCTTCAATGCATTTCCAGATGCTGGGGGAGGCTATTCCTCCCCAGCCTTTAACACCTATTTCCAAAGGGAGAGGGTGTAACACCCTTTCTCAGAGGAAATCCTTTGTTCTGCCTTCCTAGGATTGGGCTGCCCAGACCCCGAAAGGGCAGAAACCTGTCTGAGGGTTGGCAGCAGCAGTAGCTGCAGTGAAAACCCAAGAGAGCTAGTTTGGCAGTACCTGGGGTCCGTGCTGGAGCCCCGGAGATGCATGGGATTGGCACCCCAATACCAGATTTGGCTTGGGGGGACAATGCCATGATCTTAGACATGTTACATGGCCATGTTCGGAGTTACCATTGTGAAGCTACACATAGGTATTGACCTATATGTAGTTCGCATGTGTAATGGTGACCCGCACTCACAAAGTCCGGGGAAATTGCCCTGAACAATGTGGGGGCACCTTGGCTAGTGCCAGGATGCCCTCACACTTAGTAACTTTGAACCTAACCTTCACTAAGTGAATGTTTGACATATAGGTGACTTATAATTTACTTACGTGCAGTATAAATGGCTGTGAAATAATGTGGACGTTATTTTACTCAGGCTGCAGTGGCAGTCCTGTGTAAGAATTGTCTGAGCTCCCTATGGGTGGCAAAAGAAATGCTGCAGCCCATAGGGATCTCCTGGAACCCCAATACCATGGGTACCTAGGTACCATATACTAGGGAATAATAAGGGTGTTCCAGTGTGCCAATCAGAATTGGTGAAAATGGTCACTAGCCACACAGGGAACACATATAGGCCACAAACTATGAGCACTGGGGTCCTGGCTAGCAGGATCCCAGTGACACAGGCAAAAGCAAACATACATACAGTAAAAATGGGGGTAACATGCCAGGCAAGATGGTACTTTCCTACACAACCCCCCACCCCAAACGAGGGACAATAAGGCTAACCTTGTCCAGATGAGTCTTCATTGTCTAAGTGGAAATATCTGGAGAGTCCATCTGCATTGGAGTGGGTACTCCCAGGTCTATGTTCCATTGTATAGTCCATTCCCTGTAGGGATATGGACCACCTCAACAATTTAGGGTTTTCACCTTTCATTTGTTTTAGCCAAAGTAGAGGTTTGTTGTCTGTCTGAACAATAAAGTGAGTAACAAACAGATATGGTCTCAACTTTTTCAGTGCCCAGACCACAGCAAAGGCCTCCCTCTCTATGTCAGACCAATGCTTTTCTCTAGGGGTCAACCTCCTGCTGATAAAAGCAACAGGTTGTTCCTGGCGCTCAGTATTAAGCTGTTATAGCAATGCCCCAACCCCCAATTCAGGAGCACCAGTCTGGACTATGAACGTTTTGGAGTAGCAAGGGCTTTTTAAGGCAGGTGCAGAGCACATGGCCTGTTTGAGATCATCAAAAGCTTTTAGACATCTAGCTGTCCACAATGCCTTTTTAGGCATCTTCTTACTAGTGAGGTCATTAAGAAGAGCTGCAATGGAGCCATAATTCTTAATAAACCTCCTATAGTACCCTGTGAGGCCTAAAAAGGCTCTCACCTGGGTTTGAGTTGTAGGGGGAGCCGATTCTATAATGGTCTGGATCTTCCGCTGCAGTGGTGCAATCTGTTCCCCACCTACTAGGTGGCCCAGATAAACCACTTTCCCCTGCCCTATTTGGCACTTTGAGGCCTTGATAGTGAGGCCTGCCTTTGGCAGGGGCTCCACAACTTTCCACAGGTAGACCAGGTGATCATCCCAGGTGGAGCTGAAGACAGCTATATCATCCATATATGCTGCACTAAAAGTTTCCAACCCTTGCAGGACTGTGTTCACCAACCTTTGAAAAGTGGCAGGTGTATTCTTCAGACCAAAGGGCATCACAGTGAACTGACAGTGCCCTCCAATGGTTGAGAATGCCGTTTTAGGTTTTGCATCTTCTGATAACGTAATCTGCCATGCCTGCAGTTAAGTCAAAAGTGCTCAGATACTTGGCAGAAGCCAGTGTATCAATCAGCTCATCTGCCTTGGGTATAGGGTGAGCATCTGTCTTGGTTACTTGGTTGAACCCTCTATAGTCAACACAAAACCTCATCTCTGTTTTACCATCCTTATTGTGAGGTTTAGTGACAAGCACCACTGGGCTAGCCCATGGGCTTTCTGGAGGCTCAATCACTCCTAAGTCTAACATTTTCTGTACCTCTTGTTTAATGCAGGCCCTGACATGGTCAGGCTGCCTATAAATCTTACTCTTGACAGGTAATCTGTCTCCAGTGTTGATTGTATGCTCACACCAAGTAGTGGTACCTGGTATCAGTGAGAAGAGTTCCCGAAAGCTGACTTAAAAGATTTACACAGTTATCTTTCTGCTCAGCAGTAAGACAATCTGCTGGTACTACTCCCTCCACTAAACCATCAGCTTCAGTGGTGGAGAAGAGATCAGGGAGAGGGCCACTCTCTTCTTCCTGTCCCTCATCAGTTTCCATGAGCAGGGAGAGATCAGCCCTGTCATAGTAGGATTTCAGGCAGTTGACATGGAGCACCCTAAGGGGAATCCTGGAAGTGCCAAGGTCTACCAAGTAGGTAACCTCACCCTTTTTCTCAACAATGAGATGGGGTCCACTCCATTCGTCCTGGAGTGATCTTGGGGCCACAGGCTCCAAAACCCACACCTTCTGTCCTGGGTAGTATTGTGTCAGGACAGCCTTCTGGTCATGCCATTGCTTTTGATGCTCCTGGCTTGCCTGAAGATTTTTACTGGCCTTCTTAATGTACTCAGCCATTCATGATCTTAGGCCAAGTACATAATCCACAATGACCTGTTTAAGAGTTTTTAAAGGTTGTTCCCAACCCTCCTTAACAAGAGCAAGGGGACCTCTCACAGGGTGCCCAAAGAGGAGTTCAAAGGGGCTAAAGCCCACTCCTTTTTGGGGGTACCTCCCTGTAAGCAAAAACGAGGCATGGTAACAGGACATCCCATCTCCTTCTGAGGTTTTCAGGGAGTCCCATTAACATACCTTTGAGAGTTTTATTAAACCTCTCAACCAGACCATTTGTCTGTGGATGATAAGGAGTAGTGAACTTGTAAGTTACACCACACTCCTTCCACATTGCTTGGAGGTATACAGACATGAAGTTACTACCTCTGTCTGACACCACTTCCTTGGAGAAGCCCACTCTGGAAAAGATTCCCAGGAGGGCCTTTGCCACTGCAGGAGCTGTAGTGGTCCCT
Organism: Pleurodeles waltl; assembly: GCF_031143425.1. Classification (NCBI taxonomy): domain Eukaryota; kingdom Metazoa; phylum Chordata; class Amphibia; order Caudata; family Salamandridae; genus Pleurodeles; species Pleurodeles waltl. Next base: position 401,673,103 of record NC_090437.1, read on the forward strand.
AAGGGGATGGCTTCAGGGTACCTAGTGGCATGGTCCACTACCACCAGGATAAACAAGGTCACACGAGCGACAAAACTCTTTAGTGTCCTCTGACATATGAGGCCAGTGAAACAGGGGAACAAGCCTGTCCTAAGTTTTACTTTGGCCCAAATGCCCAGCCAAGGGAATGTCATGTGTCAAGGTAAGAAGAAACTCTCTGTATTGCAAGGGAATGACCAATCTCCTGGCAGCTCCAGGTTTAGGGTCCCTTGACTCAGTATACAAGAGGTTGTCTTCCCAATACACCTTATGGCTATCACTGACATCCCCATTCTGCTGTTTGACAGCTTGCTGTCTCAAGCCCTCTAGTGTGGGACAGGTCTGCTGTGCCACACCCAGCTCTTCCCTAGCAGGCCCCCCCTGCACCCAAAAGCTCAGCAGTGTCTGCTGCCAGATCATATGGTGTAGGTTCTGCACAGGGAGAGGATCCCTCTTCCTCAAAAGGGAATCTTCTAGAGAGGGAGGGATAGTGGGCAGGGAATTACCCTTCCTACCCATAGATTTTGGGAGCACTTGGTCCATTGTTCCAGCATCCAAGTTTCCCTGTCCTTTTTGCTTTTTGGCCTGAGCCCTTGTTAAAGCAAAAATATGCCCAGGAATGCCCAGCATTTCTGCATGAGCATCCAACTCCACTTCATGCCAAGCTGATGTCTCCAAATCAATGAATAGTAAGTAATCTACAGGTAATTCAGTGGCTACCACAACTTTCTTTGGACCAGTAAGCCACCCCCCCAGTTGAGATTCACAACAGCTATGGGGTGGCTAAGTGTGTTACTGTGAGCACCAGTCACTTGGTACAACTGGCCAAGTAGGTGTTGATCAGGGTGCGCCAGTTTCTCTATAACCATAGTTACACTGGCTTCTGTGTCCCTGTAGGCCTCAACCTCAACACCATTAATTAGGGGTATTTGCTTGTACTTACCCATATTAAGGGGACAAGCAACCAAGGTGGCAAAGTCAATGCACCATCAGAGACTAAAACAGCCTCTGTGGTCTCCCTAACAAGACCAACCCCAACTACACTGCCAATAGTGAGCCCAGCTACACCCTTGGATTGGCTATTTGTAGTAGACTTCCCACCACCACTGCTATTACTAGGGGCACTAGAGGTTGCATTTGGGGTTGTGGTGGTGGGAGCTTTGGTGTTTTTCTTTGGACAAGTGGAATCACTTTCCCAATTACCTTTTACTTTACATAAATAACACCAAGGCTTTCTCTGATTGTTTGAAGAGGATTTGGACCCACCACCCCCAGAGGATTTTTGTGGGCCTGATGAAGACTCAGAATGTTTTTTTTATCTATGTCCCCACCCTTGTCAGAAGACTTACCATCCTTCTTCTTGCCATCCTTGTCACCCCCTGTATGAACTTTTCTGTTCACTCTTGCTCTGACCCATTTGTCTGCCTTCTTTCCCAATTCTTGGGAAGAGGTCAGATCTGAGTCTACCAAGTACTGGTGCAACAAATCAGACACACAATTGTTCAGAATATGCTCTCTCAGGATTAGATTATACAGGCTTTTATAGTTAGTCACCTTACTGCCATGTAACCAACCCTCCAAGGCCTTCACTGAACAGTCTATAAAGTCTGTCCAGTCTTGAGAGGACTCCTTTCTGGTGTCTCTGAACTTAATCCTGTATTGTTCAGTAGTTAAGCCAAATCCATCCAAGAGTGCATCCTTCAAAACTTTGTAGTTATTAGCATCACTTTCTCTGACAGTAAGGAGCCTATCCCTACCTCTACCATTGAAAGATAGCCATAAGATAGCAGCCCACTGCCTTTGATGGACCAACTGTACCATACAGGCCCTCTCAAGTGCAGCAAACCACTTGTTAATGTCATCCCCCTCCTTGTAAGGGGGGACTATCTTATGTAGGTTTCTGGAATCTTGCTCTCTAACAGGATTACTATCAAAAACACTGCTGCTGCCACCATGGGGAACTAACCCCAATCTCGGCCTTTCCCTCTCTACATCCAGAGATTCCCTGTCCAAAGCCAGCTGCTGCTGTTTAAGCTTCAGCCTGGCCTCTTCCAAACTCAGCTTTCTGAGTTCCCTTTCCATTAAGTTATCCCCAGGGTGGGAGGCTTGGGAATTGTGAGACACAGAGGAAATATGGAATTGGCAGAGAGAAACCTATCCCTAACTTGCTGGACCCTAGTAACCTGGCCTTTAGGAGTGAAAGGTGCCCTACTAATGTGTGACCCCCTCCCACTACCAGTGTTACTAGGTGGACTGCTAGCTGGCAGGTCTTTGGAAGAACCCTCCCCAGCATCCTCAGGGGACTCCTCTGAGTCTGGCTGGGTACCCCCCTCTTCTACCTCCTGTTCCTGGGATGGACCAGACTGGTTCTGGTCATTTTCTAGGAGAAGGCTAAAAAGAAAGTCTTTGGTAGGATTCTTGCCAATGCTTAAACCTCTTTCTATGCAGAGACCCCTCACACTTTTGAAGTTTAAACTCTCATATGTTGCCTGAACAACTGTGGGAGTAAGCTCTACTGCAGACATGATAGAAAAGGTTTAGGACAGAGAGGGAAAAAGGTTTTGGAACTTTTAAAAGAACAGAGAAAAAAACTTTTTCAACATTTTTGAAAACTTTTAGAAGTTTTCAGAACTTTTCAGAAACATTGTTGAAAGTTTTAGAGAAGGAAAGTTAAACTGTTTAGTTCAATGTGTATATCTTGAAGTATTTGATATATGTTTTTCTCATGAAAAGTACCAATGACAAAGTGGTAGAGCAGTTACAAGTATTTATCCCACCGCTGCACCACCAATGTAGGAGGCTGGCCTGGCTTATAGTGGGTGCCTTGTAGTACTTACACCTTGCGCCAGGTCCAGTTATCCTTTATTAGTAGATAAGAGGTGTTCTAGCAGCTTAGGCTGAACTAGGAGACATGCAAAGCTCCTACTATACCACTTATATCACTTAGCACTATATCATAAGAAAACACACTACTCAGAGTTACTAAAAATAAAGGTACTTTATTTTAGTGACAATATGCCAAAAGTATCTCAGAGGATATTCTCCCTTAGGAGGTAAGTAATATACACAAAATATACACACACAAACCAAATCAGGTAAGTAAACAGTTAGAAAAGTAGTGCAAACTCTGTAGAACACAATAGAATGCAAGAGGAGAAAATAGGCCTAGGGGCAACACAAACCATATGCTCCAAAAGTGGAATGCGAACAACGAATGGACCCCAGGCCTAGTGTAGTGTGTAGAGGGTCACTGGAAGTGTAAGAAAACACTAAGGGGTCCAAGATACCCCACCCCAAGACCCTGAAAAGTAGACTTAAAGTTACCCTACTACCCCAGAAAGACAGTAAAGTCGTGATAGGGGATTCTACAAGAACAACAACTGACTGTAAAGCACGGAAGACGGATTCCTGGACCTGAGGCCCTGTAAAGGAAGGGGACCAAGTCCAAGAGTCACGCAAGTGTCCAGGGGGGCAAGAAACCACTAAACCCCGCATGAAGGTGCAAAAGGGCTGCCTCTGGGTGGAAGAAGCCAAAGATTCTGCAACAACAGAAGGAGTCAGGAACTTCTCCTTTGGTCAGAAGATGTCACATGGCGTGCTGGAGGATGCAGAGTTGTTTCCACGCAGAAAGACCACAAACAAGCCTTGTTAGCTGCAAGAGTAGCAGTTGAAGGTTTTGGGTGCTGCCAGGGCCCAGTAAGGACCAGGAGGTCGCCCCTTGGTGGAGGAGACAGAGGGGGCACTTAGCAACATGGAGAGCCCATGCAGAAGCAGGCAGCACCTGCAGAAGTACCTGAACAGGCGCTCAGAAGATCAGAGGATGGCGGTCGACTCAGCACACAAAAGGGAGTCCCACAAAGTCTGAGTCCAACTCAGCGAGTTGGGCAATGCAGGACGGAGTGCTGGGCTAGGAAGTCTTGCAAGAGTGCACAGAAGCCCTAGCAGCTGCAATTCACGCGGTACACAGGATTACTGTCTGGCGTGGGGAGGCAAGGACTTACCTCCACCAAATATGGACAGAAGGGCCACTGGACTGTAGCGGACACTTGGACCCAGCTCCTGTGTTCCAGGGACCACGCTCGTCAGGATGAGAGGGGACCCAGAGGACCGGTGATGCAGAAGTTTGGTGCCTGCAGGGGGAAGATTCCGTCGACCCACTGGAGATTTCTTCTTGGCTTCCAGTGCAGGGTGAAGGCAGACAGCCCTCAGAGCATGCACCACCAGGAAACAGTCAAGAAAGCCGGCAGGATGAGGCGCTGCAATGTTGCTGGTAGTCTTCTTGCGACTTTATTGCGGTTCTGCAGGCGTCCTGGAGCAGTCGATCCTTAGCAGAAGTCGAAGAGGGAAGTGCAGAGGAACACTGGCGAGCTCTTGCATTCATTATCTGGTGAGAAACCCACAGGAGAGACCCTAAATAGCCCTCAGAGGAGGATTGGCTACAGAGAAAGGTAAGCACCTATCAGGAGGGGTCTCTGATGTCACTTGCTGGCACTGGCCACTCTGAGCTGTCCATTGTGCCCTCACACCTCTGCATCCAAGATGGCAGAGGTCTGGGACACACTGGAGGAGTACTGGGCATCTCCCCTGGGAGGTGCTGGTCAGGGGAGTGGTCACTTCCCTTTCCTTTGTCCAGTTTTGCACCAGAGCAGGGCTGGGGGGATCCCTGAACCGGTGTAGACTGGTTTATGCAAGGAGGGTACCATCTGTGCCCTTCAAAGCATATCCAGAGGTCAGGAGAGGCTACTCCTCCCAGGCCCTTCACACCTATTTCCAAAGGGTAACACCCTCTCTCAGAGGAAATCCTTTGTTCTGCCTTCCTGGGACTAGGCTGCCCAGGCCCCAGGGGGGGCAGAAACCTGTCTGAGGGTTGGCAGCAGCGGTAGCTGCGGAGAAAACCCCGGGAAGTTAGTTTGGCAGTTCCCGGGCTCCATGCTGGCGACCCGGGGATGCATGGAATTGTAACCCCCAAACCTGAATGGTATTGGGGTGACAATTCTATGATCCTAGACATGTCACATGGCCATGTTCGGAGTTACCATTGTGACGCTACATATAGGCATTGACCTATATGTAGTGTACACGTGTAATGGTGACCACGCACTCACGAAGTCCGGGGAATTTGGCCTGAACAATGTGGGGGCACCCTGGCTAGTGCCAGGGTGCCCACACACTAAGTAACTTTGCACCTAACCTTCACTAAGTGAGGGTTAGACATATAGGGGACTTATATGTTGCTTAAGTGTAGTGTAAACTGGCTGTGAAATAACATGGAAGTTATTTCACTCAGGCTGCAGTGCCAGTTGTCCTGTGTAAGAATTGTCTGAGCTGCCTTTGGGTGGCAAAAGAAATGCTGCAGCTCATAGGGATCTCCTTGAGCCCCAATACCCTGAGTACCTAGGTACCATATACTAGGGAATCATAAGGGTGTTCCACTGTGCCAATCAGAATTGGTAAAATGAGTCACTAGCCTGCAGTGACAATTTTAAAAGCAGAGAGAGCATAAACAGTGAGGTTCTGGTTAGCAGAGCCTCAGTGATACAGTTAGGCACCACACAGGGAACACACACAGGGCATACTTTATGAGCACTGGGGTCCTGGCTAGCAGGATCCCAGTGACACAGGCAAAAACAAACATACATACAGTAAAAATGGGGGTAACATGCCAGGCAAGATTGTACTTTCCTACAATGACTCAACCCTAATCCCTGGGGATGCCGACAGACAACGCAGGAGGCACCCTGGGGATTCCTGTCAGTCCTCCCCACCAAGGACCCTCTCAAAGGGCGGAGCTTGGAAGGGTGCAGAAGATGGAATTTTTTAGTAAGACGTGGATCATGAACTGTGGATGCGGGTTCCCAGGAATTGTCCTCAGCCCCATAGCCTTTCCAAGCCTATAAATAGTGTAGAACACCACGGACGGGCCTGGAGTCAAGAATTTTGGCCACTTCAAATTCCCATTGCCTGTGTACTTTTAACGGGGGAGGTGCCGGGGCATCGCGGGTATCAGGGGAATTGGGACATAGTAACGACACATGAAACACAGGTGTTCCGTGAAATCATCTGGCAATGTCACTTCTACTACCACAGGATTGATGATTTTGGCAATAGGAAAGGAGCCTAGAAATCAAGGGTTTAATTTTCTGGATCCCGCAAGATGGCGATTTTTTGATGAGAGCCACACCTGATCTCCTACCTGATGAGAGGGAGCAGGTCTCCTTATTTTGTCTGCTTGTTTTTTTACTTGAGCTTGGTAGAGTTTTAAATGGCGTTGTACTTGTTTTTGAATCTCCTGTAACTCTTTATGGTGTTACTGTACTGATTGGACTCTTGTGGATGTTTGGGACCCAGTTATAGATGGCATTCTTGGGTGCAGACCAAACAAACAGTAAAATGGGGATACTCCTGTAGCATTGTGGGCACTGTTGTTATATACAAATTCAACAAGTGGTAAAGCATTATCCCACTCAGTAGACCATGGCGGTCATTCTGACCCTGGCGGTCAAAGACCGCCAGGGCGGAGGACCGCGGGAGCACCGCCGACAGGCCGGCGGTGCTCCAATGGGGATTCCGACCGCGGCGGTAAAGCCGCGGTCGGACCGGCAACACTGGCGGTCTCCCGCCAGTGTCCCGCCGCCCCATTGAATCCTCCAAGGCGGCGCAGCTTGCTGCGCCGCCGAGGGGATTCCGACCCCCCCTACCGCCATCCAGATCCCGGCGGTCCGACCGCCGGGAACCGGATGGCGTAAGGGGGGGTCGCGGGGCCCCTGGGGGCCCCTGCAGTGCCCATGCCACTGGCATGGGCACTGCAGGGTCCCCCGTAAGAGGGCCCCTAAATGTATTTCACTGTCTGCTGCGCAGACAGTGAAATACGCGACGGGTGCAACTGCACCCGTCGCACAGCTTCCACTCCGCCGGCTCGATTCCGAGCCGGCTTCATCGTGGAAGCCTCTTTCCCGCTGGGCTGGCGGGCGGCCTGAAGGCGGCCGCCCGCCAGCCCAGCGGGAATGTCAGAATTACCGCCGCGGTCTTTCGACCGCGGAACGGTAACCTGACGGCGGGACTTTGGCGGGCGGCCTCCGCCGCCCGCCAAGGTCAGAATGAGGGCCCATGTGTCAATGTAACATCTCAGGATTTGCTCCAGCGATTGGTTGGCACTTTCAGTCTGCCCATCCGTTTGTGGATGATATGCAGAGGACAAGCGGACGTCCATACCAACAGAGGAACAGAAGCTACGCCAAAACCGTGATAGAAATTGGGGGTCACGATCGGAAACAATTGTGTTGGGCAACCCATGAACCCGTACAATATGTTGGACAAAAAAGTCAGAGAGATTGGAAGCCGTAGGGAGGCATTTTAATGGAACAAAATGAGCCATTTTAGTTAGGTAATCTACAACCACCCATATGACAGTGTGTCCATTGGAAGCTGGGAGATCAGAAATAAAATCCATACATATGGTGTGCCATGGGGCCACCGGAATTGGCATGGGAAGTAACAATCCTGTGGCTGGAGTATGTGGGGTTTTAGTCCGAACACAGGTGGAGCAAGTCTGGACGTAGCTTCTGACATCCTGCACAAGTGTGGGCCACCAAAACCATGTTTGACAGAGATCTAACATATTTTTCTCACCCAGGTGACCTGCGAGGACACTGTATCCCGTAATTCTTTGGTAGGGACGTACAACTGATCAGCATGGTATATTAAACCCTCTTTTTCATACACATCAGTTGAACAGGTAACCTTTTGTTAGGCTACCCTTATTTTCTCAAGGAACTCTTGGGAAGTGCACACAGTCACGATTTTTTCTGCGGGTATAATGCTTCTGACCTGTTCTAGCGCAACATCATAGGAGAAACCCATCCTAGACAACGTGTCTGCCTTTTGTTGTGTAGTACCGGGCCTATAGGTGATTATGAAGTCAAACTTGTTAAAGAATAGAAGCCAGCATAATTATCGAGGTGTCAGGGCCTTGGTCGCTTGAAAGAACTGTAAATTACGGTGATCTGTGTAAAAAGTTACGGTGTGTCTAGCTCCTAGTAGGTGGTGACGCCATTCCTGGAAGGCAAGCTTGATGGCCGGAAGGTCCCGCTCCTCCACCATGTAATTTTGCTCTGCGGGTAGCAATTTCTTTGAGAAGTAAGCTACTGGATGGAAATCCCCATACTCAGGATCTCGTTGGGACAAGACACCACCCACTGCCATTTGGGAAGCATCTGCTTTCACAAAAAATGGCTGAGCCGGGTCGGGATGATGGAGAATGGGTGCTTCAGTGAATGTGTTTTTAAGATGTTGGAAGGCTTTCTCAGCTTCTGCATCCCAGAGGAACTTGACCCCCTTTCATAGGAGACAAGTTATGGAAGATACCACAGTAGAAAAGTGGGGTATAAATCTCCGATAAAAATTTGTGAAGCCCAAAAACTGTTGCACTTCCTTGTCGGATCTTGGGGCTACCCAATCCAGGACGGCCTGTACCTTGGTCCTATCCATGGAAATTCCATCGGGAGTGATCACATATCCCAGGAATTCTACAGTTGTAGCGTGGAAAACACATTTTTCCAGCTTGGCGAAGAGATGATGCTTACGAAGCCGTTGTAAAACCGCTCTTACATGCCCTATATCTTCCTCGGTGGAAGATGAGTAGATCAAAATGTTGTCTATGTATACCACTACACAGATATTCAGAAACTCCTGCAGCACTTCATTGATAAAAAATTGAAACGCTGCAGGAGCGTTACACAACCCGAAGGGCATCGCTGTGTACTCGAAGAGTCCAAATTTAGTTTGGAAAGCCGTCTTCCACTCATCCCCCTTCATCACTCGGATCAAGTGGTAGGCACCCCAGAGGCCAAGAGTAGTATAAATGGTCGACTGACGTACCTAATCTAAAAGTACTGGGATCAATGGAAGTGGATACCGATTTTTATGGTCACTTTGTTCACTGCGCGATAATCTATACAGGCGCACAGTTCGCGATTCTTCTTGGGCACGAAGACCAAAGACGACGATACTGGTGATGTTGAATAACGAATGAAACCCTTAGCCAATAGATCATCCAGGTAGTCTCGCAGGTATCTATTCTCAGGCTCAGAAAGAGCATACACCCTACTACATGGTAGCGTTGCCCATCGAATCAAGTCTATACGACAATCGTATGACCTATGTGACGGCAGCTGGGTGGCCTTCTGTTCACTAAAGACATCATGGAAGTCTTTATATGGTGCAGGAATGGCCAATGTGTCGTCTGGCTTGATCGCCGTACTATGTGTGGACCCACAATGCAAGGGTGTCACTAGTAATGGTTTTTCTTGGTAACAGGAGTGCCAGCAATGTTTAAAGTCTAATGTCACTGTCCTTCCTGCCCAGTCAATTTTGGGGTTGTGTAACTGAAGCTAAGATATCCCCAAAATGGCTCTAAATACTGGGGTATCTATGAGGTCAAACGGAATTTGTTCTGTATGGTATTTTGCACAAAGCATGGACAAGGGTATTGTTTGATAAACGATAAGCCCGGAGGACAATTCTGAGCCATCCATCCACGGCTCTGACTGCTTCAGGGATGTCTTTTCTGACAGTCGTAATATTTAGGGTTTTAGCCAAACCCAAGTCTAAAAAGTTTCCGGTAGCCCCAGACTCAAGCAATATGGGATTGACCTTACGAACCTGAGGGGACAATACTAACGTCATGATAAGAGTTAAAAGTCGAGGTACTGGACTGGTGGTATTAGCCAGAAGATGTGAGACCATATTGAAAGAAGCGCTCGATAAAATGGTCTCAGAAGTTATCAAGCCAGTTAGTTTTCCGCCTGGTCAGAAGGAGAGAATTCAGGCCCTGTTACCGCTCTGATGGCTTTCTTTGGAGCAGTAGGCTTGTTAGGACTTTCCTGAGCAAAATGCCCTGCCTTACCGCAGTATAAACACAGTTTAAATTTTTTCCTATGTTCTTTCTCTTCCTTAGATAGTGGGCCCCGCACACTGCCAATTTGCATGGGCTCAGGTGTATCATGAGTGGGAATGGTGGACTCCTTTATCTCAGTTTTGAGTACCACTAGGAGCGTGTCATCCCAGAATTTTTCCCCCTTACGTTCACTCAAGCGGTGATCAAATTGTACCACCAGGACAATGAACTCGGAACACTCCTTGGGAGGTTCCACAATTTGGGCTAGAAAATCCTTGAGATCGTCCCAAAGGCCACGATAGAAGAGGGAAGTCCTCTTCTCCTCGGGCCACTCAGTCTCTGCCACCAGCCAATTGAAAGAGGTAATATAGGACAGTAGATCCTTGTTTCCCTAGAGCAAATTCAGCAACTCATTGTCACTGGCTTGCACGAAGAGGTGTTTGGCGAACAGTTTCTGCAAGGCTTCCTTGAACCGGTTAAAATCATACAGTATAGGGTAATTGTGCTCCACAAGTGGAAAAGACCAATTAGCTGCATTTCCTCCCAAATAAGAGATAATAAAAGCTACCTTTGCAGCATCGTTGGGGAATGCAGCTGCCCGACACAAAAACTGTAGCTGGCACTGGTTAAGAAAAATGTTGAACTTGGCACTATCTCCAAAAAACCTTTCTGGAGGAGCTAAGGGCACAGGGGTTGGTGTTGTGACCATTACCTGCATGGGTTGTGTGGTGGAAGTCGTTGGGCCTGAATCGGGTCTAGGAACATTATTAGACTGGTCAAACCAAGGGGCCTGTAGTACTGGAGATCTTTGTTTTAGTTTGACTCCTCCCCAGGGGGTGTCTTGTGGTTTATATCGCTGTAGTTCAGTGTGCAATCCAGGTTCTCTTGCTTTAAGGAAAGAACTTCCTTCTCTAATCCTGCTAGGGCCCTTGTTAAATCTAATAAAGATGGAGCATCCTGATCAGCTGGTAAAGCCTGTGCTAAACCTTTGAAAGTACCCATTAAGGAATCCATTGCCCAGGCAGCCCTGTATGTTGTGGCTTGGCCTTATGTCGAGATGGGGCCACTCACCTGAAAAGCAGGATGTCTGCAGGGGCGATGGTCTGCCCCGACCTACTGGAACACCTCTAGGCACTTCCTGGTGGACACAGAAACCCCGGCAGGTGTATCAAAGGAAATGGGGAGTGGAAGAGAAAGAGACAAAACACTGCCACGTCTTGCCAGTCCAGCCAGGCACCCTGTATCTTCGGGGGGCCAGGTCGTTGTTGACAGAGTGATAGTAGGGTTAGTGCACTCAACTTCCTTGAAACCGAATCTCTCTTTCTGATATGGGCACGGGAGCGGTAGAAGAACACCAGGATGCTCCAACACTTTTCTTGGATAATAATAACTGTTGGCACAATTACTAACACTGCATTACCAAAAACCCAAACTGAGTACCATATCAATAAGTACTGCGATACTAGGGCTGGCTTCACACAGATTCACTGTTGCACACTACAATTAGAACTGTGGTTGCACAAGAAAACAAGAAAGACAAACAAGGACATTAATAACTATACCGATAACTTTCCTGCATGCATAGGGTTAAACTAAAAGGAACAAAACCAATCCAAGAAATACAAATGTCCACTCTGGGTTTAAACAGTTAGGGTGGCACAGTCTGGTTTGGTTTCACTGTGTGTGTGAAAAACCCTTCAAAAGTAAATTCCTCAAACCTGAAACACAGGCATTAATGACACAATTTAAATCCAAGAGTTATGTTATTAGATATAGAAAAGTCACGTAAATGTTCTTTTAAAATTGCCCTGTCACTTTTTGTAGTACTTGAGCTCAAGCAGATTTCTTGAAGCACATTTAGGCAAGTAACTATGATAATAATGTAGAATGTTCAGAATGCATTTGTCTCTTCAAGATAAGCACTCTGCCAAAATACGAGGTCTGAAATACACCAGCTGCTCCAGGAAAAGCGTGGCGCTCAAAGAAAACACTCCCCGGAGAATACTAATCACTTAGCTGCAGTCTTTTCCGGAGTGCTGGAGGAGTGTCTGGTGTCAGCTGGTACAGGAGCGAAGAAAATAATTGCCTCAAAAGTTCTGAATACGAGGATAACAGCAGGGGCTGGACTGCCAAATCAGTAGCAGAGATCAGGAAGCAAAACAACGCCAAGCAGGGAGGCATGTTTCACTCTGCTATTCATAGCCAATGAGGAAAGCAGTTGAGTTTCCACATGCGGATGAGTCACCATACCCAATTAGAAGCACATGTCTACACCACACCCAATTAGAAGCACATGTCTACACCTGCTCACATTAGCAAACAAGCACTGGTAAAACAAGCATTGATAAAACCAATTGTGTAATACAGCACATTATGTTTACTTAGAAACATGAAGGTTTAACCAAGAACAGAGATATGATTTAACCCTAATCCCTGGGATGCCGATAAATAATGCAGGATTGGGGATTTCTTAAATTTGGTTAAACCCATTATTTTTGGTAGCAGCTATTTATCCAGCTGCAAGGTAAATCATGAATTTCTTCTGCTATTTACTCAGTCACAGGCCAAATAGTAGAAATGATTTACTATTTGGCAGGCAGCCTTGAAAATAGCAGTGAAACTTCTCTATTTACCCAGCTGTTGACAGAATAATAGAGGTTCTGCTCTGTTTGGCCGAAGCCGTACAAATAACAGAAAAACTTCACTATTAGTCCTGCTGCTGGCTAAGTAGTAGAGATCCTGCACTGATCAGCTGGTGATCGTGAAAATAGCAGAAAAAATAGTTGAGATTCTGCATTGTTTTGCCAGCGGCCACACACATAGCAGAAATATTTCACTATTTACCAGCCTGCTGGTTAAACAATAGATTCTGCACTGTTCATCCAGCATTGTGCAAATAGCAGGAAAACCTAAATATTTACCCGACTGCCAGATGAACTGTAGAGATCCTGTGCTGGTCAGCTGGCAAATGTGCAAATAGAAGAACAATTTCACTCTTTAACTGGCTTCTGGCTAAACAGTAGAGTTCTGTAATGTTTAGCCAGCAGCTGCGCAGATAGAAGAACAAACTTCACTATTTACCCTGTCACTGTCTAAATAGTAGAGGTTCTCCACTGTTTGGCTGTCAGTTTTTATAAATCTTCCCACTTCACCCCGAGGCTCCCAAAATCTTGTCCTAAGGGATCACCTTCCATTGCAGATTAGTTACCACTCCAACTCGTGGGTCATTAGTGTATCAGTGGTTTGCTATAGCAATTGCAGTCACAAACTATCAATAAATTAATTTCGGAATTGGAAAGGGGAAGAAGGAAACCACTTTTATTAACCCTCCAATTTGCAATTTGGAGACAATCGCAAAAGTCCTTTTACCAGTCTGAAGAAATTTCCAACTCATAAAAATAATTTTGTACATAACGATAGGTAAGTTTGTGGTCACAAACCTTAGGATTTTGGACCATGAAGCCCTTAGTGCTAAAACTTGCTTAGATGAGTGCACTAACTTATAGGTCTAAAGATCCCAAATGTGTGAATGTTTAATTTTGACAGACATGGGACAGAATGCCACTCCATTACAATGTGGGCCAAGACATAGCAACTTGAGAGGCCCCCTAATGGAATCATCTCATGCTCTACAAATGCTCCTAATCCTTTACATTTATTAGCCAGTGTGACTAATGATAAAGATGATTAAAACCTTTGCAAGACTAGGTAAAACTGCTCACTCCTATAAAGCTATATGCTCACTTTTACTCACATTGTTCAAGAGCCAGATACAGGATTATCAAAAGTCTCCATGTTATGAGCACAATTCTCGTTCTGCAGTAAATTAATGCATTCTTGAATTATTAATTCTGGTTTAGTTCAATTAAGCAAATCAGACTAAAACACCTTAAACAATGGCTTGTAAAAGCAAACAACAGAAATGGAAATATTGTATCTGAGTAACATAGAGTCATCTAACATTAGGATGAGTTTTTCAAAATAGAAACAATTGTATAGTGCCCCTTATGTAGTGACCAACACAGTATATTTGAAAGGCTTCATTCCAATCTCATGAAAGAAGTAAGAAAAACTATAGGCCTAATTTAGAGTTAACTCAATACCTCCAACATCCTGAGGGACGTCCCTCTGCCAAATTTCGGCCCATATTTATACTTTTTTAGTGCCGCATTTGTGCCGCTTTTTGACGCAAAAGAGGCGCAAAGTTACAAAATACAATTGTATTTTGTAAGTTTGTGCCACTTTTGCGACAAAAATGACACAAATGCGGTGCAAAAAATATATAAATATGGGCCCAAGAGTTGTCCACTGGCACTGTGGACAACGCTCTACATTGTCAGCAACTGCTGTTGTGGCAGTTCCTGTCTATGCATGAAACATTTAAAGGAAAGTGCAGTCAGACATGATGGCCAGCTAGCAAACTTTAAAAAAAATGCTTTTTAGAAACAAACTACCAAAGTAGAAGATTGATTTTCAAAAACAAAAAGACTAATGGCCCCACTGTAGGAGGCTGGCCTGGTTTGTAGTGGGTACCTTAGGTACTTATACCTTATACTAGGTCCAGTTATCCCTTATTAGTCAAATGTAGTCAGTGTCTAGAAGCCAGGCTCTCTAGGGGTAGTGTGGATGAGCAGCCACGGCTGAACTAGGAGACATACAAATCTCATGCAATACTACTGTAGTCACACAGTACTCACAGACATGAAAGAAAATACTCAGGCCCTCATTACAACCCTGGTGGTCGGTGATAAAGCAGCGATAACACCGCCAACAGGCCGGAGGTAAAAAAAAATGGAATCATGACCACGACGGAAACCGCCACACAGACTTCCACTGTAACACAACAACCGCCACGGCGGTAGTAACAAACACCGCAGCGGTAACCGGCAACGGCCAGATGGAAGACAATGTACCGCCCACAGCATTACAAAAGGCCTATCTGCCCCCTTTTCCGGGGCAGTACCAACGGCATCAAAAGCATGGCGGAAACAGTACACTGAAGGGAAACAACTCACCTCTCGACACTCAAGGAAGAACCACGATGCCATGGAGCCCGAACTGCACATTTTTCCAATGCTGGTGTACCTCCTCATACATCAGGAACACGAACGCCAGCGAAGACGACCACGGTGAGTACTGCACCTAGCACACAAGGGAGGGGGGAGGAAAAAGAGAGTGACACACACATGCAACACCCCCACCCTCACCCCCAACACCATACACACAAACAGATGCAACAACATTACATATACACCACAAAACCCTCAGAAATAACGCAAGGACAAAAGGAATGGAGTAAAATTAGTGTAATAGTACAGTTTTAGATAATACATCCTTAAATCAATAAACAGTATGTACAATATATACAAAAGGAGGGACAATGTCCACTCCAAAATGTCCATGGCCCACGGGGCCATAACACATAGGCCAAGGCCACACTTGACTCCTGCCTCAATACGGAGAGAACACTGCAGGGACATCAGGTCAAACAAACACAGGCACCTCGGGTGGCTGGGAATGGAGGGGCACCTCAGCCGGAAGATGGTACAACGCCACTGGCCTGGAGGGGGCTCCATGCCCACTGCTTGGTCCTGGGGAGTGCAACGCCACAGTCTCTCTAGTGGATGGTTTGTCCACTGCTTGGTCCTGGGGAGTGCAAAGCCACAGTCTCTCTAGTGGGTGATTTTCCCACTGCCTGGTCCTGGGGAGTGCAAAGCCACAGTCTCTCAAGTGGGTGGTCTGCCCACTGCTTGGTCCTGGGAAGTGCAAAGCCACCGTCTCTCAAGTGGGTGGTTTGCCCATTGCTTGCTCCTGGGTAGTGCAAGGCCACAGTCTCTTAAGTGGGTGGTTTGCCCACTGTTTGGTCCTGGGGAGTGCAAGGCACAGTCTCTCAAGTGGGTGGTTTGCCTACTGCTTGGTCCTGGGGAGTGCAAAGCCACAGTCTCTCTAGTGGGTGGTTTGCCCACTGCTTGGTCCTGGGGATTGCAAAGCCACAGTCTCTCAAGTGAGTGATTTGCCGACTGCTTGCACCTGGGGAGTGCAAAGCCACAGTTTTTCTAGTGGGTGGTTTGCCCACTTCTTGGTCCTGGGGAGTACAAAGCCACAGTCTATCAAGTGGGCGGTTTGCCCACTGCATCTCTCAAGGGGGTGGTTTGCCCACTGGTTGGTCCTGGGAGTGCAAAGCCACAGTCTCTCAAGTTGGTGGCTTCTCCACTGGTTCTGGAGGGGGCTTTGTACCCAGTGTGCTTCATCCTGCCAAGGAAGGGGTGAGTGGATGTCTTCTTCCACTGGTTCTGGAGGGGGCTTTGAGCCCAGTGTGCTTCATCCTACCAAGGAAGGGGTGAGTGGATGCCTTCTTCCACTGGTTCTGGAGGGGGCTTTGTGCCCAGTGTGCTTCATCCTGCCAAGGAGGGGGTGATTGGATGCCTTCTTCCACTGGTTCTAGAAGGGGCTTTGTGCCCAGTGTGCTTCATCCAGCCAAGGAGGGGATGAGTGGATGCCTTCTTCCACTGGTTCTGGAGGGGGCTTTGTGCCCAGTGTGCTTCATCCTGGATGGGGCAAGGTCACAGTCTCTCACCTGGGTGTCACACCGACAGGTGTTGCAGGGGCCAGGACGCACTGCAGCCCATGTAGTCACTACTACACACTGCTCGCCGGCAGTGACGGCTGCTCAGTGGATGGCATTTGCACTGCAGGTGGCGGTGCTGTCAGGTGGTGGTGGGAGGCTCCAGCCCTTCACCTGCAGCCTTGGACGGCTGCCCACTGGGGCTTCTGCTGCTGGCAGTGGTGCTGCTGGCCGCGGTGCAGGTGGCGGTGCTGGCCGCAGTGCAGGTATCAATGCTGTCCACAGTGCAGGTGGCGGTGCTGCCAGTGGTGGGGGGAGGCTCCAGCCCTTCCCCTGCAGCCTCGGACGGCTGCCCACTGGGGCTGCTGCTGCTGGCAGTGGTGCTGCTGGCCGCGGTGCAGGTAGCAGTGCTGTCCGCGTTGCAGGTGGTGGTGCTGTGTGTGGTGAAGGGATCCTCCAGCCCTTCCCCTGCAGCCTCGGACAGCTGCCCACTGGGGCTGCTGCTGCTGGCAGTGGTGCTGCTGTCTGGGGTGCAGGTGGCGGTGCTGTCAGTGGTGGTGGGAGACTCCAGCCCTTCCCCTCCAGCCTTGGATGGCTAAAGTGCCATGGCTGGTGTTGTGTGCCCCTTCTTGCCCTTGGCAGATAGTGGTGCATCCTTGCTTCTGCCAGCTGGTGTTTTTTTCTTGGCCTTGCTGGCTGGTGGTGCCTCCTTCCCCTTGCTGGCTGGTGTCCCCTTCTTGCCCTTGCTAGGTGGCACCCCCTTCTTGGCCTTGGCAGGTGGTGCTGGCACACTGGCTGTGTTGACGGGTGTCTCCTTGGAGCCTCTCACACTTGAAGTAGCTGCAGAAACCACAGTGGCTGTGGACTGGGTGGCTGAGGTGCTGGGCTGGGTTCTGGCCACCCTGGCCCAAAGTGAAGGATGAGGGGCAGGGAATAGGTCAAGGGTGGCGAGGAACAGCTTCTTAGGGACACTAGGGCGGGAATAGGGTGAAGGTTTGGGAGTGGAGGAAGAGGGAGTGGTTGTAGGAGGTGTCAGTCTGCTGTGTTTGGGTGCAGGTGCATGGGCTGGATGCTGTTGTGAAGTGGATGGCTATTGGGTGTCTGTGTGCTTGCGTTTGTGTACTTTGGGAGGAGGGGTCACAGACACAGTGGGAGAGGACACAGGGGATGTGTGCATTGATGTGTGTGTGGTGACTGCCAGTGAGGGACGTGTAGTGATAGACGTGCTGGTGATGGAGGTAGTGGATGAGGATGTAGTGCATGCAGGTGTGAGTGGACACTACTGGGAGGGAGGTGGACGACGAGGAGGAGGGGGACACAGTGGAGGCAGTGGATGTTGGTGTGTCTGCATCTGGATGGTGCTTGTGTCAGTGCCTGTGGGATGAAGTGTGGTGCTTGTGTTTTCCTGAGCCACTTCTGTGTGTTGTTTGGGTGAATGCTGATCTGAAGGTGTGCTTGGGATAGGCTGGGGTTGAGGGGATTGGGACTGGTTAGAGGAAGTTGGAGGGGGAGGCTGGAGACAGGGACAATGGCTGCCATCAGTGAGTTGTCCAGAGCCTGGAATGCTCTCTGTTGGGCCGCCACGCCAGAGTGAATGCCCTCCAGGTATGCATTTGTTTGTTGCAAATGTCCTGCTAGACCCTGGAAGGCATTTAGTATGGTTGACTGTGCAACAGAGAGGGATCTCAGGAGGTCAATAGCCTCCTCACTGTGGGCAGTAGGGCTGACTGGGGCAGGGCCTGAGGTGCGTGGGGTGAAGGAGATGCCCACCCTCCTGGGTGAGCAGGCACGGGAAACACGCTGAGGGGCTGCTGGGAGGGCAATGCTGGTACAGGGGTGGCGGCTATACCTGTAGTTGGAGTGGGCACAGAGGTGTCCGCCGCCTCCAGAGAGCTTGCACCGGAGGAGGAGTCGCTGTCGGTACTGTCCCCTCCTTTCTCCGTCGTGGTGCTCCCCTCGCCCTCCGTCCCACTGGTGCCCTCACCGTTGGTGGGTTCGGCCTACAGGCCCATGAGGGATGCAGCTCCCTCCATCGCCAGTGCCTCTGCTCCTCCGCCAGATGATGCTAATGCACACAAGAACAGGGTGACAAAACAAAAAGGGGGGAGAGACAGAGGACATACTTGGTCAATGCCAGCAACAACACTACCGTTGGCATACACAACTCACAGGGAACAGCCCTATGCACTAGGACATGCACTACCAGTTACAATGCTAGTCACCAGGTAATGGGATACAATGCCTAATGTCATTAGCTGCACACCTAAAACCCACAGGACCCTACCCAGCAGTAAATGCCCACCAACATTATTGTGTTTGGAGTGCATGTGAGAATGCCCATCATAGAACCTGCCCTGTTCGCCCTGGCCTAGGGGCACCCACAGCCCACATCCCCCACCCATGTAACACCTTAACGCACGCAAAGTCAAGAATCTGAATCTGTACTCACCTCCTTGTGGCTGCTGTGGTGCCTTCAAGCGCCCATCCAACTCCGGCTAAGCCACCGCCAGGATGAGAAACATCAGGGGGTCAGGGTACGATGGGCACCCCTTCCTCATTGGGAGGCCAGCCCCAGCTGGACCTCCGCCGTCTTCCTTGCCCAGCGGCGCAGGTCCTCCCACCGTTTGCGGCAGTGGGTGATCCGCCTGTCAAAGACCCCCAGGGTCCGCACCTCTTTGGCGATGGCACGGCAAATACCCTTTTTCTGATGGGCGCTGACCTGCAGGAAAAATACATCAGAAAAGGTATTATTCATACCGTCTGGACTGTCATGCTCATGGCCAACCATATCCCTCCCATCCTCTTATGCATAGACATTGACCACCATACATGCAGCACTCTGCCCAGGACCCCTCAGCACCCCCCACACGAGGCTTACACAGCACTCCATACATTCATGCCCCACGCATCATGCTCACAGTTTAGTCACCTGTTGGTCTGGAGGACCATAAAGTAAAGGGTACTGTGGTAGGATCCCATCCACCAGTCTCTCCAACTCCTCCGAAGTGAAGACAGGGGCCCTTTCCCCAGACACTCGAGCCATGGTCGCTTCCAGACACAGGTCACAGCAGCACTTACAGTGTAGGTCCTCTCCTGTTGAAGGTCAGGTAGCAAGTGAGTGAACAGATAGAAAATGGCAGTCACGTCCATGGCGGTGCGTACCGTCACCGCTGGCGTACATCGCCATTGGCTCCTGGAACCCATAGGCCCCAATGATAACCGATGCGGTGTTGCACGCCAGTCGTTGACCGCCAACCGCAATGGCGCACAACGCCAGTGGAATTACCTCATTTCCACTTGTCTCTCCTCACAGGTCAGGCAGCTGCCGTTTCAGGGGGGCACGGGCCATGGCACCTAACTACGTCACATCAGACATAGGCACATCAAATGAGTTACAAGTTCACATACTGTTTCTGTAAAACAAAAATTGCATATTAATCTGAGTAGATGTTTGAATCTGACCTTCTGCTCACCATTTTTCAACCTAGAGTTCAACCACTGAGGATGAATAGGAGATGGAGACATCCCCCAGTATACTGACGCCTGGTGGACCTGGCAATAATGGGGGACAGGCACATTATCCTAACCTACAGACTTGATAGGGTCGCAATCCAAGAGCTATGTGCCCAATTGGAGCCAGACCAGATTTCAGCTCTCCGCCACCCCACAGGTACCCCCCCTCTAGTACAGGTCCTGTCAGTGCTCCATTTCTTGGCAAGTGGTTCCTTCCAAGTGACAGTGGCCATGGCATCAGGGATGTCACAGCCTATGTTCTCAAACGTGCTGACCAGAGTGTTGTCTGCCCTGCTGAAACAGATGTGCAGGTATATTGTATTCCCCCAGGTGGATGATGTAACCACAATGATGGCTGACGTCTATGCACTGGGACATATCCCCAACATCATTGGTGCCCTTGATGGTACACATATTGCCTTTGTCCCCCCCTGAGAAATAAACAGGTGTTCAGAAATCAAAAGAGCTTTCACTCTCTGAATGTGCAGATGGTGTGTTTGGTGGACCAGTACATCTCCCATGTCAATGCAAAGTTTCCTGGCTCTGTGCATGATGCCTTTATATTGAGGAATAGCAGCATCCCATATGTGATGGTTCAACTCCAGAGGCACCTGGTGTGGGTAATAGGTGAGCCCATGGTCCCCACCCAGTTGATGTAGGTATATGGGTGTGGACTTGTCCCTAAGGATGAGTGTGTGGCTAACAGGTATCCCTCGATGTTTACAGGTGACTCTGGCTACCCCAACCTCTCATGGCTACTGACCGTAGTGAGGAATGCCAGGACAAGGGCAGAGGAACGTTACAATGAGGCACATGGGCGAACCGGGAGGATCATTTGGCCTCCGGAAGGCCAGATTCTGGTGCCTCCATCTGACAGGTGGATCCCTGTACTACTAACCCAAGAAGGTGTGCCAAATCATCGTTGCATTTTGCATTTTGGCCTTGAGATGCCAGGTGCCTTTTCTGCAGGAGCATGAGCCTGTGCATTGTTGTGTGGCAGCGGTGGAGCCTGTGGACAGTGACGAAGAAGAGGCAGAGGAAGAGGATGTGGACATCAGAACTACAATAATCCAACAGTACTTCCAGTGAAACACAGGTAAGACATTGTAACTTCACCTTCCATTGCAATGTTGTGTTGGACATTGTACATGGCAGCCTGATTTCCCTATTTCTATGGCCACTTACTGTTCCCTTTGGCATCTCAATTTTCAGATATCTGTGCCCCACTCTGGCTCCTGGTGTGTTTACTGCTGCCCACTACAGGTCATACCTATGTACATATAACTGTACATTTGAAATGCAATGTTCACAACTTGTTTAAGTAATACATATTTCAATCAATTGACGGACTCCATACTTGTTTTTGTTCCAAGGGTGTTTATTTCTGTGATAATATGTGTAGGGGTATTGCGCTGGGTTGAGGGTTGATGGTGGAGAAATGTCCAGGATAGAGTCCAGTCTATTGGTATCACAGGTGCATTGTCCAAGAGGGCATAGGAAGTGGAGCAATGTCAGTTCAAGGTGGACAGGGTGACAGAGTGGGACACAAGGGTGACAATCAGGGGAATCTTATTTCTTGGCAGGGGTCTTGGCAATGTTCTCTGGCTTCTGCCTGGATCGCAGGGACCTTTTGCGTGGTGGTTCTCTGTCTGCAGGGGGTGGGGTGCTGGTGGCCTGTTGTTCCAGTGGCAGGGCCTCCTGTCCACTAGTGTCGGCGGAGGTGGATGGCTGTTCCTCAGTGTGGCTAGTGTCAGGGGCACGTTGGTGTGCCATGCCTCCCTCATGGTGTTGGCCATGTCTGTCAGCACCCCTGTAATGGTGACCAGGGTGGTGTGGATGTCCCTTAGGTCCTCCCTGATCCCCAGGTACTGTCCCTTTTGCAGCTGTTGGGTCTCCTGCAGCTTGACCAGTATCTGGCCCATGGTCTCCTGGGAATGGTGGTATGCTCCCAGGATGTTGGTGAGTGCCTTGTGGAGAGTCGGTTCCGTGGGCCTGTCCTCCCCCTGGTGCACAACAGTCCTCCCAGCTTCCCTGTTGTCCTGTGCCTCTGTCTCCTGAACCGTGTGCCCACTGCCACTCACCCCAGGTCCCTGATCGTCCTGTGTTTGTGGGGTTGCCTGGGTTCCCTGTAGTGGTGGACACACTGCTGATTGACGTGCCCTGGGGGTAGAGGTATGGGCCAGCTGGGTGGGTGCTGTCCTGGTGTTTCCTGAGGGGGGAGGCTCTGTGGTGGTTTGGGAATGTGGCTGGGTCACCGACTGTCCAGAGGTCCCTGATGGGCCAGGTTGGTCATCCTGATCCAGGCGCGCAGAGCTGCTGTCATCACAGTGGGCCTCTTTGGTGGGGTGGGACTGGATGTGGCTGGCACCTCCTCTCCGGTGACGTTGTGTGGGGGTCCTGTGGGGATGTAAATGCAGTGTTATTGTTTCTGCATGTGACATCTTGTGCATAGGTATGTTTCCCCCTATGGTTGTTATTACCAAGGGAGCTTTGGCTTGTGAGTTGTGATTTGGTTGGCTAAGTGATTGTCACTTGTGTGCATGCTGAGGTGATGGGTGTCCATGCAGGTCTGTGATGGGGGTCCATGCATAGGTGTTGCATGCAGGGCTTGGTATTGGGATGGGTGGGTTGTGATGGTGGGGTATATGTGAGGTGGTGGAGTACTGGGGGTGAGGGTAGGGGTAGGTGTTTGTGATGGCATGCAGGTAGGGGGGGTGTTATTAATAAAGATTTGACTTACCAGAGTCCAGTCCTCCTGCTACTCCTGCCAGGCCCTCAGGATACATGATCGCCAAGACTTGCTCCTCCCATGTTGTTAGTTGTGGGGGAGGAGGTGGGGGTCCACCGCCAGTCCTCTGTACAGCTATCTGGTGTCTTGCAACCATGGAACACACCTTCCCCCGTAGGTCGTTCCACCTCTTCCTGATGTCATCCCTTGTTCTGGGGTGCTGTCCCACGGCGTTCACCCTGTCCACGACTCTCTGCCATAGCTCCATCTTCTTAGCAATGGACGTCTGCTGCACCTGTGATCCGAATAGCTGTGGTTCTACCCGGATGATTTCCTCCACCATGACCCTTAGCTCCTCCTCAAAGAATCTGGGGTGTCTTTGTGGTGCCATGGGTGTAGTGTGAGTGGTGTGTGTGAGGCTGTGTGGTGTGATGTGTTGGGGTGTGCTGTGAGGTTTGTGGATGGTGTATGGGTGATGGTGTTTTGTGGCTCAGATTCAGTGGGTGCTCCTGGCTTGTCTCTCTCTCACTTAGCAAAATCTTTGGGTCGTAAAGGGTTGTGGGTAGTGTGGGTTTGTGTTTTATAGTGGTGTGGGTGTGTGGGTGTGGTGTGTGTATGTGTGTCAGGGGTGTGTAGTTTGAATTGTCCAATGTGGTGTCGTTTTGTATGTGTGTGTGTATACTGCCAATGGTTTACCATGGTTGAATGACCGCTGCGGTGATTCGTGGGTCATGGTGCTGTGGGCATATTTCTCTTGGCGTAACGTTGTGGGTTTTGTTACTGCAAGTTTATCACTGACCTTTGGGCTGGCGGACTTATGTGTGTGTCTCTATAGTGGCAGATTTCTATATGTGGGTCATAATACCCGTAGCGGTATACCGCCGCAGTCACAGTATGTTGCCGGCAGTCAGCATGGGGGTAAGCTGCATTTACCGCCATTGTCATAATGAGGGCCTCAACGTTACAAAAATAAAGGTACTTTATTTTGGTGACACAAATGCCAAAAATACCTTAGAGACTATACTCTCTTAGGACGTAAGTAATATACACTGTATATACACTAGAATGCAGAAACAACTGTAAAAACTGATGGAAAACAGTGCAAATAGTGAAAATCACAATAGTTAGGAATGGGCCTGGGGGGGGAGCACAAACCATATACTCAAATAGTGGAATGCGAAAGTCGGTTTCCCACCTAGGTTAGTGTAGTGTGTAGAGGGGCGCTGGGAGTATTAGAAAACCCCAAAGGTAAACAATAGAACCCATTCTGGAGCCCAGGGAAGCAGGAGTAGCTCACAGTAACTTTCCTAGAACATACAAGAACACGAGAAAGAAGATTATGAAAGAACCAGAAGAGACTACAAGACAACAATAATGAATTCCTCGATCTGAAGACCAGTGGAAGAAGAAGACTAAGTCCAAGAAGCACTGAAGAGTCCAGGGAGAACAGGAGCCCCTGCTAACCCAGATGAAGGTGCAAAAGAATAATCACTGGTAAAGAACAACAGTCAGTACTGCACCCAAAAAGACGTATGCGGGTTTCTGGTTGGTGCAGATGATGTCCCACGCCGGCTGGATGATTGCAGTCTGGTTTGCATTGCTGGATTCTGCCAACAAGCCTTGGAACACGCAAAGCACGTGGTTAGTGGAAAATGGTGCTGCCCAGGACCAGGAGGGACCTGGTGGACTCTACCCAGAAGGGGGAATCAGAGGGAGTTCTCAGCAACTCAGAGAGCCCTCAGAAGATCAGGCAGCACTCACAGGAATCCCTCAGCACGGGGAACAAAGAAGGTGCGAAAGGAGGCCCATGCAGCACTACACAAAGGGATCCCACTCTGCAAGAGAACCACTCAGGAAGCTGTGCATCGCAGGATGGAGTGCTGAGGGCTCGAGCTGCATGGTGCATGAAGAACTTTGTGGAAGGATGCCAACAAGCCTTGGCAGCTGCAAAACACACAGTGCACAGGGGTACTGTCTCGTGTGGGGAGGGAAGCTCTGAACTCCACCAAAGTTGGACAGTTGGACGTCAGGACCGTCTGGACCACTTTAGTCCACCACCCTTGTTGCTGGATCTACACACTTCTTCAGGAGAGGGGACCCAAGCCACCGTTCGTCGCTGCAGAGGTGTGCCTGCTGAAGCAGGGAAGTGACTCCTTCACTTCAAGGGAAATTCCTTCATTCTTCTGGTGCAGGCTGAAGACTGGCTGTCCGTTGAGTATGCATGATGGGGAAACAGTTGCAGTTGCTGGCAGGAGCTGAAGATACAATGTTGCAGAAGTCATTTTTGCTTCTTTGTTGCAATGGTAGAGTTCCTGGAGGGTCCAGTTGCAGTTTCTTTGGTAAGAAGGAGAAGTAAAGGATGCAGAGGATTCCTGCTGGAGTCTTGCAATCCGAATCTGAAGAACCACCCAAGAGAGAGACCCTAAATAGCCCTGAAAGGGGGAATTGGTCAGCTACACAGGTAAGCACCTATCAGGGGGGGGGGCTCTGACATTACCTGCTGGCATTGGCCACTCAGATGCTCCCAGAGGGCCCTGCCAACTTGGAATCCAAGATGGCAAAACCCAGGGACACACTGGAGGAACTCTGAGCACCACCACTGGGGTGGTGATGGGCGGGGAAGTAGTCACTCCCCTTTTCTTTGTCCAGTTTCACATCAGAGCAGGGACTAGGGGTCCCTAAACCATTGTAGACTGGATTATGCAAGGAGGGCACTATCTGTGCCCTTCAACGCATTTCCAGAGGCTCAGGAAGGCTACCCCTCCCATGCCTGTAACACTTATTTCCAAAGGGAGAGAGTGTAACACCCCTCTCCCAAAGGAACTGCTTTGTTCTGCCTTTCTGGGCTCGAGCTGCTTGAGCAACAGGAAGGCAGAAACCTGTCTGTGAGGTGGCAGCAGCTGAGGCTGCCTGGAAAACCTCAGAAAGATGTAATGGAAGTATTGGGGGTCCTTTAAGGCACCCCAGAGTGCATGGAATCATACAACCAATGCTTGCACAAGCCTTGGGTTATGATTCCAATATGTTTGATACCAAACATGGCCGTATTCAGAGTTACCATTGTGAAGCTGGACATAGGTGATGACCTATGTCCAGTGTACGCATAAAATGGCATCCCACACTTGCGAAGTCTGGGAAAATGGTCCTGGAGGTCGTGAGGACACCTCTGCTGGTGCAGGGGTGCTCTCACACACTGGTACTCTGCACCTAGCCTTCAGGGCTAGAAGGCCTGCAATAAGGGGGACTTATAAGTGACCTGATGCAGTGTAAATGGTAAATGGGAGTGAAAGTGTGCATGCACTATTTCACACAGGCTGCAATGGCAGTCCTGAAGAAGCCCTTGCATGGGCTCCCTATGGGTGGCAAAAGAAATGCTGCAGCCCATAGGGATCCCTTAGAACCCCAATGCCCTCGGTACCTAGGCACCATATACTAGGGACTTATAAGGGGTGACCAGTATGCCAATTTTGTGTGACCAGTACGCAGTGACAAAATGTATAGGAGAGGGAGCATAATCACTGGGGTCCTGGTTAGCAGGATCCCAGTGAACACAGTCAAACACACTGACATCAGGCAGAAAATGAGGGTAATATGCCAAAAAGAGGGCACTTTCCTACAAGTGGGCAGGAGAGTTGCAGGGTTCAGGGTACTGAACCTCAGCACTGAGTCATTTACAATAGCCAAAATTATTCTTTCATAATGGTGACTGTTTGCCAGGTGTTGAATTTGAGTCTATGTCATAAGGATCTCAATGGAGTATGAAGTATTACAATGAGCAGGTGGTCAGTTACAATGTCCTCACTCTGTTGTATTGAAACTGACTGCTGCAACCACCTTGAGACTACCAGGAACTGCAGCAACTACAGCACCAGCTGTACAGTGATGAACAAAGGCCCGTGCAGCTCCCCTAGTGCAGGGGGGGCAAGTTCCAGGGCCCTTCAAAACCAGTACCCAAGCCTGCAAGCTACTAAGTGAGCCCAGAGGGGTGCCCCTCCATGTACTTTGCAGGGGGGGCCTCAAATTTCATTACGCCACTGCAACTTTGGCTGAAAAGTATGCTGCTGGATGCCCTGCCTCCCCATGTGTGTGAGTCAAAACAAACGATGCACACCCATCGCATTCATGGCAAAACAGCACAAACTCTTTGTTTTAGTCTGGGGTTCCAAGAGTGGGTGTGCTTTTGTAAATCTTTGATCTCTTGGAATGCTTCCATGCTTTCTTCATCCGTTGGTACGGGGTTATTGATATCATTTTGCGTGTGCCTCTGTAGGGAATTTGCCACAAGGAGAAATGGGAATCCACTGACAATAGTAGTCCACCACTCCCAAGAACATTCTCACTTGTCTCTGTGTGATAGGATATTTTATCTTTAGAACTGTTGAGATGTGTTTGTATGACACTCTCCTTGTCCCTTTCTCAATTTGATGTCCCAGATACCTGACTTACCTCCAGCTTCAATTCGTCAGGTAAGCCTTGTGTCAACACCATGGCTGTGCGCGCGCTCTATGGCCCAACTGATGCCAGAGTCCGTGTATTACTGTTTCCACCACACAGTCTTGGTCCAGAGACTGCCATTTGCAGAGTCTAGTGGCTGCTGCAGCGCGCTATGCGCGCATTTTCTTTTATTCATGGCATTAGTCCCAGGTATCTTTGTAGCAGCCATCTTGGGCAGGGCACTTTGGGTGTGCACTTGGGGCGAGGCACTTTGGGTGTGGCACATGGGGTGGGGCACAAGTCTATTTTAGTGACCCCGCCCAGTTCTCACTGCTCACTATTCTGAGGATCTTGGGAGGACCGGAGCTGTTCTGTTTGTAGTCGGGTGTTTCCATGTTCCTGCTTGTTCACCTGGGATTTCCCCGTGTTGAGGCATTTGAAGCAGCGAGTAGGAGACACTCAGGGCGGTAAGACGGATGGTGGTTTCTAGCTTCCATCATCCGTTTTCTTATTTGATAAAACTGTTTAAAGGTTGATATTCTTTTTTGGGAGAAAGTAGTAATCTTTGGCAATCAGCTGTAAATATTTAAATTGATAACAAACTAAGTGAACGTTTTGCTGTTACAGCGTGACCGCTTTCTCGCGGTCACTTTTCAACTTCAGCTGCTTACTTGTGGAGTCGCTCGGTAGCGACAGAGATACATTGTATAAGCGCAGTTATTCAGAAAAGGTTTAAATGGTTATGAATAAATGCTAAGGCAATAATTTGAACTCAAGGGAATATTTGGTTATGGTTAATGTAAAATACGGACACAAACTGAAATTGTGTATCTTGGAAAGTTTTTGAAATGTGAAGTAACATTTCTTTGAGTGAATACCATGTGAACTTTTCATTTCTTGAAACTTATGAAAGGCGCTATGATTTACTATTGCTCCAAGGGACTGCTGAATTTATAGTAGACAGATTCTGAAGAGTTCTGAGATTTATATTTCTCTGTAGTACCTATGATTCTTGTTTCCACAGGTTTCCTTCCCCGCTGTACCCTTCCTTAACACTCTACCCCCCACTTGGCCACTCTAAGACTCTGCGCTGTTAAGGCTTGTAGAGTTGGAGCTGCCAGGAGCTGGGCCTATTGGCAATCACTCGTGTACCCTGAGGATTTGGTCTCACTGACACCTTGTGCCCATTCTCAGCAAGGTGATTGAGCAGGGCAATCATGTCTTGTCTGCATGCCTCTTTTGTCATAGGTGCCACCAGCGGATCATTGATGCACTGCATCAATGTTGAACTGCAAGGCAACTGTAGGTTCTCTAAATTCTTTATCAGTAACCGATTGAAATATGAGGGACTTTTTGTGAACCCTTGAGGAGCTCAACACCACACAAGAATCTTATCCTGGAATCTGAATGTGAAGAGATACTAGCTCTCTTCATGGAGGGGAATAGTAAAGAATCCCTGACACAAGTCAATAACCGTACACCATCCGGCTACTGGGGGAACTTGTGAAAGG
The DNA here is from genome assembly GCF_031143425.1 of Pleurodeles waltl. Lineage (NCBI taxonomy): Eukaryota > Metazoa > Chordata > Amphibia > Caudata > Salamandridae > Pleurodeles > Pleurodeles waltl. The sequence goes on from NC_090437.1 coordinate 401,701,767, forward strand.
ATTACAGCAGTGTTTGGTACTACTTGATAACATGGAACAACTGTCCTCAAATCCTGTACTATCCCCCACTTCATTTTTGAATTTTACAAAGACATAATCAGAGAGATGCATTGATTTCTGATGAGTTGTTTCATAATGTCCTGTTCTATCATGCTGTTGATGATTGGGGTTATACCAGATATTACTTCTGATGGGAGCTTGTTTTGGAGCATCTGGGGGAAAACTGTGTTGGTTCTATAGGTAACTTCTAGGGGTTTGCATCTTTGATCAGGTAAATTTACTTCCCGGTAAATCCCACCCTTCCTTTTTCACTCTTTTAGCTCAAAATGTAAATATTCTTTAGTGAAGACAGTGTACAGCCTAATTGTGGATTCTTGGGACTAGTTTGAATTCTGTATCAGCTGCCTGGGTCTAGTTGACCCGTACAAACCCTAGCTATATTTTAGTCACAAGAGACTAGATAGTGGATTTCACACACTAGGTCGATGAACCGAACCAAATCTGCTTTAAGAATAACGCCATTCGAAATACATCATAGATTTCACATATAACATATGAAAATCAAATTCAACTTCAATAACCACACCAGTTTTATTAAGAAGCTAATGATTCATGTCCCTATATTAACAACGCTAAACTCACTAAAATAATTCTCAAACACAAGTGATACATACAGAGAAACAATAAAAGCTGATTCGAACACCGGATATGTCTAAGTTTAATCAATGCAAAAATACAAATTATCTCAATGGTTATTACACAAAACCAGAGCAACAGAATCTGAGCAAGAGAAATTGAATACATCTGTTAATATCGATGACTATTCATGAGCATGAGAATAACACCTTATAACCACTAATTAGCATCAACATGTTGGGCTTCATGTAAAGGTTTTAGTAACATAAATTTAGAAAACATCTAATTATGGCGCTATCAAAAATTAGCAGCAGTAAATAAACATTTGCAGCTGGTACCTGAAAAACAAAATACACATAACAATTCACAGCTCATACATTTACCAAATCACTACGGTAATCAGCAACAACGTCTACGTCAGTGGGATAGCAACATCAGGCACCAACATCAGGACAGGAACAGGTAGCATCAGGAATAAGAGTTGGGGTGATGGTTTAGAATTTGGAATATAAGAAACACTAAACCATCTAAGCATAGGTTCAGTATTGAACAGACATAAACTAATAAAGCACCAGAATGTCAGAAGACTATCTGGAGACACATGAAATGTCAAAGTGACAGATCATAAAGTAATTCTCCAGAACTCAGGATACACGAAAATCCAAAGAAGAATGAGCCACGATCAATGGTGACTGATCATCAAATCAAACTTGTTAAATGAAAATGATTGGATAATGCATGAGGTGAGAAAGTTATGACCAATCAGAACATTAACAGATGTCAAAATTATATAACTTGTATGTTCTAAGTTCTTCTATTTTCTGTTATTTGATTGACAAAAACCAAACTAATACATTTGTATCCTGCATTTCCTCTTCTCCAGTTTAATCTGTGGATCCATTGTTTTCACGCCACCGGAATACGAAGTCACAGGAAAACGATTACAAAATATGTTACCACATCATTTATTTTCCCTTGAAGAAAGACAAGAGTTGGAAACATAACTACAAACAATGAAGTAGGTCAGACTATGGAACACACTGGAAATATTTTATACAGCTTGCATTGCACAGTGACCTTGCATCTGCTTCTTCTTCAGTCCAGCAGGGGCCACTAAATACACACTTAATTCTGAAATTTATTTTAGTTAAGAAACACACTCTCTTGTATAGACAAAATAATTTTATCAGCTTAAGTTATCATGGACAAAAGATAGGTCTTACATAAGATGGTGGCCATTTAGTTGATCACGATTCTCGTAAACACAATATAATTATTAGATTAATTCACACATTAATCTGTGAGTATAAGTACGTTAAACAAAACATTTATCAAGAAAATCTCAGCTCTCACAGTCTCCATCTCTATTCCTTTTGATGTGCAGTAAATCACGGTTAAGTTTGCAACAGGTTCATGGGACTCATATCATCTCTGTTTAAACTTATCTTTAATAGAACTGGTGCTGAAACATTATTTGTATTCTGCTCATTTATGATGCCTACAACTTGAATTTGTCTTCTTGAGAGGGGTAGTTTCGAGACCATAACCGTCCTGATAGTTGATCGAGTGGCTCCATTATCAATCATTAATGACTCAGGGTGTCCATTTACTTTGCCTTCCATATATGGGTCTCTCTTATTTACTTCTAGAATTACACTAAGAATGCAATCCTCCTTCCCCCTTAGGTACCTTCACTGAGACTGATTGAGTCTGATTGGACTCTCAAACCTCATAGGGACCTGGGGCATGTGACCTGTGAATGGATTGTCATGGGCTCTGGGATGAGACTAAAAGTTAGAACCTCCATTCTGTATCTGTGACCACACTATGGATGCCTAAGGCACATTCATCCTTATGTTCTTCTGGTTAGTCATAGGAAGTTGAGGTATCTGCTCTACTTCATACTGTAACAAGACATTCTGTACTTGAGCATTGATTGGCTATCTAGCAGAGCTGTGTCTATACCTCTTCTTCTATTGTCCTACCTTTTTGTAGATTTAGAAAGGGCTGACCTTCTTCAAAGCACCAATATTCATACCACCAATGTTTACTCTACCTCTCACCTGTTGGACAACTTTCCGCACTTGTACATACTGCATGGTGACTCCCTGCATATTTACGCTTGCACTGTCAACAAGATCCAAATCTGACTCTAACCTGATTGAACCTCATGCACCACCATTCTGAGCTAACTTGGTTTATGCAATCATGAATTTATGTTTCAACCTCTTCTGCTTCACTTCTAATGTGTCACTGGATTATTTTGCACACTGCAGGATTTTCTCAAGATTTTTTGTCTGCCAACAAGTCACATTCTGCTGTAACTCTGAGCAAACCTCTGCACATAGCCTAAAGACAAAACATTAAATTAATCCTTCAGAGTTTTCACCAAGTGGGGCATTCATGCCACCATGCCCTTGATATACTTGCATCAATTGCTCAAAGAAAGCATGCACTAACCCTTTCAGCTCTTGTTTAATCATAAAGATCTTTGGTCAATTCACTTCTTTCTGTTTGACTTTCACTTTTAAATGTGGAATGACTATCACGTTTAACTTTGATCAGGGGCTTAAGGGGTATTTGTGGTTGGGATCCTTAGGGTCTCTTGTGTCAGCCAATACCCAACTTGCTTACATTCAGCCAACAAATCCTTTGTGACCACTAACTCAAGGAACATGTCTGGATTTTTTCATAAAACCGCAGAAATGGTAACAATTCGGTCTACATGGGTGTATCACATACCTTGGTTCTCTTTCAGCTTTGGGAGCCAGTTTGTGAAATGAAAACAGTCTGCTTGAGTACGTGGGACATGCACATATGCTCCTTCCTGCACCTCCCTTAAGGCGTAGTCTCCTGTTGCTGTTTCAGAGCTTTCATTCTTCCTGCTTTCTGTCCGCTCTTTTTTCCTTTTTGCTTTTGATCTCTCATTCTTAGGCCACTACTCTGTGAACCCTTCCAGGATGTTTCATTCTCTGAAACACACTACCAATTCCTTAAAATGGGGTTTCAGCCCTCTCAGCAACATAGCCTTTAAATAGCTGTCACTTATGACCATTTTGATAATCATTCATAACTTCTCTCTGTTGGTCAAATCAATCCACACTCATCCACCAACTTCTACATTTTAGCATTCGCCCACTCACCACTCTCACAGCCTCTTTGCTCATGTACATCAATTCATTCTCACTATGTTCCCTCAGAAATTCTAATAACAAGTTTGGCTTCACAATCTCCTCAAACTCAGTTTTCAACTGGGTGACATTTAATTTCTGGGGATATGTTTCCGCTGGGCATGGTTAAACTTTAAGGACTATTAAACCTGACAGCTTTAGGGTGCTGTTCCCCCCATATATTTGCCTGCCTCCCTCCATTCTCTGACCTTATTTGTGCTGGTTTTAGGACTCTGTGCTCTTTACTGCTAACCAGTGCTAAAGTGCTTGTGCTCTCTTCCCTAAACATGATAACATTGGCTCATACCCAAAATTCACTTTGACTTTACTTCTAAGTCTCTAGTAAAGTGTGCTATATGTGGCCAGGACCTGTAAATTAAATGCTAATAGTGGGCCTACAGCACCAGTTGTGCCACCCACTTAAGTAGCCAAATGTCATTGAAGAGCCTGTCTGTGCAGTTTACACTGTGACTTGGAAATGGCAAGAAAAACCTCTTGCCAGGCCTAAACCTTCCCTTTATATACACAGAAGGCCCTACCTGACCAACAGGGCTGGGTGCAACGTATTTAAAAGGCAGGATATGTACTTTAAAGTTTTACATGCCCTGGTGGTGAAAACTCCCAAATTCCTTTTTCACTGCTGCAAAGCCTATTTCTCACGTAGGATAACATAGGAATTACCTTATTATATGTTATAAGTTTAATTCCCTATCTGGAAGAGATACTCTTGTTAACTCAATTCAAATATCTTTATTCAATTGCTTTCCGTACCATAAAGAGTTACAGAGATAAAAACACATAATAATAAAATACATTATAAATAAAAAAATATATAAAATACTAAATTTGAGAAATTGGGTTGTTGGTTGACTGGGATGTGTGCCCTGGTCAAGCAACAGCCACAGTCCCTTGCGGTGTGAACTGCAAAAAAGTCACAAATTTAACATGTGCCTAACTCTGCGTAGTTTGACACAAAAAACAGTCAGGATAAATTTAGAGGCAACATGTTCAGGAGTGTTAAGTATTATTGCAGTACATAAACAACAACAGTGAAAACACAACTCAATAAAAATAACACACAAATTTAGCAAAATAGAGAAAATGTAAATAAATTATTTGACACCAAGACCATCTAAATCCAATCAGTAGAACTGGAGTTTTGAATTGTTAGAGTTTTAAGTGTAAATTAGCGCTTAGAAATAAAAAGCGCCAAACATGGATATCTGGTCATGCTAGTCCATGGCAAAGTCAAAAGTTAAGACCGACTACGATGGAGTGCAGTTTGGATACAAGAAGTGGATTGGGCCCTGTCAGTGCTTACCTTTGGACTTCAGTGGGGCAAGGTAGCAGGAGAGTCCGAGGAAGAAGCGTAGCTGTTGGAAAGCCATGAAGAAAAGCCGTGGTGAAGATTTTTACTTTCAGGCTCAGTCGCTGAGAAAGAAGTTGAAAATCTCAGTAGGACGTGGCAGAGAACTGGAGCCGAAGGCAGTCCACAAGGTTGGATACTTTTTTTGTGAAGGACCGCTGAAAAGGATTTGTTGCTGTGGAGAAAAACATAGAGGGAGAAGCTGTGAAGTCAGTCCAGCCAGCGATGCACCTCAGGCGGATAGGTGAGCAGATTGGTCCCGGTCTCGCCGTAGTTCTCAAAACACTTTTTGGCCAAATTTTGTCTGTCCTATGTTTTGGAAATTGGACATCTGGGTACCTTTAGCACCACAACCAAGGGTCCAGGAGTGAATGGAGACCTCTGGAGGGTCCAGGACTCACTCAGGCTCGGTCCGGGTGCAGGTTGAAGGTGATGGGTACCTGTTATGTCCCTGTGGCTCTGAATAGGAAACCAGCACGACTAGCCCTTGAAGCACTTCTGGAAGTCCTGAGTGCAAGTAAAGATGCAAATCTCCACAGCAGTGCTGGCCTCTGAAGGTTCAAAGCAGGCTCCAGCCAGCAAGACAGACCTTCCAGGTACAGCAGAGGTCTGGCAAAGTGCACAGCAGGTCACGGCAGGAGGCCGTCATCTGAGAGTCCTTCTACAGGTCCAGTAGTGAACTGAGAAACAGGACTGAGAGCCCTATTTTTATACCCTGGTGCCCTGCTCCTAGAAGTTGGGAGACATTTCCACAAAGGTCCTTTGAAGTTCCATGAGTTTCCTGCCTTCCCTGCCCTGACTCCTAGCTTGCTGCACTGGCAATGTAGAATTTTTAAGCCTACTGTGTGGTGGCAGAACACAGCCTACTCAAGTGTGAGTGGGGCTGTGCTCAGCTTCGCCCCCCCCATCCTGCCAGTGGAAAGGCCATTCAGGCCCAGCCAATACCACTATTGTGTGGATGTTTGGGGTAAATTCATATAGCCTCAACTGTCAGTTACACCCAGTCATGTGACTTAAGGTAGGCAGCAGGCACAGAGGACTAAGGGCAGGAAAATGTCAGATTTCTGAAAGTGACATTGTCAAACTTGTAATGTTAAATCAGACTTTACCATTAAAGAGGGTTTATCATTGTAAGTCCATAGATACCAAACATGAGATATTTTGCATCTCTGGTTTAGGAATTACAGCTTATTAATTATAACAAGGAATCCCCAATGTTATTCAAAGGGGTGGATGTGCCTCACAGTAATGAAAAATAAATTTCGGAGACTTTCGCTACTAGGATATGTAAAATTAAAGGGTACATGTCCTACCTTTTGATTACACAGCACCCAGCCCAATAGGCTGCATAGGGCCTCCTTTAATGGGGATTTTTCTGCAATAAAAGGGGGGTTAAAGGCTTGGCAATAGGTTTAAAATGTCAGTGCGACATGGCAGTGGGACGCTGCCTTCAGGCTGCAAAGGCAGGCCTGTGACATATTTCAAAGTGTTACTTAAGTGAGTGGCACAATAAATGTGGCAGGCCCACAGGTAGCATTTATTTACAGGTCCTGGGTAAATGGTATACCACTCTACAAGGGACTTACATGTAAATTAAATATGCCAGTCAGGCGTATGACAATTAAACCATGTGTAGGGGAGTGAACACAAGCACTTAAGCACTGGTTAGCAGTGGCAAAGTGCATAGAGTCCTAAGGACAACATGCAAAAATCCAAAAAAGATGGAGACAAGCATGCAAAATGTTTGGGACAAGACCAGGGCTGACAGGTCTAACACTAAGTAACAAATCAAACCCCAATTAATCCTCCCAGAGGTTCTGTCAACATCAGAACAGTGCGCGCTCTACGGGCAACAAAAATGCAAAAACCCAGCCTTTATGCAAGAGCATAATTCATGCATTGTGTTTATATGCAGTATGTTAACCCTTTGCATTGCAGAGTTTAACCGTGAAAAACACTATTAATGATGTTTGCAATAACTGTAAATTTGCAAGGTATTGCTGCAGGCTTACTGAGTGTGTTAGGGTGTGGTCCCTTTCTAGGACCTTCTAGAAGCTTTCCCTGCAGCATGACTGGCTGTGGTTTGTGGGCTGGGCCAGCCTCTATATAAGGGAGCCAGCCCAGCTCTACGTGCTCACTATTCAGAGGTCCCGGTGCAGAGCAGCAGCAACTTCCTGAGCTCCTGTTCCGGAGGCCTACCTTGATGTTCCAGGCCTGCCCCGCATTATATTGGTGATCCTTGAGCAGGGCAGTAAGGTGGAGGTCGGGCTGGGCCCCCAACCCCGTTCTCAAAGACTCTCGAGTTTTGGGCCTAATTGTGAAACTTTCAGAGTGTGCGATTCATTGCTCTCATGTAAACCATGGCATTCAGATCGGCAACAGCTTGCGCGATCATTTCATGGCATTTGCATATTCTTGTTCGAATCGGCAGTGTGCACGATTCATTTCTAGCATGTAAAACTTGATGTTCAGATCGGCAACAGCTTGCGTGATCATTTCATGGCATTTGCATATTCTTGTTCGAATCGGCAGTGTGTGCGATTCATTTCCAGCATGTAAAACTTGATGTTTAGATCGGCAACAGTGTGCGCGATCGTTTCATGGCATTTGCATATTCTTGTTCGAATCGGCAGTGTGCGCGATTCATTTCCAGCATGTAAAACTTGACGTTCAGATCGGCAACAGTGTGCGCGATCATTTAATGGCAATTAAAACTCTGGTGTGTAGTGTTTGTTGAAGTGCACACATTTATCCCGAGCTTTTGGATTTTTTGTGAAGATGCTAAATTCAAAATGTGACATTCTTTGTGCATATTAAGTCCCTAGAACAATTCCTATTGTTTTCCAGGGAATGTTTCAGATAGCCTTTTGTCCTCATGTAAAAATGCAATGTGTGTTCTGAAACATTATTCTAGAAGGTTATTGTATTTCTAGACAATATGTGATATTTCATGAAAAGCTTATATGAAACATTGTATTAACCCATTCCTGATTTTTTCCAGGTACCCAGATTTCTTGAGGTCTAGTTATAGTCACTTCTTAGGTTATCGATGGTTACAGTATGAGAACTCTTAGAAACATAGTCTATTGAAAGTCAATGTGATTATATCTTGATATTGTGTTGTTTAACCTTTTGTTTCCTATAGGTCTCCTTCCCTTCTGTTCCCTACCTAATCCTCTTTTCCCCCACTTGGACTCTCTCAGGCTCTGTGATATTTCTATCGGAGCTTTGGAGCTGTCTAGTGATGGACATGTTGGGAACGTGCGCAGGCCCCAAGGACCTGGTCTCCCTGACAGGTTCCGGAAATTCACTATAGAACTTAAAAAACAAGATACACTAAAAACTGTCAACTAATCAGACAACATCCATAAGAAGATCAAAGCAAGCCACACTTGAGAAAAGCCTTTGGCCTTTAATAGCAGAGTAATAAAAGCTCTTCTAGGGTCCTTAAAATACCGCAGAACATCACAAAATTTAATGTGCCCTCCAGGGGTGTATTGTTGCAACCACTGGGACCCAGTATTTCAGAGTCAAAGCATCCTATGGGGGCATCTAACAGCAGGTGCAAAAGATTTAAACTGAAAATGGAGAGCAGAAATCAGTATCTATTGTTTTTAAAAAAGGTGAGATATGGCTCCATCGACTGTGTGATCAGTAAAAATATATACCTCTGAACCTTAGGTTTTACCAGTTCAGTCTCTTTCCTATGCAGGGATCTCCTTGCTAAGAAGTTATCCTTGACCCACCCCCTATCAGCATTGCAAGTACATTTAGGATTGTAGAAAAGCACCTCCCTCCCCATGGATGTAAAAGAATCCTTAATATATTTTATCGAAGAGATTTTAAGAGTGAAACCAAGTGAAAGACAGTCCTTTAAGATAAGTCTGTTCAGGCTAAGTTCCTCACATGTACACAACCTAATTCAACCTAACAAAGGACGGAGAACAGAGAGGTTGCTCGCATAATCAATACCCTGCTCTTCATGGGCATACAAGGAAGGGATACTTCAGGGAACACAAAGTGTGTCTGCAAAAATTTCTTATCTATGATCTGGATACAGCTCACATCAGGATAGTGCTGGGGCAGAATAAGAGTACCGCTTTATTGTTAGATATCTTCCTGAATGCTTCTAGAATCAAAACTAACGGTCAGATCTAGACAAATATCTAAGTACTGGGAGCAGCTGTAAAACAAGTCCTCTTGAAAACCATCTGGGTCTACCATAGCCCACCTTAAACACCTACCTCAGTCTGTTGGACAAAAGGAACCCACCTCTTCCCTAGCTCTAGATAAGGCAGGTTGAGTACACTGCAACATGAGAGAGACAGGGTTATAATCCCTAAAAACACTATGCAAAATTTCTGAGCTGGAAATCAGTAAGAATAAAGGATGATACAAAAATAAAATCAATGACAGTCAAGCAACCCGTGCCTGTAAAAGTGGGAAGAACTCCTGAAACTGGAGAGTTAGCCAACTTATCCACAGCAAAAGTTGGGTTGTTATTGCACAGGAGATTATTCAACTCAGTGCCTTCTTTTGTATGCTCCATACGTAGACCATCCCAGATCTGAAAGGGACTAATCTTACTTTTAACAGCCAAAGGGCAGTTGCATAAGTGTGTATCAAAATCCCTGGCACTGACTAAATTGGGAGGGCCTGCCAAGCTCTTGGATAAAGAATCAATATAGGGCCCCAGTAATTTAATGATAAAGTATTTTGAGAACCAGAGAACAAATTATAAAAAATCAATAAATAACAAACAGGGGAACCAGGCAGTATCCACTTAGAGATTGGAGTACAGAAGAACCAGAAGAAGGTTCTGTGATATGTACACAGACTGCTAGGAGGCAGATCTATTACAACTATACTGTTACAGGGTGCTGGTCGAACCTGAGGGGCAGAAACTGGTCCTCGGCTAGATCCAGAACAGGGTAGAAATGTGCAGGGGCTTCCTTTGGGGTGAGAACAAACACCGTGCTGGGGCAGCTAGCTGGACAGAGATATCAAGGGGATTTCTTCTCCTGGAGTCGGCAGGAACACTCACAGGGTCTTTCTGAGCAGGTACCAAACTTAAATTGGCGGAATACAAAAGCCTGGAGGACTCCACCGTGTGTGCACTTTTATGGCTTGCTCAAGATTTCCCAAACATTGGTCCAGAGGGAGTAATACATGTATAATCATTATGTGCAGGCTAACTAGGTAGTTATCTAAGGAGTCTTTAACCAACATATTGAGAGCAATGATTCTAACAAGGTACTGGACACCCCCTCCTTATTAACCGAGGAGCCCAAATGAGGTCCTTTCGTTGCAGGACTGTCCCTTTTTTCCTTTAACACGCAGGCGAGCAGGAATACATGCTAAGTTTGTCCCCATGATTCTTCCAGGATAGGATCTCCCCTCAAGTGGTTGGTGCACCATCCTCTGCACATAAGCAACATTAGAGTGGTCTCTTACCACAACCCTCAAGTCCTGGAGTGAACAAGAATCATCTGTTCACCCCTGAGAGGCATCCACATTAAAAATGTCATCATTTGTGGCACCCAAAGCAGAAGAAAGGAATGAAAGAATGCTCTACTTACGCTGCTGAGCTTGGGCTCTATGCACGTCTTCATGGCAGGCCACGTCTCCTTCAGCTGTAATCTTACATTTACCCATCCTAGCACAGGGTCTTTCATGAGCCAGGGGTGTTGAGGTACAGATATTAGTGGGGGGGCCAGACCAATCCAGTAACAGTAAGTATAGTCAGTGAACAGATGAGTCGGCAAGCAGCAGTAAAAAAATGCACCTAAAAAGAAAAAAAACATACAGAGTCTCAACTAAAGATAGCTGCTGGATCAATGTTGAAAGAGGGTATACCAGGAGAGAGACAGGCCGTGCCTGGGAGTTTTTCAATACCAAAGGCATGAAACCTCAAAAGTGCAAGCCCAGCCTTTTAAATAAATTTCACCCTGCTCTGTGGGACATCTAGGGCCTACTTTAGGGGTGACTTATATGTATAAAAGGGAAGCTGGAAACCTGGTAAGAGGTTTACCTTGCCAGGTTGAAGTGGCAGTGTAATCTGCACCAATATGCTCTGTAATGGCAGGCCTAAGAAATGGTTAAGGAGCTACTTAAGCTGGTGGCACAATCAGTTTTGCAGGCCCACTAGTAGCATTTCATTTACAGGCCCTGGGCACGATGTGCACTTTACTAGGGACTTATAAGTAACTTAAATATGACAATTGAGTATGAGCCGATGTTACCATGTTTAGGGGAGAGAGCAGAAGCATCTTAGCACTGGCTAGCAGTGGTAAAGTGCACAGAGTCCTACAGTCAGGAAAAACAAGGTCCGAAAATGGAGGGAGGCAGGCACAAAGTTGGGGGGATGACCACCCTAAGGCTTTCAGTTCTAATATCTCCTCTTTTGGAGAATATTTATGCTTATATATTTTCACTGCAGTATGTTCAGCACAGTAACAGCCTGTGTCTTCTGCTTTGACTGAGTATATGGTAGACTGTTACTCAGGACTTTTCTGATGTCCTTGATGCTATGGCATAGTTGTCAACAATAAGGAGTATATTTTCACCAGTCCTAAACAGAGCCTGAGTAGTACAGAGCAAATTCAGACTTGTCTAATCTCTTCTGAGACTTCTTGATATCTTGTGCCCTTCCCAATCCACACAGCACTCAGCAGAACATAGTGTGACATATTACTTTCCTAATGACAAGCAAGTTGTCTGCACATAAATTAGCAGAGTTATGAAATCTAGTCTTATTTAGACCACCAAACATTGCATGTTATTATTATTATTTTTTTAAAGGTGTTGATATTTGCATTTATGACTTTTACTTAGAATGATTATCCACTGTCAGAAACCCAGCTCGCCTCCTGTCTCTAAGTGAGATGGGGCACCAGTGCCTAAGTTGAGCCGTTGGGGACCACAAGCACTCTTTTTTGTGGAATGACACATATTTTTCTTTATCGGACAGCAAGAGGGAGAAAGATGCTTAATGGAAAAAAAGGAGGAAGAGAAAGATGGAAAAACCATCACAAAGGTAGAAAGCAGGAACCAAATTGACATGGAGAGTGTGCTAGTGGACTAAAGAGGCCTGAGGTGGATTCAAGACTACAAAGCCTTTGTACTCATTTTGCTGACATTTAATAGCGCTGGCTGTAAGCTTCTGAGCAGAGCTTTGGGCACAGACACTTATTCTTTTACAAATCAAGCACAGCGGGGAAACGATAATTCTGTTAATGGGACATCAATTTTTTACCTATGAGTTGTGAATAACCAGCACATGATTTCAAAAAGAGACAACAACAAACTGAGTCTTATTTGGTATTAATTTTCTATGAGAAACTAATACAGTTTTCCTCATTTACACTCCCACTCTTCTAATGTCTCCACTGCCTGGTTCTATGACCCACCAAATATTTTTGATCTTTTTTAATTCCATCATTTTCCGTCAATACACTCATTCCAGGGCCATCTGCCTGGTTTCCACTCAGATGTTTATACGCTCCAGGGCAAAGGCTCTACTTGAAAACCAGGCACTGAGGGTCGGGTGAACTGTTCATTCGGCTCCTCGGGCATTATCCCAGTGGGCTGCAGGCAGGGGTGTAGCTTCAGGTGGGGGTGTTGGGGTCTTACCCCCCAGTAAATGTATTTTGTGATGAATAGCTGGGTATAGGTGCTTTCAGTCGGGGATGATGAGGTCTGTCAGATTTCGCCAGGACTTTTACTCACACACACACTCCCTGCCTCTGTCTGTTTGGAAAGACTTTAAAAATGTTCAATATTTCACAAAATAATGTGCTTTTTCTCACTTAGTACCCCAACCAATATGCATTCTATCCCCTTTTAACTACTCCTTAAGTCCCTCTCATGAGCCCTGCTTGTCCTATAATGTATTTTACCTTTATGTGCCCCACCCACAGACTTATTACCAAGCAGCGCACCTGGCTGCCATACGGGGAGCTGCTTTCAGAGCAGGACTGGCTGCCAAGATCAAATCCTGAGGACTCCCATGACTCCTTTCTAGTTGTGACCTCCATCAGTTTGGGTTTATTTAAACATTTCTGCCAGGTTTCAGCTTCCAGTCAGGTCTGTAGAGTCACGCTAGTGACGTAACTGGTCGCGTGGCACTACCATCACTGGAGCTTCCTGAACGCTAGGGGAGCCGCTCTGGTCCCCCTTTGTAGTTTTCATATGTGTTTGCCCCACGGGTCATGTGGGATATGTTCTTAAATAAAGAGTGGCGGGTGGGTGGGGAGGAAAAAGGACGATAGACACGAGGTGCATGCCTGGTGTACCACGTCATGAGAAACCATACGCTGTGTCAGCCTCTCTATTAACGAGCTAGCGCAAGCGTGCAAACACCCTGCAAGACACTACAATCTGGCGACTAAGGTGTCCCAACGTGGTGCTCGTGACATGTGTGTCCCTCTGGTAGTGCCGCTCCCAACCACCATTGTCCATTCAGTACCTCACAGGATAGCGCTGAACCGAGTGCAGACGCTGCACCTGCTTGGGTGAGTGCCGCGCTGTAACCATGGGCTGGGGAGCGATGGAAGGACTTGGTTGAGAGGGTTCTATTATTTATTTAAGCCACCTAGGTCGGAGATGCCCAGAAAAGAGCAATTATATTACATCTAGGGGGAAAAGACAGCTACAAAATATCCAAGAACGTCCCTGAGGATACCCCCAAAATGCATGTAACTCTAATAACTGCCTTAAGTAGGCATTTCAAACCCATGGCCAACACTGACTATGAATGTTTTCTATTCAGGCAAGCCCGGCAGCAAAAAGAAGAATCAATTGACTCATTCCATATGAGGCTCAAAGATCTAGCCAGCACATGTGTATTTGCGGATGAGTTGAAAGAGATTAGAGGTCAAGTGATACAAGGGTGTGCGTCTGCAAAACTCAGAGAGAGAATCCTTGAAGAATCAGGAAGGTCCCTATCCGACATCCTCACGATGGGACGCACAGAAGAATTGTCTAAGGCCCGGGCTTCACACATGGAGGCTGTACTCCAGGGACCAATCAAGGAAGAGCCTTGACTTCTTGGCTTCTTCTCCACACAATTTGAGACAACAGACCCGCAACAAGACAATGTGGGTACTGTGGTGGGCCATCACATAGACTAAATGACTTCCCAGCTCGTGGGAAGAAGTGCGCTGGCTGTGGGAAGCTACACCATTTTGTGAAAGTGTGTAGGTCGAGCAAACCATGGACCACAAATGCTTCAGTCAACGCCACCATAAGCAGGTCTGAATGAGGCAGTGACATGGATGACGATGAAGCTGAGGAACATGTCATCCATTCCTTATTTACCATTGGCAATGGGGCCCAGATGTCCAAGAAGTTGCCACGGTGCCAAATCCAAGTAGGCATTCATTCAACACCGGCTGCCATTGACACCAGGCCCCCATAAACATCCTCGCTGCAGATGTGTATCACCAGATGGTTCCTGCCACCACCTTAACAGAGACCAAGATAAAAGTATATGTGTACAGACAGAGTACGCCATTTGCCCTAAAAGGCACATACTAAACATCCATTGTGTATCGGTCCAAAACGGTCCAAACCAAGGTGTATGTGGTGGAGGAAGGACATAGGATGTTGTTGGAGTGCCAGACGGCAGAAGATTTAGGAGTTGTCACTTTTGCTTTTGGCATACATCAGGAATCAGTGACCGAGCTCCTTCACCAGTTCCAGGATGTGTTTGAGGGAATAGGGTGTCTACGTCACATAGAGGTAAAATTACACATTGACGAGACTGTACAACCCGTCGCGCTCTGACACCGACACACTGCATTCCACCTCAGGCTGCAGGTGGAGGAAGAGCTGGATCATCTCAAAGCAGCCAGCATTATAGAATGCCTCACCGGGTCCATGCCTTGGGTGTCACCAATAGTGGTCGCGTGGAAGCCCAAACAGCCCAGAGAAGTCTGCATCTGTGTGGATATGCGCCTCCCCAATGTCTCCATCAAGCGCGAGAGGCATCTATCACCCACAACTGACTATCTAATAGGGGAGCTTAGAGGATCTTCTTGGTTCTCCAAACTAGACTTCTGCTCAGGATACCACCACCTAGTTCTAGACAAGAATCATGACTTCTTGATGCATGTTGGGTTGAGGCGATACAAGAGATTGAACTTTGGCATTTCGAGTGATGCTGAGGTTTTTCAAAATGTAATTCATGAGCTATTGGCAGATCTTCCAGGCACGGTCAACGTCAGTGATAACATTTTGATCCATGCGACAACCATTGCAGAACACAACACCCGGCTCAAAAATGTGCTGCAGAGGATCAAAGAATCCGGTCTGACCCTTCCCCGCCGAAAGTGTGAATTCCTTACAAACAGAATCCAATTATTTGGACATGTTTTCTTTGCTGACTGTGTGGCGCCTGACCCCGACAAGGTGCAGGACATTAAAAGTGCACCCCCACCAACCAGTGTAACTGAGGTCCAAAGTTTTCTAGGAATGGTAAACTACTGTGGCCATTTTATCAGAGATCTGTCATCACTAACCTAACCGCTCTGAAACCTAATGAAGTCCTTAGAGCCTTGGGTGTGGGGCACAGCACAACAGATCGCTTTTGAAGCCATTAAGGAAGCCTTGTCCAGTGACACCATTCTGAGGTACTTTGACCCCTGCAAAGACACGAAGATCACAGTCAATGCTGACCCAAAGGGACTAGGTGCAGTTCTTCTTCAAAAACAGGAAAGTGAGGAGTTGTCCCCAGTAGCATTTGTGTGTCGGTCACTGACTGACACGGCACAGCAGTATTCGCAAATAGAGAAAGAAGCCATTGCGGTACACTGGGGTTGCAAACACTTTCGCATCTAGGTCTATGGCCGGCTTTTCCCTGTCACCACTGATCAAAAGCCCCTCAAACCCCTATTTAACAGAACTGCCTCCAAGCCTCCGCTGTGAATAGATAAGTGGATTCTCCAATTGCAGGACTATGGGTGTCGATTAGAATATCGCCAGGATCTGATAATCCAGCAGACTACTTGTCTCGACACCCTAGGGCAGCCACCGCCAGTGAAGTTCACGAAGCTTGTGAAACCGAAGAAAATGTGAGATATGTGTCTGACTGGTCAAGACCATTGCCACTCTCCATCGACACAATAGTTCAAGCCACAGCACAAGATGAATGCCTCCAAAAGCCTCTGCAAGCTGTCCGTAGCAATTAATGGCATGCTGTGAAAAGACAGTTATCCTCACTCACTCCTGTTTCCAAGCAAATAATGGAAAGTTTGTATCACGTCCGTGATGAATTGTCGGTGGACACAGATGTTTGTTTGCGGAGAGGATATCAATTAGTGACACCGTCCTCCCTCCCCGCCAGGGTAGTGCAACTGGCCCACAATGGTCACCAGGGCATGGTGAAGACTAAGGGGCTGATTCCGACCCTGGCGGTCCTTGACCGCCCGGGCCGGGGACAGCAGGAGCACCGCCAACAGGCTGGTGGTGCTCCCTTGGGCATTCTGACCGCAGCGGTACAGCCGCGGTCAGAAATGGAAAACCGGCGGTGTACCGCCGGTTTTCCGCTGCCCATGGGAATCCTCCATGGCGGCGCAGCTTGCTGCGCCGCCATGGGGATTCCGACCCCCATTCCGTCATCCTGTTCCTGGCGGTTTTGGCCGCCAGGAACAGGATGGCGGTATGGGGTGTTGTGGGGCCCCCGTAACAGGGCCCCACTGGGAATTTCAGTGTCTGCATAGCAGACACTGAAATTCGCGATCGGTGCAACTGCACCCGTCGCACCCTTTCCACTCCATTCGGAGCCGGCATCCTCGTGGAAAGGGGTTTCCCCCTGGGCGGGCGGGCGACCTTCTTGCGGTCGCCCGCCCGCCCAGCGGGAAACACAGAATAACCGCGGCGGTCTTCTGACCGCGCAGCGGTCTTCTGACCACGCAGCGGTCTTCTGACCACGCAGCGGTATTCAGAATGACCCCCTAAGAGTCGTTTAAGATCCAAGGTATGGTTTCCATTAATGAACGAACACGTAGAAAATGTTGTGAATGGTTGCAATCGTCTGGAGAATCTAGCTGACCTGTTCCAGTTGAAACCGAACCAGGCCCGCATCTGCCTTGGGTCTATGCCAGTCTGGATTTTGGGAGTCTCCCTGACGTCCAATACACCATGGTGATCGATTCTTCTCGAAATATCCCGAAGTGGAAGTCATCCTAGCTCTCATGGCTGATGTTGTGATACCACGTATTGAGAAAATCCCAGCTACTCATGGCCTTATCTCTGAAATCAAGACTGACAATTGACCTCTCTTTCAGAGCAGAGAGCTTGCTTCCTACTTTGAAACAGCTGGTATCCAGCATCGTCAAATGACTCAGCGATGGCCTCAAGCGAATGGAGAGGTCGAAAAATTCATGTGGACACTGAACAAGGTCATACGCATTGCTAATGCCAATGGTCAGTCTAGTGAGTATGCTATATATTATTTTTTGCGAAATTACTGACAGACGCCACACTCCACCACAGACCGGGCTCCCAGACATGTGTCACTTGGTCGAGCAGTTGAATCTATCCCGCATCACAGATTGTGGGTCCAGGACCTGTGGATGATGATCAAGTGTACCAGAAGCATGTTAGCATGAACTGAAAGGCCAGCCGCATACGTTGAGCCAGAGCCTTAGACTTACGGGCAGGTGGTCAAGTAATGTTGAAGGAGCTCTCCCCGGAGAGCAAGTTTCGCCTGCCATTTGACATCAAGCCATGAACCATCGTGCGCCAGAGCGGATCGTTGATTGTGGGCCGGAGGGGATCCTACACCTTTACCAGGAACATTTCCATGTTCAAGAGATTTCAACCCTCTCCACTGGCCAATAGGCGGGATTCTGATTCCCTGCCATCGGATAGTGATCAAGTGTCCTTACCTGACTTAAACGACTGTATCTCTGCAAATCAGGGTTGGTCTGCTCCAAGTCCAGAGTCAACCGTAATGGGTACGGCACAGAGCAAGGTGCGAATATTGACACGTCCACGAGTACCCAATATGGTTTGAGTGGCAATCCTGCTCCATCTCTGAGACTGCAAGATCATTTGGTGTAGTCACATTTGAATGTCTGTTCTGACTTCTTCCTATGTTTCATGCTGTTTGTTTTTGGGAGGAATGTAGTGTTGAACCAGTGACGTAACTGGTCACGGGCACTACCATCGCTGCAGCTTCCTGAACGCTAGGGGAGCCGCTCTGGTCCCCCTCTGTAGTTAGCACATTTGTTTTCCCCAAGGGTCACCTGGGGTATGTTCTTAAATAAAGTGTGGCGGGTGGGCGGGGAGGAAAAAGGACGATAGACACGAGGTGCATGCCCGGTGTACCCTGCCACAAGAGACCATACGCTGGGTCAGCCTCTCCATTAACGCGCAAGCGCGCAAACACCCTGCAAGACACTACAAGGTCCTGTTCAGGACCCTTTCTACTTTCATGAACCATGGCCTCTTCTTCATGGTTGCTGCAGGCCTTTTGGATAAGACGGTCAGTTGAATTTTCTGCTCACGTTTGAAACCAAAGCAAAATATGAACTTTTTAAATTTGATAATAAATATTTGAAATCATTTTGATTTGCTCCATCAGTTTCCCAGTGTATATTCTGCAAAATAAACGAAAGCTTCCAGAAAGTGCATCATGTCAAACGTTTAAAGCTTTTTAGGTAGCCTGGTATTGTTTAATATTTGTTTGTTTTTTTACAGTTCCGAGCACAGTTTGAGGTTGTCTACGCTGGAAGACACCCATATCAACGAAGTGAACAGGAACTGGGCATTTGGAGGCACCGAAAAGAGTCAGGCATACCTCAGAGACCTAGGCCCATATTTATACTTTTTGACACAAATCAGCACTAGCGCAGATTTGCGTCAAAAAGTTTAACGCCGGCTAACGCCATTCCAACGCCTTATTTATGGAATGACGGTAGCCGGCGCTGCGGCCTGGTTTGGGTCAAAATAAATGATGGTAACTGGGCAGCAGAGGTGAAGGGAAAACTGGGGGTTGTGTGCCAAAGAATGGTGCAAGTCAGGTTAGAGTCAAAAATCTTGGCTCTAACCTGACTAGCGCTATACTTTGACGCACTACCCACATAGAAATGACTCCTGTCTTAGCAAAGACAGGAGTCATGCCCCCCTGCCCAATGGCCATGCCCAGGGGACTTCTGTCCATTGTGCCATTGGGCACAGTGGCAAGATAGGCCCCCCTATGCCACTTAAAATAAATAAATAAAAATTACCTACCTGCACTTACCTGCACTCACCATGGACGAGGGTGGCAGTGGGTGTCCCTGGGTGCAGGGAAGGGCACCTGTGGACTGCTTCCATGGTCTCTGACCATGGAAATGAGCCCACAGGTCCCCTAACCCCTGCCCTGACCCAGGTGTTAAAAAGCGGTGCAAATCTGGCTTGGCGCCAAGTTTTAAGGCCCGCCTCCTCTTGTGCGTCATTTTGATGCTGGAGGATAAATAAGGCGCACATGCCTTAGAGTCATTTTTTGCACTGGAACACCTCCCATGCATGTCATTAGCACAAGGTATTTTTTCATGTACAAAAAATGGTGCACACACCATACCAGTTTGCAACGAATTTGCGTCAAAATAAATGACGCAAATCTGGTGGAAACAGAGTATAAATATGCCCTGAAGTGCGTCATTTCCCTAACAGCTGCCTCCTGGATGAGGAAGGGAACTTCGTCTGCTGGCTGCTTACTGACCAGTTTGGTACAGTGACGCATTTGTACACCGTGCCCGGATACCACCAAAAACGATACCATGAATTAGTGGTAAGGACATTGGCTGGAAAGTTACACAGCTTGGGCTTCGCCGTGCATGCCAATGTGTGGCCGAAACCGTGGTCTGGTGAAGCAACTTTTCGAACGCCTTGGGTTCAGTATCCTTTTCTGTCCATACTCTTGATTTACTCATACCCCGAACATAAGTACCAGCAAGTAAAAACAAGCATTTACAATGCAACGGATCTCGC
Source organism: Pleurodeles waltl (assembly GCF_031143425.1). Classification (NCBI taxonomy): domain Eukaryota; kingdom Metazoa; phylum Chordata; class Amphibia; order Caudata; family Salamandridae; genus Pleurodeles; species Pleurodeles waltl. The sequence continues at coordinate 401,721,918 of NC_090437.1, forward strand.
GTTTGCTCATGTTAGAGCTGATCGCGTTGTAAACTCCTAACCAGACTTTTCACCTATCGGGCAAAAGTGCATTTATGTACACAACCCGAAAAAGTGAAATTAACTATGTAAAGCGCTCGACTTCTGCCAAGCGAGATCACGCTTGTAAATTAGAGAAAAAGAAGTCCACAAGCCTGATGGAAAACAGCGAGCCTCGCATGTTTTCTGTACTTGGTCGCTGCGCTCGAGGAGGGCTAGCCACCGGAAAAGACATAACGTATGCTTGCCTTCGACTAATGAAAGCAAGCAGATTTTATTAGGCAAGCCCACGAACCAATAAAAAACACTGACGTGAAGTTGACAGGGCTCGGAGCCCTTTTCTAAATACAAAAGCGTCTCGCTGCGATACGCATGCGCAAGCGCATGCAACGCAGGCTCGACCCTAACAATTGCAGCATTCATTCTGGAGCCCAATTCCTTCCAGTGCAGATTCAAGTAAGGGGTAAAACAATTATTTATCTGAAAAGAAAGTACAAGTACAGCAGTACATATTAGCTCCTATTCTAAAAATAAAAAGCACGTCGTAGACTCATCGATTGTCTTAAGATAAGATGCAACAAAAATGTATTTTCTCAGAAATACCCCAAGCCTGTAGAGAATGCGTCCAACACCATAGTTTAGTTTACTGTATATCATGATGTGCTCAGTTCGTGTATATATGACAGATGGAAATTACGCATTGTAAAGTAATGAATTGGCACCTGTACTATTGATAACTGGTGCTTTTTTAGAATTTACAAGCATCCTTAGTACTACACCTGGAAACTTGTGACTCGCACAAGCTCCCAGCTATTATGTGATATATTCCTGAACATCTGCTCCAGAAGCAGGTTTCTAGCCATTATTTGATACATTGCCAAGGCTCCCATTTACCCAACGAGTAATTAATTGTGCATAGCCTAGACTTAAGCAAAAAGGAAATGTGCCCGAGGACACTGAGCTCGACAGAACTTCCACTGTTAGTAATCTGAGATTTTTGGATTTCCTGACTACTAGAGAATCGATTGAGATACCTAATGACATATTTGAAAACTGCTCTTTTGGGATAAGACACCCCATTAAGGAAATGGACTGGTGTTTTACATTTCAGTAAAAATCTGTTTTCAGACAGCTGTATGCATTTGTACATGGCTCCAGTTAAAAATAAAAAGAATGCTCTGCTTGCAAGATTTTTGTTGTAAACAGTGTTTACGACTATGGATGTGTCATTGGGACCGCTTCCCTTTTGTGAGTAAGTTATCCCCTCAACTAGGAAGTCAGTAACTTTTCAATATTTTGGGACCGAATTACAAGAGGCTCCGAATCACTATTTGAAAGGGTATCCCAAAACACGCCTCTTCCAAATAGGGATTCTAAAACTATTTCTAAATCCATTTAGAGATTGGAAAACCCTTCTGAACCATTAAACGGTTTTAGACCATTTGAAAAAGGGGTGTAGCATTTTAAAACCCTCTATTTTACCAAATCAGAGGGTTTCTGAAAGCAAAAACCCTTTGTTCACGAGGCCCTAAATTAGATGCTTTCAGTGGGTTGTTGTGAAGGGACATTGATAGTTATAGGGTCTGATTCAGATCTCGGTGGAGGGGTTACTCCGTCGCAACGGTGATGGATATCCCATCCACCAACATCTAAACCATCGTTTCCTAAAGAGGACGGGATAGTCATCACTGTTGTGGCCGAGTAACCCCTCTGCCCTAAATCAGCCCCATACATCGATGTTATTTTAGTTGCATCACATATCTTTAGATTTTTTATTCAAAGAATTGAATTAGGTTTTAACAATATGGTGCTTGTTTTTTAGGGGTGCAGATTAGATGAACATTTTCTTTGTGTGGTTTGCTAGGTTATTAATGAAATTAGACAATTAGGATTTTAATCCAGAAACCTACAGCAGAAACAGTACATGTTCCAAAAACCAGGAGTGCTTTAGTCCAGCCACTGCACACTTCCAAAACATTTTAAGCAACAGATAGGAATTTTGCATTTTGGAAAGACGTTACATGCTATCTAATTTAAATTAGACAAATCTGAACAAAACTTGTACAGAGTCTTTAGTACTCATCTCTATAACTTAGTTAACATAAGACACTGTTGTGGTCACTTGGAACTATGAGCTGTAAATTACACAGTGCTTTGTGCACTCACGTATGCAAATACTTTGTACATTTTTGGCTAATCATGTACATTCTTTCGTAGCAAATGCATAGAGTACAGGTGACACAAGGTAAGTGTGAATATATGTTGAGCCACGATCATGAAATTTTGGGGCAGGACAGCGCGGCTAGTCATCTTGCTGCCCTGCGTCAAAAGAAAAGGGCAGGAATGTGACATATCTATGCGATACACTGCACTCCTATCCTTTCCAAATGCGCTGGTGCTAATTTGGCCACCTACCGCCAATGCAGGCACCCTTGCACCCTGGTGAGAGGGTGTCTACATTGTCGGCAGGATTGTTTCTGTACAGAAAGAGGCACCTTCCTGTACAAAAACAATCCCAGGAGGCGTTCTCCTGTTTCTGTGTGCTGGAGAATGCAGTACACACAGAAAGAGAAAAAAACAAGGAGAAATGAAGATATTTCCCCTCATTGCACCTCCCCTGGGGAGGTGTAAGGTTGTGGCGCATTCCCAGGTTTACAGGCTCTCATAAGTTTGCGGATGCATCAAAATCCATGAGTGTTGCGTGGAAAAACCCACCACTATGCCCATGAAACACCTCCCTTGCGCAGAGCAAGGCAACACAGTGCTTTGCGCTGCCTTGCCTTACTCTATATGTATGAGGCCATTCAAGGCCACGTAAAGTGGTTTTGCATGCCCTTATTGATATGGTTGAGAGGTTGTGCAACACTGCTGCATCACTAAAAGTGACACAAAGACGGAGCATACCTCCCATAAATATGCCTCATTGTTTTCTCATACAATGATTGACTTACACTTTTTTTCTGATCCTACATATACATTATCCACATGGAGAATTAAGAAAGTTTTGGACTTTAACTTTTTTACAGTATTATTTTTGTTTTTTTCATAACCATGTGAAGCACTTTTTTAAATTGAAATCTGAAACCTCCTGGTCAGCGTCTGCTGCCCTCCCCAGCTCCTGTGGCTGCTGCTACCTCTGCCTTGCCTGGGAACGAACTGAGAGCCTGCCTGACTCTCAGTTCAAGTCCCTCCTCTACCTGCACCTCATCCCTGGTGGTCTAGTGGCCATCGACAAGTAAGTATCTATCTCTATATCTGCTTTAGTCCTGCTTCTATACTTCTGTCTTTTATTTCACTCATTTTTACTTTAGGCCTCTTCCATTTCTTTCTCTTTTTCTGTCCTTTCCTTGACCCTCTCCCTCCTGCGCTGCTCCTGCAGCTCCATCCCCCTCCCATGAAGCACCTTTCCCACCCATGAAGCACCTGCCTCCCACCTGACCGGACCCTCAACCCCCTCCCCTTCTTAATGGTAGCCGCAGTGTGGTGAGAGGGCAACTACACTAACCTCCTGGTCAGCATCTGCTGCCTTCCCCAGCCCCTCTGGCTGCTGCTGGCTCTGCCTTGCCTGGGAACGAACTGAGAGCCTGCCTGACTCTCAGTTCAAGGCCCTTCTCCACCCGCAGGTTTCTGCCTGCACCTCATCCCTGGTGGTCTAGTGGCTATCGAAAAGTAGGCATCTCTCTCTATCTCTCCTTTACTCCTGCTTCTATAACTCTGCCTTTTCTTTCACTCGTATTTACTTTTGGCTTCTTCCATGTCTCTTTTTCTGTCCTTTCCTTGACCCTCTCCCTCCCGCACCGCTCCTGCCCCTGCGGCCCGCCCCCTCCCGCAAAGCACCTTTCCCACACTCCCGCCTCCCAGCTGACAGGACCCAACTCCCCCTCTTAAAGGCAAACCCTTCTGCGCCTGTCTGTGCCCGGATCGCGCCCAGTGGCAGGAACCCTGGATCTCCGACAAGCCATCCACTGGCCAACATCCATTATGACACCGTGACCCTCCACTGCCTTAACACTGGATCTCTCAGCGACTGCTGCACCACATCCCTGGACCTTTTTCGTACATGAATCGCAACTTCAGTGCCGGCCACAATAAGCAGAAGATACTCCCCACACCTGGAACCACCAACACCCACCACAACCCCATCAACTGCCTCCTCCTGAACATCCGCTCCCTCTAAAAGCACGCCACCAAACTCTGGGATTTATTCAACACCACCCCAACCCCACCTCGGGATCGGGCATCGCAATCCCGGATGAATACAGCATCCTAAGGAGGGACCGTGCCACCCGCCCGGGGGGTGGACTCGCCATCATACACAAGTCCTCACTACATATCAAGGCCAACTCAGAAGAACAGTGCATCACCATGGAACACCTTCACTTCCTGGTCCACACCAATCACAACTCCTCCATCTGCTCAACCCTGGTCTACAGACCACCCAGGCCCTGCCCAGCATTCATCGACGACATTGTAAACATCGCCACCCCCCAGGCCCTGGTGTCCGATGACTACCGCCTCCTCAGCGACCTGAACTTCCACCTCGAGGACTGCAAGGATCCAAACACCACCACTCTACTCGACAACCTCGCACCCTCAGCCTCAAACAGCTGATCACAGTCCCACACACATCGCAGGACACACACTGGACCCCAGCTTCACCTCAACGAACCAGATGATCATCAAGACTATCTCTATCAAAGACTGGACCGACCACCGCTGCCTACACTTCACCATTACCGCACCAAGTAGCTGCATCCATGCCTCCAGGACCCCCCCACAGGAAATGGAATGAAATGAACAACGAGCAACTCACTAAAATGCTCACCAAATCCCTTCCGCCTCCCTCCAATGATGCCAGCACCGCAGTGCGCAATCTCAACGCATGGCTCACCGAATGCACCGACACTCTAGCACTCCTCCTTCTGACATCGCCCAAGTGCATACCATAGAAAGCCAGCTGGTTCACCACCGAACTCCAAGAATCTAAACGCACCCACAGGCGCCTAGAGAAAAAATGGAGGAATAGCCAAACTGGCAAAGACCTCACCTCCTTCAGAGCCGCACCTGCTATCCACCACCAACATATCAAGAACGCAAGAAAGAATGCACTCCGGGAACGCATCAACTCCTCCACACACAACATGGAGAAACATTTCTCAGTCATCAACGAGTTCACAAATCCCCCCTCCGGAGTCACCAGCATCCTCGTTGCAAGACCTCTGCAACCAACTTGCCACCTTCCTGCACGACAGCTTCCTGCTGAAAAACCAACCCAGCACCAGAACCTATAACCAACCCATCCCCTGAGAATCCACCCAGACCATCCACAGCTGGTTCACGCCCATCACGGAGGAAACAAAAAGCATCATGAACAGCACCCACTCCGGAGCCCCCACGGACCCTTTTCCGTACCACATCTACGTCAGAGCCAGCACATCCAACGCTCGAGCTCCGGAACATGATAAACCACTTCATCAACACTAGCACCTTCCCCGAGGACTGGAAACACGCCGAAGTACACCCCCTCCTGCAGAAACCCTCGGCCAACCCATCAGAACTAAAGAACTTCCGGCCCATCTTGCTGCTACCCTACCCGGCCAAAGTAATGGAGAAAGCCATTGACGCACAACTATGAAATTTTATTGAGGTCATCAACTCTCTGGACAGCTCCCAGTCCGGGTTCCACAGCAACCACCGCACATGGAGATAGCTCTTCTTGCAGCCAGGGACGACGTCCGATCACTTCTAGACCATGGCCACACCACAGCGCTCATATTCCTTGACCTCTCAGCGGCCTTTGACACGGTCTACCACAGCACACTATGCACTAGACTCCACGATGTAGGAATTCACAGAATAACCCTGAAATGGATCCACTCCTTCCTTTCCGGAAGGACTCAGGCTCCCTCCATACACATCGAAACCCACAGGAGTCAGCTGCAGAGTTCCCCAGGGATCCTCCTCTTTTCAACATATACATGACCCCACTCACAGCTATTATCAGAAGCCACGGAATGGAGATCGTGTCACATGCCGATGACACAAAACTCACAATTTCCCTCACCGAAGACCCGGACACAGTCAAAAGGAATTTCCACTTGTGAATTGAGGCCGTCGCCACCTGGATGAGAGAAAACTGCCTCAAGCTCAACTCTGACAAGACAGAGCTCACCATTTTCAGGTAAGCTACCTCAGCATGGGACGACTTCTGGTGGCCCACATCTCTCAGCACCCAGCCTTCACTGACTGAGCATGCCCGCAACCTAGGCATCATCCTTGATTCCTCCCTATCTATGACCCGACAGGTAAACTCAGTCACCTCCTCCTGTTGGAATACCCTCTGCAAACTCCGGAAAATTTTCAAATGGATCTCAGCAGACTGCCGCAGGACAGTCACCCACGTCTTAGTCACAGGCAAGCTTGACTACGGCAACGCTTTCTATGCCGGCACCACAATGAGAAGCATCAAAAAGCTGCAACTCATCCAGAACACCAGTGCCAGACTTGCCCTTAACCTCTCACACCAAGAACATATCTACCAGCACCTGAGGACCCTCCACTGGCTCCTGATCAAAAAACGAATCATCTTTAAGCTACTCACCCAAACGTACAAAGCCATACACAACATCGGACCGGCCTACCTGAACCACCGCATCTCCTTTCACACACCCCCAATCCCTCTGCTCCACTCAACTGGCTCTGGCCACTATGCCTCGCATTCGAAAAACCACCACTGGAGGACGATCCTTCAACTACATTGCAGCAAAGAGCTGGAATAACCTGCTTCTATACCTCAGACAAAGCCCAGACAAAGCCCATCATTTACCATCTTCAGGAAGAACCTCAAGATGTGGCTCTTCGAATGAGGCTCCACCCTTGCTCCCCCATGCCTTGAGACCCTCATGGGTGAGTAGCCGTGCTTTACAAAAACTGATTGATTGATTGATGGAAATATGTACTAATTGGAACACATTCCACTCACTTTCAGCACACCTTACCCTATTTTCAGTTATCTCTGATGTTTAGTATTTGCAATTTTTTTTTACAGCAACTGCATGCCTAGATGCTTATTGATGCCTAAATTGATAATATTTTTGCATGGTTACCAAATTTGCATTTCACTAACTCTGACACTTCCAGGGTTTGTCCTCTTTCGGAATGACAACCAGATTTGTTTTTTTGCATAAGGTACTCCTAACTTTACATTAGTCACCTGTATATCACACAATTACGTACTTACAAAACATTTTTGTGAATCATGCATAGGAAGCATGCACATATTGCTACTTTTTATAGACATGAACGTAGCATGGAAAAATCTTTCTTAAATGTTCCCAGAGTGTCTTATCCTTAAAGCAACTTTACCAGTGGTGCAGTGCTTAATTTGTAAACAAAAACGTGCCAGTGCCCAAAGCTCTCCTCTGAAGCATGCAGTTGCTGCAATTAAATGTGCAAACATGGAATACTGAGGCGGCGTGATGCTGAAGCCATCTCATGCCTTGTGAATCCATTTTCAGTCATTCCCTGTCCCTCTAGCTCACTCTTACAGCTTTCTGCTTTCTCCCTTTGTGATGCATTTCCATCTTTCTTTCCTCCGTCTTACCCATATGTGTCTTTTGCTCGCAGTAAATGCTTGATGCAGAAAAATAAGTGCCAGCCCTCAAACTTAAGTGCCAGTGCCCACAAAGGAAACCGGTGGCTCAAATTAAGCACTGCAGTGGTGGTACAACACAGTTGGTGACTGCAACAACACTCTTTTTGGGATACTTCACATGACCTAAGGGCTAAGGGGCTGTGCCCCTCTGAAATTCCTGCACATCTACATTAAAAATATTAATTAGATCAATTTGTTTGGAGATACTATTGTATCTCCAAACAAATCGATGCATTTAATTCTGGGATATCATTCCTAGGCTGCCTGCCTCACCTCACTTTGACGTAGGAGACAGAAGTCAGGTAGTAAATTGGCTTTTCTGCACTGTGACTCACAACGCTGGACTTAACTTTCTAAAGCCCTTTGTTTCCATTGTGGTCTGTGTTGGTATCCACTGTAGGCTAGTGACACTTTTAGCATCATGGTTTCTGGCGTGGAGCCTTCATTCCTTCGTGAAGACAGCCATCTGTCATTCACAGACACATATCCCACTCTTTCCCATTTGTCACGCAGTAGGAGTGAATGCAAGCATGTGTACCTTAATGCCTTGTCTTCAGTTATGGTAAGTGTTATAATGCTAATCTTGAGTTATTTATATTGATCTGTGACCCTTTGTGACCGTAACCTCCCCACTGTGACACCCCTGGCCCTAGCTGCAGATCGCTAGCCCATTCAGAAGTGGAGCTGCTATATTTGTTCCCCGCTAAGTTGTTCCAAAAGATGAGCAAGGTTCTCATTTCCCTTGCGAAGTTTATCTGAGTCAAGCTCAAAGCGAGAAATATGTGCTTACAGGAAAGACAAGTTATCTGCTGTATGGCATTGAAACTGGCCCTATCTTCATGCCCTTAACATTAATGCAAAAAACATGGATTGATTTGCAATGAATGTTAAAAGCGTTAAGGTAATGTGAGTCAGTAATTTTGTTACTCTCTTTTTTTATTTTTCACTTAGTGTTGCATTCCCCAGAGAGTTTACTGTTTCATCTTGCTGTGTTCCTGCATTTTTCTTCGTGCTCCGTATTACTCTTTGATAGTGCGTACTTTGACTTATGCCAGGTGTTTATGAAGGACTCTGACTGAGCGCGCTGGCACTGCGGATTAAGCCCGCAAAGCACAGTGCCTGTCAGTGGGTTGGCACCTCTGCGGAGGACACAGAACAATGGTCATGTATTCCAGCTACAATTGAAATTCAGTGTAAATGTGTACGAAGGTTGTGCAAAGAGGTCAAAATATTTAGAAGGTGAAAGCAAAAGGAAATAAAGTGCTTATATGTGTATGAGTGCAGTGTATGTTTGAGATGGTAAAATGAGGGAGATGTGAGGAAGTGCATTCAGGCAAGAGTGAAAGAGGGTGCTAAAGAGGAAAGACGGGAGGTTGAAAACGTGCAGATGAATGAGATGTGCAGAGAAAAAGGGCATGCATATTTAACATAAAGCACAAATATCTTAAGTCCATACTCCTTCTACGGGCCTCAATAATATTTAATTTATAGCACCACAATTTCAGAATTGAAACATTCCCAATGATAATTATTTATAACAAATCTTTGTTGTTACTCATTTGCCTTAAACAGGTAACCATTGACAAAGCCGGTAGGACTGACAAGTTGTAGGTGTTTGTCAGTTGCTGTGTTATTTTTCTCGATGCAATAACATCTCAGAGAGAAACCAAAATACAGGTCAGATGGCACACTAAGGGAATCCTGGAAATTTGTTTTATATGTCCCTTTTAAAAAGCCCCCACTTTTTTCATCCCACTTAAAGATCTGTCTGCACATATTTCTGTCTGACTGATTGCAGCCAGCAGCTGTGGGTGCTTCCCGATGCCTGGTTAGAACATTTTCTTCCAAAGTTGATGCTGCATGCAGTGCAAGACACTGGGCAAGCACACACTTTAAAGGGCCTGAAGTTGTCACACTGTACATTATGCACATTAAAATAGCTGTTGAAGCTAATATTGCAGTAAGATATGGAGCAGTTTTTAATGTGTTTAATATTTCAAGGGTATACATTCACACTGCTTTCTAAACCTTGCTTTCTCACTAAATACATTTTCTTTCAAATGCACCATTTGCCCATCCTTTTCCATTTTTTTCTTGGGAGGAGGACCCACCATGGACCCCACGTTTGTTCATTAAGCTTGCTCGCTTCACTCGCTACATAAAACTCATACCTAACTTTTACGCCCCATCACTTTCAAATGTCACCAGCCACCACTGATACAGACTAGAAGGTGGGAGCTATTATACAATCCTGGTGCACCCGTCTCTCAAATGTTATTTGGTCCCTTAAGTCTCCCAGTTGTCACTCTTCACTTTGGCAAAATTCTCTCCAGGGAGACTAACAATGATATTTAACAATTCAGAACTTATGCCCATTGACCTCAGTGTAGCCCATAGATCTTTCCTTGGAAAAAAAAGTCAAAATGCTGCCCTCAAATCTATGAATGACACATTCAGGTGGTCATTTGTCAACCTTCAGTATTTCCAGGAAATTAAAATAAAACTGAATAACTGATCTATTGTACTAACACTGGATTGAAAGTCTGCTTGTAATGGGGACAATAACTTAGTCGCTCTCATGCAGTCATGCAGTTTCTCTTAAACTTATTGGAGGTTGTCAATCAAACTGATGGGGTAGTATTTTCCAAGACTACCTCTATCTCTCTTCTTGTACACAGTTATAATTTCTATTCCCCGCCAAGAAGTGGACTCCTCCCATAATTCTATTTGACAATTTGTTATGTAGGGTGTCCGTACATCAGGCACAGAGCAGTAAAGATCCCCAAGTAACTTGTTGTGTCCTGGTTCTTTCCCAAGTTGCAAGTGATTTATAGCTCTTTGAGTATTTTCAAATGAGAAGAAGGGAGCTGGTGGGTTTAGAAGATGACTGACAGTTGTCACTTATGTAAATACTGAGTCAGTTGTAGCCTCTCTAGTTTCTTTTACCTTCACAACCAGTTTATATGCTGTATAAAGAAGTGGAAAATATGTTCTCAAAGGTATGGAGGAACAGAGAATTCCAAAGAACTGGAGTTCAGTGAGCTTTTATGGGCTGCTATATGCCAGAAGACCTCAGTGTTTTTAGTTTTAGAGGCTTGCGCACGATCAGCCCAAATTGCATCTATCAAATTCTGTTATTTCTGTAATAGTAACAGTTTTCTTACACTTAGCTCTAGAGTCGTCTCTTATCTCCTGTGGATAACACTGTTTAATGTCTTTAACTTGCTCTAATTTCTCTATCCTACAGTTATTGTTGTACCACACTGAATTCTTGGACATCTGACGGGTAGAACTATAAGTTTGTGCAGTGCATATGGATTTCAATTGACTGAACAGGGTGTAATGCAACTCAAGAAAGGAGGCCTCACCAGAAAGGTTGTCAGCTGGAGAAGATTTTTTTTTTTTTAAAACAGGTGTTGTGGATTTGCAATAACATATCAGGCTTGCATATGCTCTTTCACCACCCTACAGATCTCCTATTATTACCAAGGGACAATACAGTCTCAGACCTTTTATAAACAGTAGCTTTAACAGTAAGAAAATTGGACTGTAGAGGTAAGTTTAAAGGCTAATGGTCACGATGAGTTCTGACAGTACCAAAATCATTGCATGCCATAGTTCTAGATCCACAAGAATGTAATTTATTGTACTTCTGCTCCCTCATCTAAAAAACGTGTTTTCATGATGCACATATGAACTGGATTTACCATTGCATGCACACAATTTGTAGGGAAGCATTAGGGACTTAAGTTTAATTAGCTGATCAATTTTTAAGTGGGTTTGCTTCTACTCTTTGGATACCTCTCACCACATCTTCTGGATCAATGATGGACTTAATGAAAGTTACGAGTACAAACATTACATTGAGGTCGCCACTGAAAATAATGAATAGTGAACCAATCTGCTCAACAGATGGTGATCAAGCTTAGCCACTCACAGTAAAACCATTGCTCTCCCTAATTGTCAGCCCAGTAACATCAGAGTTGTCAATCATCAGATGTTATATAGACAAATTTAGTGAGATCCGTATCCAGACCAGGATGCCACCAGGGCACCTTGTTCTGGGCTGGATGGCTTCACTGCTATATTTTGTATACCTGGAAATAAATGAAGGTTCTGTAGACCAGGGGCCGGATTTATCATTATATAATGCAGTGGAGTACAGCAAGAATACTTCCTCCACTACGTCAGATGGAGAAAGCAATAATGTGCCATATTTACTAACATATGGTGCATTCCTGCTCTCTCTCTCTGTGCACTAGCGCACTCAGTGCAGCCTAGAGCAAACATGGTACACAGTGTCATCATCGTGCAGCAGACACCTTCCTGCACAAAAACAATCTTTAGAGGGTTTTTCCACCTTCTAAGATTGGTGCAAAACGCGAAGAAATAAAGACATTTTCCCTTGTTGAGCCTCTATCAGGAAGGTGAAGCATTTTAACACATTTTTGGGTTTACCTATCTTTGCAAAACTGGGAATGCTGCTTAATTCATGGGTGGAGGCATGGGAACACCCACTCTCTACCCATGTAACACCTTCACCGTGCATGTTAATGCAAGTCTGAGACTTGCTTTACCTTGAGTTACTCCAGATTTACCAAGCAATGCAGGGCCACACAATTGCTAAATCTAACTTAAGGATTGCGTTGTCCATGCGTCACACTGCGTAAAGCAAGGGCACAGCAATCTTATGATAAATCTTGCCTCATGTCTCCTAAACCAATGTTAAGTTGAATCGGCTGATATTATCAACCCAGATCAGTGAACTGGTCTGAGAAAGTAGCCTCTTTCTAGCATTGTTACCCCCATTTTTGGCCTGTTTTGTCAGTGTGTTTGACTGTGTAACTGGGATCCTGCTAGCCAGGACCCCAGTGCTTATGGTTTGTGGCCTATTTGTCAGTATGTTTCACTGTTTTTGTCAGTATGCTTGATTGTCAGTATGTTTCACTGTTTTTGTCAGTATGTTTGACTGTGTCACTGGAGTCCTGCTAACCAGGACCTCAGTGCTAATGCTCTCTCTGTTCCCTATTTTGTCACTACATACTGGTAACCCAGTATTTCATCCCAAATTGGCATACTGGTTGTTCCCCCTTAAAAGTCCCTAGTATATGGTACCTATTTACCCAGGGCATTTGGGGTTCCAGAGGATCCCTATGGGCTGCAGCATTGCTTTTGCCACCCATAGGGAGCCCATGCAAAGGCTTCTGCAGTACTGCCATTGCAGCCTGTGTGAAATGGTGCCTGCACCCTTTCACAGCACCAGGTCACTTATAAGTCACCTATATGTCAGGCCCTGCAGCCCTGAAGACTGGGTGCAAAGTACCTGTGTGTGAGGGCACCCCTGCATCCAGAACCATTTTCCCAGACTTTGTGAGTGTGGGGACCCCATTTTAAGCGTGCAATGGACAAAGGTCAATACCTATGTCCAGCTTCACAATGGTATCCCCGAATATGGCCATGTAAGGTGTCCAACAACTGGGAACTGTACCCCAATACTGATTGGTTGCACGATCCCATAAATTCTGGGGCTCCACAGTGGGCCCGTAGTGCTTCCAGACCAGCCTTCTGAGGTTTTCCAGGCAGCCGCAGCTCCTGCCACCTCACAGACAGGCCCTGCTGTTGCTTGAGCAGCTCAAGCCCAGGAAGGCAGAACAAAGGATTTCCTTTGGGAGAGGGGTGTTACACCCTCTCCCTTTGGAAATAGGTGTTACAGGCATGTGAGGGGTAGCCTCCCAGAGCCTCTGGAAATGCTTTGAAGGGCAGAGATGGTGTAAAACTGTACAAAGGAAAGGAGGTTAACCAATGCCCTGTCCATCACCACCCCTGAGGGTGGCCAGAGCTCCTCCAGAGTGTCCCTGGGTTTTTGCCATCTTGGATTCCAAGGTGGTGGGGCACTCTGGGAGCATCGGAGTGACCAGTGCCAGCTGGTGACGTCAGAGACCTCCCCTGATAGGTGCTTACCTGATTAGGTGACCAATCCCCCGTTCAGGGCTATTTAGGGTCTCTCCTCTGGGTGTTTCTTCAGATAGCAAGACTCCAGCAGGAATCCTCTGCATCTTTTACTTCATCTTCTACCAACAGAACCACAGCTGAACCCTCCAGGAACTCTACAAACTGCAACAAAGAAGCAAAGACGACTTCTGTAACATTATATCTTCAGCTCCTGCCAGCAAATACAACAGTTTCCAGGTCTCGCATCCTCCGAGGACTGACTGTCTTCAGCCTGAACCAGAAGAACTGAAAGAATCTCCTGTGGAGTGACAAAGTCATTTCCCTGCTTCAGCAGGCACTTCTCTGCAGCGATAACTGGTGGCGTGGGTCCCCTCTCCAGACGACAAGTGTGGATTCAGCAACACAGGTGGAAGACTAAAGTGACCCCGACAGTTCCAAGGTCCAGCTGTCCAACTTTGGTGGAGGTAAGAGCTTGCCTCTCCACACAACACAGTATACCCCCGTCACTGAGTGACTTGCAGCTGCCAAGGCTTGTGTGCGACCTTTCATGAAGTTCTTTGTGCACAGAACAACTTAGGCCCCCAGCACTCCATCCGGTGACGCACAGCTTCCTGAGTGGTTCTCTGGCGGCGTGGGATCCCTTTGTGTCATGCTGCTTTGTCCTATGTTTGCACCTTCTTTGTCCCCGTGCTGTGAGACTCCTGTGTATGTTGCCTGGTCTTCTGAGGGCTCTCTGAGTTGCTGACGGCCCCCTCTGTCTGCCCCTCATGGGTAGAGGCCACCAGATCCCTCCTGGTCCTCGGTAGCACCATCTTCCTCCAACTGCAATTTTTGCGTGTGCCAAGGCTTGTTGGAGGAATCCAGTGATGCAAAACAGACTGCAATCATCCATCCAGCGTGGGGCATCTTCTGTACCAACCAGGAACCTGCATCTCTCTCTTCTTGGGTGCATAACTTACTTTGTCTTCTCACTGGTGGTTCTTCCTTTGCATCTTCATCCGGATTAGCAGGGGCTCCTGTTGTCCCTGGACTCTTCAGCGCTTCTTGGACTTGGTCCCTTTCTTCCACAGGTCTTCAGGTCCAGGAATCCATCATTGGTGTCTTGCAGTCTCTTCTGGTTCTTGCATAATCTTCTATCATGACTTCTTGTGTGTTTCAGGAAACTTACTGTGATTTACTCCTGTTTTCCTGGACTCTGGGGTGGGTTCTATTACTTACCTTTGGTGTTTTCTTATACTCCTAGTGCTCCTCTACACACTACACTTGCCTACGTGGGAAACCGACTCTCGCATTCCACTATTTTAGTATATCGTTTGTGTTCCCCCAGGCCCATTGCAACCTATTGTGATGTTCACTATTTGCACTGTTTTCTGACTGTACTTACCTGTTTTTGGATACTAGTGTATCTATTGTGAATATTACTTACCTCCTAAGGGAGTATAGTCTCTAAGGTATTTTTGACATTTGTGTCACCTAAATAAAGTACCTTTATTTTTGTAACACTGAGTATTTTCTTTCATGTGTGAGAGTACTGTGTGACTACAGTGGTATTGTAAGAGCTTTGCATGTCTCCTAGTTCAACCTTGGCTGCTTTGCTACAGCTACCTCTAGACAGCCTGACTTCTAGACGCTGACTACATTTCACTAATAAGGGATAACTGCAACACGTTTAAGGTGTAAGAACCTTTGGTACTCACTACAAACCAGGCTAGCCTCCTATAACTGACCAGTTAATGGAGACAGAGTTTGAGGCTCATATATTGAATTCTGATGGATTGCTTCAGTGGGTTCATCGAGGAGTGGTGGATTAATCAGTAATGATGGAATTGCCTGACCCCCGCTCTTGGGCTGGGAAATATAAAGGGGCATATTTATACTCTGTCTGCTCCGTTTGACGCACAATCAGCGGAAACGTTGCCCCATATTTAAACTTTGACGCCCGAGCCCGCGGACGACAAAATTCCGATGTGTGCGTAATTTTTTGGATGCGGCAACCCGCCTTGCGTTAATTATATGAAAGGTAGGCGTTCCCGTCCAAAAAATGGCTTAAACGGCTGTGCGTCGTATTTATGCTTTCGGGCAAAAATGATGCACGGCCGGGAGGCGGAGCCAGAAAATGACGCACAGCCCGATTTGCGTCAACAGTTAACGCCTGAGTCAGGGCAGGCATTAAAATGGGGCAAACACACCTGTATTTAATCAGAACACACAGAACAAAGATCAGAGCAGCAGAGCAGCAACAGGGAGCCATGGAGGTGATACTAATCCAGCGTGCACGCAGACGCAGAGCCCAGCAGCAACAACAGCAGCTACAACAACACCAGCAGGGACCCCAAAGGCAGCGCAGAAGGCAGGAGAGGATATTCCACCGAAGAACCACCCTTCAGGGCCTCAGGGAACGCAACATTATACAGAGGTACTGGTTGAACTGGCAGGCCATTCAGCAGCTGCTGCGCAACATTGAACAGCAGTTGGCCCCCACTTTGGTGACACCCCGCACCATCCCAACAGAAACAAAGCTGCTTGCCGTACTTCATATGCTGGCAAGTGGCTCTTTCCAAACAAGTGGTGCCCTGGTTGGCAGAATATCACAACCATCATTCTCCGCCTTTTTGCCCAAAGTACTGGATGCCATCATTCGACTGACACCCCGCCACATCTGCTTCCCTAACACACTGCAGAAGCAGCAGGAAACAAAACAGGGGTTCTACCTCATCAGTGGCTTCCCACACGTTCTTGGTGCAATCGACTGCACACATGTACGCCTTGTGCCACCCGCTGCAACTGAACACCTCTACCGCAACAGGAAGCACACACATTCCATCAACGTGCAGGCCATAGTCGATCACCAGGGATTGATCACCAACATCGTGGCTAAATATCCTGGGAGTGTACATGACTCCTTCATCTTCCGTCACTGCACCATCAATGAACACTTCCAGGATGGACGGTATAACAATGGACTACTTGTTGATAAGTACAAAAACCTTCTTATATACACACTGCATAGCAACCCTCTAGGACACACAACACATACACCACGACAGCAACAGGTCAACAGGAACACACTGAGGTCCTAACATCACTAGCCATGTTTCTTGAGTCACCATTGAAACTGTCACACATCGGAAATTACTGTACAGCCTAATGTTAAGACGTCAATGAGTGTGGTTGCCTAAATGTCACCTTGCAAATTGTAAGTGGCCCAATGACCTTTACATTAATCCATTGCATCATAAGTTTCAAGGTATGGGATGTCCAGGGTACTTTGATATGAACGTGTTAACAACACTTTCAATTTTAACTTTGCATGGAACTATCATCTCACCCCCAGTGAAGACACAGGGACACCTGTATCACAAGTCACAATGCTAGGGAGGGCACACTGTACTGCAAATCCCAAAACATACTGCTGACAAACGGTTAGCAGACAAACACTCGTTCAGCCAAGGAAACAACACAATGCAGATGGTACAGCCTACAAGAATAGGATGCCACACTAGTACACAAAAGAGTCACAGACAACACAAGACAACTACTGCCATGAAAGGTCTTTTCAATAGTGCCAGCTACATCAACATGATCCCATTCATTTTCTCTTACAGCTGATCAGGGGTATGGCATCCAGCCATGGATTATGACACCATTTGGCAACCCAAGTACTGCTGCAGAGCGTGCATACAACGACGCCAATAGGAGGACACGCAGCATTGTCGAGCGGACCTTCGGCATCCTCAAGTCAAGGTTCCGCTGCCTCAACATCACTGGTGGTAGCCTCCTATATTCCCCCGAGATGGTCTGTAGGATCATCCTCACATGTGCAATATTGCACAACATTTGTATCAAAAGAAACATTCCCCTCCTGGAACCAGAGCCACACATGCCTGAAGAGAAGGAAGAGGAGGATGCTGGCCTGCAACAGGAGGGGGAACTACAGAACACAGCTGCTGGTATACGCAGGCGGCCACAGATTGTAAATAATTTCTTCTGAATATGATTACCTTCACCACTTTAGATAACAATTTTAAATAAACACCTATTCTAATCACCATATCATGGTCTGGCTATTCCTTTTTGCACACCTTCATCTCTACTTATCAGAATAAGAGTGTTGCCTCATGGAGCATTGCTGAGATACTGAGTAGGACACAGAACATCCCAGAGCTAATGTGATGCCTAACATACAATGGTCACATACACACACACTCTTAATGACATATATCATGTACATATCTCCTTTGAAGGCCAATAGCAGAGGACCATAACTATTTCACACATACATGTTGAAAGCAAGGTCCAACGCAGCATATGGCCCACAACTAAGACACCATCACTCAATAAGGGGAAAACAAGCCTCATACATGAGGCAGTCAATGTGCTTTGGCATCAGTAACAGGAATGCCTGACCAGACCCTTGACAGCAGTTAGTCCAACTGCATCCAATATTTGCAAGGACTATCTGTGACTAGAGTTCCATAGAAGCAGAACATAGACAGCACAAGTGCCACACATATGACATGCATTGCACACATGACATTCCATGTACACGTCAGGCCATTTCCTAACTCATTACACACCCATGCACCTGGTCACAACCCACCTGTCGGAAGAGGTCCCTGGAATACTAAGATGTGTACCCTAATAATACCTCCTCTACACACACAGACCAACATTAGCAAACCAGTGTGCTACACCCTTTCCTATGGTATGCCATTGTCATAGAACATCTGACTGCAAGGACGTCAGGTCAATTTATACACTGTCTTCTAGTTTCAAAGCCCTGTTAGCACATGTAGATTGCTTCCCCTTGTGAAAATGTCTGTTGGCCCTTAGAATACAAGTCTCACCTATAGGACTGGTGAGAAACAGATGCAGCCCACACCTATGATCACCTCCATGCACACCACCCATTTCAAAAAGTACTGCCCCTGATGATGCCTGGAACAGCATAGGAGTTGCCATCATGTCAAATACACCGTCAACCATTGATACTAATTAAGCCGTGTAACACAGCTCTTGGTTCATTTGTCACCTTCAGAAACACAGGACATACACAGTTTGACATGTCAGCTGTCTACTTTGTCCTCAAAACAGTCTCAGTCAGACCACTGATTATGCAACTTGTCAAGTAACTGGATCCTGAATCACCTTGCATTCTGTCAGCCTGACTGGCAACTGTCTGTGCATCACACTAAAGTATCCCTGTGTCTACATATGTACCACACTTGCGTTAGCAAACCTCCCATTCATCAGGGGGCATTGGGCATGGGCTTCTTCCATGCATACCCAAATTCATTGTATAGCATCATCTGCCTTTTAACTGTACCATTTGAGTTTCATCCTCTTGGAAAAGCAAAATTCATGGCCCATCCCTTGTCTGGGTTGCATTTATGCATGAATGACAAAGTGTGACAGTATCCCGGGGCCGTAGGCAGGGATTGGGTACGGGGCTTTCAGCACAACCAGCAACCTCTGATAATGTCCATGAATAATACACAAATGTCAGGACCCTGACAGTTCACACACAGCATCACAGTGCGCACAACATAGTGATGGGCCGTGTGTTGTGAATAGCTGCGAGAATAATCAGCACAGAGGTTATGATGTTCCCAGATGCAGTGGGAAGTGCAGAGGCCAACCTGTGTACAAATGCTGTAATGACACCTGCCGGAACATGACACCTGAGACATTATCTCACTCAGCACACCAAGGTTGCCTTGTTGACTGTCTTATTACACATCTTTAGTTACAGGGTGGGACCATCCACATGTTGGTTCACATGTCCACATCTACTTTACTCGCATTGATCAACCAAGGATACTCAGTAGACACAGGAATAGCTGCCACTGACTCATGATGAGTCCTGGACCGAACTGTGACAAATTACACCCCAAACGATCTACAGGATCATCATTGGACCACACACATGAACAAGACACCTATGTGCAATTGATCACTGGAAATATGTGGACACGTACTGTCTTGTATGCTGGTCCACCACAGCAACTCGATAGTTGGGGCTCACTTTTATGGCCTCAACTGTGGTGTCATCATACATATGAGATTCACCCTTGTCTGTCTGTGCAAACAACATGGTACCCACTTCCTCAATGCATGTGTATGACTCACTGTGAGATTCTCCAAGTAGTGCCTAGGAAGCTCTTACCAATACTCTAGGACATATGATGTGGAAAATGTGGACCATTGAAATGAACAAGCATCTGCCATCCATCTGGTGCATGCTATGTCACATGTGGTGTCTACGTGACCCTAAAACTTGGAAGTACACTTTACGGGTGTTGTTACATGTATGACTAACACATGCCCTTGCTCATTTTCAATTTGGAATGGACACATGGAAGTCACATTCATACAACCATATGTACAATTATGCTTCATGTGATACACACACACTTGGTCAACCAACAAATTAGTTGTCAAAGCACACAGTTTGAGCCAAAGGCATTTAGGTATTGAACATATGTGCGTCACATTGCTATCCTCTCTTTATGCCAAACATGCACAATTTGTGCAACACATAAATGTAGGCCACACTTATGACCATCTATTGCGTCAGCCAACTGTAAAAATACTGTGAAGGGTGTAGTGGATGATGTTCCGCTGAAGTATGATGTCACACATGTGAACATACCCCATCAACACCATACTGTCTTCAATTAGCCAATCTCTGATGTGTTCCAAATGTAAAATAACCACAAAACAAGTAAAAGTGTCCCAAACCGGTTAATGCACTGTAATTTTGACGTTCCTAGCGGTGTGCGTCATTTTTTTTGACGCACAGGAGTGATAATATTCACGTCTGTGCACCAAAAAAAATGACGCAAATACAGTTTAGGTAAACAAAAAATGACGCATAACGAGAAAAGGCAGGACTTTTCATTAGGAAGTGATGTAATAGGATATCCTGTTTACAGATCATGTACAGTGGGTGTACTTTCACTTTCACTTTGCAGTCTATGATCCTTCTAGACTGTGTGGCTGTGTAGAGAGTGTTGTCCTGAGATTTTGTGCTGCTTTTGTCCTGTGTGCTATCTTTAAAGTACATTTGTGAAATAAATATTGTTTGTGTATACTGTAGTACTGCGTTTTGTCTACATTTGTCCATTTATCTTGTGTTTTTCTTGTTTGTGGGAGTCTGTTGTGGGTAGTGTTAGTTTGGGGATAGTTGGGCTCTTTTAGTGTTTAGGTTTACTTTTTTTCTGTCTTTGTACCTCTACTTTCCCCCTTTTCCCCTTTCTATTTCTTTTACCCCTATTCCTTATCATCACTTCTAAGTATGTCTGGTAGGCCACGTCTTGGCAGGATGGGGGAAGAGGAGTTGGGGGCTTCATCTGGCTGGTGACGCATTTCTTGTCGCTCATGATCCAGACAGGGGGCAGGGTGATACAGGGGTATCCGACAGAGGTGCGCAGAATCCCGTGGGGAAAGGTGTTGCATCACCTGCAGCATGTGTATGCCAGCCAGAGGAGTGACCACCAGCTGAAGCACCGGTGGGCTGACCTCATCACCAGGGAGCAGGATCTCTTGGACCACCTGGGAATCATGATTGGTGGCACTGTTGGTGATTACGAATTATGTTAATGTGCACAATTAAATGCTCTGTTGTGACATCAGGGGATTAGTGCGATGTCTGCCAGCTAACTTGCTGACTGTGTGTAATGCTGGGGTAATATAAGGGGATCATTGATGCACTATGGCAAGGATCACAATTGCTAGCTGTCAGGTAGCACGTGCTCAGCAAACTTACAGGTTACGTTTCCATGAAGGAAATTGTTGCGGCCTTTTTGTCAGAACAGCTAACAAAATATGAGCCAATCATGTCTATATAGGGTACTATTGACAGAGAAGTACAGATGTACCAACATTTAGGCCAACTATGTTGACGCAATTGCTAGACTGACTTTAGAATCACTACATGATGCTCAAAATGAATGCTGCCTTCACGTCAATTGATAATAGCAAAGCGGCTCAGACATATGTCTCATGTGAGTCTGGTGAGTGTGGAAGGAAAGCGTTCACAGAAGTACTATGAATGTGTAGGATTATTGTGTTCCTTGATCTTTTTGGATACATGTCAGTTCTTGATTTGAATACATCGTGAAAAGGTGTAAGGTGCCCTCAGCTAACATCTTAAGATGTTTGTTGGAATTAGTTGAGTCACAATCCAAATATGGACGGCAGTCCAAGTGTATGCACATGGCCTCACATCTCCATGGTTGGTGCAAATCACCATATCTGGGCCACATCAATTGACTATACTGTAACAACAGGATGGCTTACAAAAGTCCCCGCCCCTCCCTCTGTACATTGGGCCTATGTGCAATAAATGTGTCATGACCACAAGGCATGTTTGACTGGTAATGGAGTCCTCAAGTAACCAGGCTTTGGATGTCTCTCTTGGGTTCACATGATGAGACGATTACACTCCATATTTTTTAGTGCTCACCAATTATGGGGCATGTTTGCAACCACATGATAGTTAGGGCCAATGTATGTGTGCAGATATGTGTTTAACTGTCACAGGAGACCCATGCTATGTACAAGTTGGCCATGATATATCAGATCCAGTACCATCATGTCTGAATGGCTGCCATTTCATTATTAAGCCTACACATTGTAAATGTTTATGAAATTTTGCACTGTGCACAGATTTTGAGCACATTTCTTCCTTCCATACCTTACAGGTGGACCGGCACCCTACACTGTGGGAGAGGTGGCGACATTTGAGGACCCCAACCACTCCAGTAAGTGTTGATATGTCTGTTATGTGTTGTGTTTGCTGGTTATGGAATCGTGTGAGTTGTACGCATAGCAAGGTGTGATGCGTTGGTCAAGCTTTTCTCTTGTTCCATGAGTGGGAATGCAGTTCTCACATGTTTTGAGTTTGCCAATGCGTATCCAATGGTATCATGTAGGGATTGTAGGACATCCCTGTAGGCCCCACTATGAGTACAGGGGATAGTCATGTGTATGACACTTGTATCACCAAGAGTCGCAATGGAAGTCAGCCCCAATTTAGTCAGCCTGTCAGACCCACATTCTCTAAGATTGGTACAGCAAATAGCTTTCCAATAGACATCTGCTTCCCTATTTACCTACGTTATTTTGAAACAGTAGGTAGAACCTCCTAGCAGCATGTAATTCCACATGTAGTGCAATAAGTCTGTGGAACCTGAGTGCAATGGCCTAGGTGTGCATGCAATTCATGATCATGGGTGTTCTAGCAACTCTGTGTCTGATGTAAGTCAGGCCTCATTGGAAGTATATGTTGTGTACTAAGTTCTGCATTTCCTGACATGTCTGACCCTATAAGTGCTCTAGGGTTTTCTGACTCCTAATTGTAGATAGACCTTACCTGTGGTGTGTCTGGAGGGACAAACATGTGTGGAGTTTCCTATACACTCCTCGGTGTACATGTTGTTGGCAAATTATAGTTGTGTATCCACCGCCCCCCCCCTCAAACACGGCCATGGGTTTGTGAATGGGGTACCTAGTACTGATGTTACCAGTATGTTACACATACATGTGAATAAGTGACGGTTTGGTTGCATACTAGTATACACACTCAGGTTTGGCACTTGGTACTATACTGGCAAGTCCAGTTACAATTTGCAGACCATGTGGCTTTAGTTCTGCTTTCGGTACACTGACATTTGTAGCCCAGCTGTTGGCGGAGGATATGCAGCATGATTCTTAGATGATAACTGTCAGAACTCAGATTGCAAGTCAAAGCCAGTTATTACCCATCTTGTAGGTTATGGATATGCTTTGTGTGATGTGACATTTGTAGTCTGGCCTGCCATATACTTCCTCAGGGACATTCAATGCTCTTTATTGTGATATGAGCTGTTACAAGTACAGTAGATGTAATGTCTGATTAACTTGCTGTGCCGTTTCACACAATGCAGTTACTAATGTAGAATATCTGCATTTGTCTTCACAGCTGCTAACACGACTCCAGACCAGGTCCGTGAATTTCAGCGCCGGGCCATGCGGTATCAGCACATCCTGCTGGTGGATTCGGGGTTCCGGAGGATGGCCCGGCAATATCACCATGAACGGGCCTCTGGGGCATTGGCGAGCCTTCCCACAGGGTGGGCCTACTTTGCCCACCACAGCCACCACCAGCACAACCACCAATCAGAGCCAGGTGGCCCCACCCACAGCTGCCACTGTTGGTCGAACATCTGCTGGACTTCCTGGCCCCAGCATTGCCACTGGTGCAGGACAGCCCACACAGACCTCCTCCACCGGTACCCAGACTGCCACTGCTCCATCTGTTGACCCTGCAGCCTTCAACAGAATAGAACATAAGATGGACAAAGTGCTGCGCAAGTTGAGCCACCTGAGCCGGGACGTGCGGCACATTAACCGGCGGGTCAAGGACATTAAGAGGACCCTCCGGAGGGCCAACCTCTAGACACTTTTTTTGATGGACATGATTCCCTCCCCTCCCTCCTCTTTCCTTGTTCTTATAGTTAGTGGGCTTAGGGGGCTTAGTGTTAGGTTAGTATAGGCTGTTAGTTTAGTTAGTGTTAGTGGGTGGGGGTGGGGAGCCTGCTTGTTTCTATTTTTACTTATTACATGTGTGGGTGGGTGGGTGGGGGCTATGTTGGGATTCTTGTGTGTGAAAAAAAAAAAAAAAAAATGAAAAACACAAATACAAAAAAATATATATTTGTTTAGGATAGTATGTTTTTAGGTTAGTATGTGTTGTCCTCCATGTGTCCCGTCTCATAAGGGGGGGGGGGGGTAGATGTTTAGAAAGTTTCGTTACATGTGATAAGTAAGTGTAGCTTAGGTTAGTTAGGGACAGTTGTGGGTAATGAGTAGTCACGTTAGATTAGGGTAGGTAAGATTTTTCCTTCAGTTTCCTCATCTATGGTTAGCATTTAATAAATATTTGGTTACCCCTTAATAGTATGTGTTGAATGGTACTTGACCGTGTGTTTGGATTCAGTGTACATCAATTTGGTACTATAACATCTGTGTCCTATGCTACAAACAAATCCCAACTGAGCTGTACGATTGGCAGCTAGCCCAGAGCTACCTTGCAAAGTGTCGACCCTTCGTTGCAACCACCAATCACAGTTAATATGGATCCCAATGTGTTTCTGTTGATAAGTGTGTTTTCAAAGTCACTTACAGTGCTTCCAGACTTGATATTGGGGAAACAGTTTTAGGTCTGACTGCAGTGTGATGATCATGTACACCCTTATAAGATGAGTTCTCATTGGCAATCTTGTATTCTTGTCTTCATGACCCTCATACATCATTTGTGACACAGTTCTGCATGATTACCTATTTGTATGTTAACTCAGACACCTTCCTTTGTGCAGTTTTTGTAGTGTTTACTTAGATTAGTGTGGCATGTTTATTGTGTTATTTTTGCATGGTGACAACATTTTGCTAACACTATTTGATGACTTAGGGGGTCATTCTGACCCTGGCGGTCGGTGATAAAGCTGCGGCCAACCCGCCAACAGGCAGGCGGTCCAAAAAATGGAATTCTGACCCTGGCGGGAACCGCCAACACAGCCCGCCACTTTAACACTCCGACCGCCACGGCGGGACAGACAAACAGCGCGGCGGTCACCGCCAACAGGCAGGCGGCAGACAATGTACCGCCCACCCTATCACAACTCACCAATCCGCCACCTTTTCCGGGGCGGGAGCCCCGCCGATAAAAACACGGCGGAAACAGACTACGAACGGGAAAACGCTCACTTCTATACACTCCACGAGGACGGAGGTCAGCATGGAACCCAAATTAAACATCCTACCAGCTATTGTCTACCTGCTCATCTACTACGAGTACGAACGCCGGCGCAGACGACAACGGTGAGTACTGCACCTACGACACAGGGGAGGGGGAAGAAGAAAAGGTTACGGGCACACACATACGCGACACACCCACACCCCCACCCCCCCTAAATCCCTACACACCAATGCAGAGCAACAAGTCAGAGTGACACCCCCCAAACCCCACGGAATAATGCAAAGACAAAATAAAATGAACTTAAAAATATATGTATAATATAGCTCCATTGAAGTCATGGGAAATATGCAAAATGAAAGATACAAAATAAGGAATGAACATAGTAAAAAATATATACATAGGCAAAAAGTCCTGCCCATTCTGTCAAAGTTCCATAGTCCGTGGGCCAATGTGCACAAACACTGGGGCAAAGCCCACACAGGAGACCAGATACCATTGGAGAGAACACTGCTGGGGCATCAGATGATATAACTACAGGCACCTCAGGGGGAAGGGAAGAGGGGGCACCTCAGCCACATGAGTCCACGACGCCAGATCCACGAGGGGCCTCCATGCCCACTGTGCCATCCTGGGGAGTGCAAAGCCACAGTCTCACAAGTCTCTACAGTGGGTGGATTGCCCACTGGACCATCCTGGGGAGTGCAAAGCCACAGTCTCACAAGTCTCTACAGTGGGTGCATTTCCCACTGGACCATCCTGGGGAGTGCAAAGCCACAGTCTCACAAGTCTCTACAGTGGGTGGATTTCCCACTGGACCATCCTGGGGAGTGCAAAGCCACAGTCCATCAGATGGATTACCGACTCCACTGGTAATGGAGGAGGCATGGTGCCCAGAGTCCTTCGTGAAGCCCTGCTCGACACAGAACCGGCACTGTCAATGGGCCAGAGGTGCTTGAGACGGGGGTGGCCAGCGGAGCGGTGCTTGACAGGAAGGGCCCAGCGGAGCGGTGCTTGAGAGGAAGGGCCTACCGGAGCGGTACTTGACAGGAAGGGCCCAGCGGAGCGGTGCTTGAGTTGAAGGGCCCAGCGGAGCGGTGCTTGAGAGGAAGGGCCCAGCGGAGCGGTGCTTGACAGGAAGGGCCCAGCGGAGCGGTGCTTGAGTTGAAGGGCCCAGCGGAGCGGTGCTTGACAGGAAGGGCCCAGCGGAGCGGTGCTTGAGACGGCAGTGGCCAGTGGAGCGGTACTTGACAGGAAGGGTCCAGCGGAGCGGTGCTTGAGTTGAAGGGCCCAGCGGAGCGGTGCTTGAGAGGAAGGGCCCAGCGGAGTGGTGCTTGAGTTGAAGGGCCCAGCGGAGCGGTGCTTGACAGGAAGGGCCCAGCGGAGCGGTGCTTGAGACGGCGGTGGCCAGCGGAGCGGTGCTTGACAGGAAGGGCCCAGCGGAGCGGTGCTTGAGAGGAAGTGCCCAGCGGAGCGGTGCTTGAGTTGAAGGGCCCAGTGGAGCGGTGCTGCCCAGCGGAGCGGTGCTTGAGTTGAAGGGCCCAGCAGAGCGGTGCTTGACAGGAAGGGCCCAGCGGAGCGGTGCTTGAGAGGAAGTGCCCAGCGGAGGTGCTTGAGTTGAAGGGCCCAGCGGAGCGGTGCTTGAGAGGAAGTGCCCAGCGGAGCGGTGCTTGAGTTGAAGGGCCCAGCGGAGCGGTGCTTGAGAGGAAGTGCCCAGCGGAGCGGTGCTTGAGTTGAAGGGCCCAGCGGAGCGGTGCTTGAGAGGAAGGGCCCAGCAGAGCGGTGCTTGAGTTGAAGGGCCCAGCGGAGCGGTGCTTGACAGGAAGGGTCCAGCGGAGCGGTGCTTGAGACGGCGGTGGCCAGCGGAGCGGTGCTTCTCACGGCGGGCCCCTGTTCAGCGGTTCTTCTCACGGCGGGCCCCTGTTCAGCGGTGCTTCTCACGGCGGGCCCCTGTTCAGCGGACGGGTAGGTGTAGTGGGTATGGGAGTGGAGGAAGAGGTGTGGTTGTAGGAGAGTCAAGTGTGCTGTCTTTGGGTGCAGGTGCTTGTGACGGAGGCTGTCGTGAGGTGGATGGCTGTTGGGTGGGTGGCTGCCTGCGTTTGTGTGGTTTGGAAGAGGGGGAGACAGACACACTGGGAGAGGACACAGGGGACATGTAAATGGCAGTGGGGGTGGTGACTGCACGTGTGCGGACTGTAATGGAGGGTGTGCTGGTGATGGAAGTACTGGCTGATAGTGGTGTGCATGCAGGTGTGAGCGGAGACGTCACAGGGAGGGAGGAGGGAGATGAGGAGGTGGGGGACACAGAGGTGGTAGTGACTGTTGGCATGTCTGCATCTGGATGTTGCTTGGGTGAATGCTTGTGTGATCTGTGGTGCTTATGTCTGGATGAGCTGCCCTTGGGTGTAGAGGTGTGTGCAGGCTGGTCTGATGGTGTGGATGGGATAGGCAGAGGAACAGGAGACTGGGACTGGGTGGAGGGAGTCAGAAGAGGGAGGCTGGAGACAGGGACAATGGCTGCCGTCAGTGCTGAGGCCAGAGCGTTGAACGATCGCTGATGGGCAGCCTGACCCGAATGAATGCCCTCCAGGTATGCATTGCTCCGATGCACCTCCCTTTCTACACCCTGGATGGCATTCAAAAGGGTAGACTGCCCAACAATGAGCGTCCTGAGGAGGTCAATGACCTCCTCACTGAGGGCAGCAGGGGTAACTGGGGCAGGGCCTGAGGTGCCTGGGGAGAAGGAGATGCCCGCCTTCCTGGGCGAGCGGGCACGGAGCGAAAGCTGAAGGGCTGCTGGGAGGGCGGCGCTGGTGCGCTGGGTGGCGGCTGTACCTGTTGTGGCGGTGGGCACGGATGTTGCCGCCACCGCAAGGGAGCTCCCTTCCGAGGACGTGTCGGTGTCGCTGACGTCTCCACGGGTCCCCGTTGTGGAGCTCCACTCGCCCTCCGTCTCACTGGTGTAATCGGAGTCTGTTGCATGGCCCTCCGGGGCCATGTGAGATGCAGCTCCCTCGTGCGCCGATGCCACTTCTCCTCCGCCTGATGATGCTAATGCACACATGAACAGGAAGACAAAGGAAATGGGTGGGGGGAGAAATGAAGACAGGTTGAGTGCATGCATTGGCAACACCGTTGGCGGAGAGGACAGACACAAAAGCCCCCTGCACTAGGCCGCGCAATCGGGGTACACTACTCAGTTATTGTCACTAGGCCTACAGGTCTATGGACGACAAATGCAGACATGGGTGAGGCCGGACCATGGATAGCTGTACTTGGCACCCTTCAGAGGTGGGGGGTGGGGGGACAGGGCCATGCCTAACGGAAGGGCCTAGCCTACAGAATGCGCCCCGGCCTAGAGATAGCCACAGCCCTCCTCCCCCACCCAGACACCTTCACTGCGCGCACAGATAGCAGAATGTGCTGATACTCACCCCCTTGTGTCTGCTGTGATGTCCTCACGCGCCCATCCAAATCGGGGCAGGCCACCGCCAGGATCCGGGACATCAGTGGGGTCATTTGGCTGCTGGCACCCCTCCTACGTTGGGAGGCCATCCCCAGCAGAGACTCGGCGGTCTTTCTGGTCCCGCGGCGGATGTCCTCCCACCTCTTTCGGCAGTGGGTGCCCCATCTGTTGTGGACCCCCAGGGCCCGGACGTCCTTGGCGATGGCACGCCAAATGTCGATCTTCTGATGGGCGCTGACCTATGTGACATGTACAGGGTGGCAAAGGAAATCTCATTACTTTTCTGCCTGGTCAATGTGAGTGCCCCCCCCCCTCCCCAACCTTGCCATGTGGCACATGCTCTCATCTTTCGTGCGTTGCACTCCTCATTCGCTCCCCAACATCTTACATCCACCCCATTCAACACAGGCATAGCCCATTCAACGTGCACCCTGTGTACTAACCTGTTGGTCTGGAGGACCGTAGAGTAGCGCATACTGGGGGAGGACCCCATCAACAAGTTTCTCCAATTCTTCAGAAGTGAAGGCAGGGGCCCTTTCCCCAGTCGCAGCAGCCATTGTATCTTCCAGACCGAGGTCACAGCAGCACTTGCAGTATAGGTCCTCTCCTGTGGATGATCAGGTCTCGAGTGATTAATCAGATAGAAAATGGCGGTCACGCCCGCCGCGGTGCGTACCGCCGCGGTGCGTACCGCGACCGCCGGCGCACATCGTCATTGGCTCCTGAAACCCATAGGGTTCAGTGTTAACCAATGCGGCTTGGCACCGCGGTCTTCGACCGCCTACCGCCACGGTGTGCCACGCCAGCGCGTCGACCTCACATCCCACTGTCACACTTCACAGGTCAGGCAGCCGCCATTTCAAGGGCCCACATGGCATAATTTCTACTGTGTCACACAGGCCTAGGCCTTGCATTGCCACTCATACAAGCCTTTCAATGCATAGCGATTCGTGTACTGTGCAAGCTGTGTGAACGAACCTGTGGGTTGCTTGACTCTGTGCTCCATGTTGACCTTCCTAGGCACCGTCCGCTGGGACTTGCGAGGAGAAGGATGAATCCTCCTGTGTACCGACCGCTGGTGGACCTGTCGACAATGGAAGAACGACATATCATACTTACATACCGGCTTGACAGAGCAACTATACATGAACTGTGTGCCCAGCTGGAGCCAGACCTGATGTCCCCCATCCGCCACCCCACAGGGATTCCCCCTCTGGTGCAGGTTCTGTCAGTACTCCATTTTTTGGCAAGTGGGTCTTTTCAGACAACAGTGGCCATGTCATCTGGGATGTCTCAGCCTATGTTTTCAAATGTTTTGTCCAGAGTGTTGTCTGCCCTGATGAAATACATGCGGAGATACATTATTTTCCCTGAGGTGGGCGATTTGGCTACAGTGAAGGGTGATTTCTATGCCCTTGGACATATCCCCAACATCATAGGTGCCACTGATGGGACCCATGTGGCCTTGGTTCCCCCCAAAGACAGTGAGCAGGTGTACAGGAACAGAAAAAGTTATCATTCTATGAATGTCCAGGTGGTCTGTTTGGCTGACCAGTACATCTCCCATGTAAATGCCAAGTTCCCTGTGTCAGTGCATGACGCGTATGTCATGCGAAATAGCAGCATCCCTTATGTGATGGAACAGCTACAGAGACACCGTGTGTGGCTAATTGGTGACTCTGGTTACCCCAACCTGTCGTGGCTACTGACCCCAGTGAGGAATCCCCGGACCAGGGCAGAGGAACGGTACAATGGGGCCCATGGGCGGACTAGGAGGATCATAGAAAGGACCTTCGGGGTCCTGAAGGCCAGGTTTAGGTGCCTGCATATGACAGGGGGATCCCTAATGTACTCACCAAAGAAGGTGTGCCATATCATCGTGGCCTGCTGTATGCTTCACAATCTTGCTTTGCGACGCCAGGTGCCTTTTCTGCAGGAGGATGGTCCAGATGGTGGTGTTGTAGCAGCTGTGGAGCCTGTGGAGAGTGAAGAGGAGGAAGACGACGGGGACGACACGGACAACAGGGATACAGTCATACAACAATATTTTCAGTAGCACACAGGTAAGAATCACCCACGCCATATTACATTTACTTAAGGCCTCATGCGTCTCTACTGTATGTGTTTCCCCCCAGTTCCTGTTCACTGATTTGTGACTTTCCCTTCCCTTTTCAGAGCTGTATGACCCACTGCGTGACTTCTGCTTTGTTTGCCCATGGACTAAGGCTTATTGAAATTGGTATGTTGTCATCACAAAGTAACTGGACATTATTGCACCGTTATGTGTAATACATTTGTTAAGAATACAAGCAGACTCCTGTTATTTTAAGTGCAATAGGTGATTTATTTTAAATGCTACATATAGGTACATGATTGTTAAACGGTGATGGGTGGGGGTGGAGTAATGTCCATGGCAGAGTCCAGTTCTCAGACGCACAGGTGCATTGTCCATATGCCTGTGGAAGGATGGAGCAGGGGCAGTTCAAGGTTGGACAGGGTGACAATGTGGGATAGTGGGATGACATCAGGGGGTATCTTATGCTGGCGGGGGTCTTGCAATCCTACTCTGTCTTCTTGTGAGATCTCAGGTTCCGCTTGCGGGGTGGTTCTTCTTCTGCAGGAGGTGGGGTTCTGGTGGCCTGTCGTTGTGTGGGGGCCTCCTGTCCACTAGCGCCGGCAGAGGTGGTAGGCTGTTCCTGGCCTGGGCCAGTGACAGGGGCCCTTTGGGGTGCCACATGGTCCCGCAATGTGGTGACTATCTGGTTAAGGGCCAGGACGATGGTCCCCATTGCGGAACCGATGTTCCTCAGTTCCTCTCTGAACCCCATGTACTGTTCCTCCTGCTGTGCCTGGATCTCCTGGAACCTGGCCAGTACCATCGCCATCGTCTCCTGGGAGTGGTGGTAAGCTCCCATGATGGTGGTGAGGGCCTCTTGGAGAGTGGGTTTCCCGGGCCTGTCCCCCCCTGTCGCACAGCAGCCTTCCCAGTTCCCCTGTGTTCCTGGGCCTCTGTCCCCTGGACCGTGTGCCCACTACCACTGCCCCCAGGTCCCTGTTGTTGTTGGGGTGGTGGGTCAACCTGGGTGCCCTGTAGTGGTGGACACACCGCTGATTGACGTGTCCTGGAGACAGAGGCATGGGCCTGCTGGGTGGGAGCTGTGCTGGTGTTCCCAGAGGGGGTTGGGTCTGGTGTAGCTTGTGGCTGTCTGTGGGGAACCGACTGTCCAGAGGTCCCCGATGGTCCGGGCTGGTCATCTGGGTCCAGGGAGACAGAGCTGTTGTCATCGCTGGGGGCCTCTTCTGGGGGTGGGATGGACATCTCTGTACCCTCCGTGGCGGTGTGGTGGCGTTCGGGTCCTGCAGGGGTATGAAGGTATGGTTATTGCTTCTGTGTGTGGCATTTCGTGTGATGGGTGGGTGTCCGTGTACCCAAGTGCAGGCATTCCCTTGTGGGGGCTTTTGTGAGGATGGCTTGTGGGGGTGATGTGTGTGTGCAGTGGGCATGCTTTGGTGATGGGTGTCCATGCTTTGTGGTCGCATGCAGGGCTTGGTGTTGGGATGGGTGGGTTGTGATGGTGAGCCATTTGCAAGGAGTTGGTGTGATGGGGGTGGGGGTGGGGGTGGGGGTATGATTTGGCATGCAGGTGGGGTGGGGGGAATGAAGTAGTGAAGATTTGACTTACCAGAGTCCATTCCTCCGCCTACTCCTGCGAGGCCCTCAGGATGCAGGATGTGCAAGACTTCCTCCTCCCATGCTGTGAATTCTGGGGGAGTAAGTGGGGGTCCGCCGCCAGTCTTCTGCACCGCAATGTTGTACCTTGATACCATGGAACGCACCTTCCCCCGTAGGTCGTTCCAGCGCTTCCTTATGTCCTCCCGATTGCGTGGATGCTGTCCCACCGCATTGACCCTGTCCACTATCCTTTGCCATAGCTCCATCTTCCTGGCTATTGTGGTATGCTGCACCTGTGCCCCGAAGAGCTGGGGCTCTACACAGAGTATTTCCTCCACCATGACCCTGAGTTCTGCGTCACTGAACCTGGGGTGTCTTTGGGGTGCCATGGGGTGGTGTGGATGAGGTGTGGGGTGGCGTTTGTGGTGATGAGTGTGGTGCGTGTAGTGGTGTGTGGTGTTTGGTGCGTGGATTCTGTGTGGGTGATGGTGTTGTGTGCCTCTGTGTTGTGGGTTTGTCTATTCTGTGCTCTCTCTCTAGCCTTCGTCAATAATTTCGGGTCGTAGGGGTTTGTGGGTGATGTGGGTGTGTGTTTTATTTTGTGTTGGGTGTGTGGGAGTGGTGTTAGTATGTGTATCAGGTGTGTGTGTTTCAAAATGACCAATGTGGCTGAGTTTTCTATGTGTGTGTGTATTTTGAGCGCGGCGGTGTGTACCGCCAATGGAATACCGCGTTTGAATGACCGCCGCATGGATTCGTGTGTCGTGATAGTGTGGGCGTATTTCTGTTGGCGTGACGGTGGAGGTTTGGTCATCGCCATTTTTTCGCTGACCTTTGGTATGGCGGACTTTTGTGGATGTCGGGTTTTTGGAGGTTTTCGAGTAGCGGGTCAGAATGACCGTGGCGGTTTACCGCGACCGCGGCGGTGTTATGGCGGTCTTCTGACCGGCGGTAAGCGCCTTTTACCGCCGAGGTCAGAATGACCCCCTTAGTTATCCCCTGAGGAAGCATTCTTCTGTCCAACACAGCATGATGGTGTATGGTTTCTCACTTCATTAGATTTGTCCCTCAGGATGGGCGTAGTATAATGCAATCATGGGCACTGTGCAGATTTCTCTGACTACATATTATCAGGACAGTTGTATTGACAAGCTACGTAATTTGACAGTAGGCACATTTCAGTGATCTACTGCACAGTTGATATGTCACATTACCCAGAGACAGATTTGTTGTGTAAGTGCTATTTATTGAAAAGTGCTGTAGTGCTATATGTACATTGTCCATGATTGTGAGTCCATTATAGTGACATCTTACATTGTGATCCAACACAAGGGTTTACCAAAATGCTTTTGACATGCTGGGGTTGCTGTTTCAGACAGTGCAGAGGGACAGAAATTGACAATGAGTAGGAGAGAGACAATCACTGGGCAGGCTGACAAGATACACAGTGGTTTGCAGAACAGTGCTTGAGTACAGTTGTTTCAAGACTGGCAAGATACAAAGCGCAGGGCCTTTGTAATAGTTGGCCATGTGGCAGGACTAGTGCTTCCGGGTCATTTTCCTTGTGAATGTGATCTGTTCCATGTCTTCTTCTTCTGATGTGTGTGTTGCCTCCACTCTCCTTGTTGTTGTTGGTTGTGAAGGGGCAACACACATCTCAGTGTTAGAAGACGTGGAGTCAGACATCCCGGTCGCTGCTCCCTGTGAAGGTCTTAAGGGCAGTACTGCAGCAAGGAGGATCTGCTGGTTCTTGAGAATAGCAGCCACACGATGGTAGGCAGCCAAGTCGGCTCTGAGGGGTTCAATGTTGCATTCGTGCACGCGTTGACAGGATTGCTGTTGTAGGTGTTGGGTCAACTGTATTACAGCTGTGCTGATTTCCTTCTGGGTTTTCTGCAGTTCCTGCAAGATAGATGTTAGGGCTTGCATAGCTGCTGCCTGATCTGCAGATGACATCATGCACAAACGCATCCCCTCAAGGCTGGCTGCCATATTTTGCATCCCCACCCGCACCTCCTTGGCCAGCTCCCGCTGTACTCCAACTACAGTTCTCTCAAAGCTGGCACCAGTGTCGTCTGAGTCCTCAGCTGTATTGGAGCTGGCAGGTCTTACAATTGGGGTGGTGGGTGGATCCTCTGCAATGGATGCTTGTTCTGTGCTCCTCCTTGTGACTGAAGGTGGGGTCTGGAGGGTTTCAAGGACCTTTTGGATGGTCTCCTGGGGAATGTTTATCGGCTCGTCATCCATGTCATCAGGGAAATCTGGGACAGGCATATCGGCAGGAGATCCATCTTCCTCTGCAATGAAACAGGGTACAGTTAGTGTGTCTGTGTTGTGGCAATTTTGATGTGACGTGCCTGCCTTTTGATGTATTCACTTTGTGATCTTGTTTTGTGTTAATTTCTCCAGTCCTTCAGATGGGCATTCTTCCAGGCCTATGGCCCACCTGTGTGTCACATGTATGTTATTGAGTTATCAGACTTGTCAGCCTCATCGCCTCTAGGTGTTGATTTATGCCAAATAGAGAATTGCCACCTTCTTTTCCTACTCAACCTTCCGTGTACATCCATACTCATGGTTAGACCTTTCACTGGCTGTGGGTGTACTGATGGCCCTGGCAGCACACTTAACAATCTGGACCTGCCCCAATCTCTGATCGTTCACATCCACTTAAATGTCATTGACATGTGGCATATCCTATGCATGGCAATGTTATGATCCGATATGGATGTTGACATTGGTAATGTGTCCTGCTGATGTTGGGGAATGTGTGTTACATTGGATTGCCCTGATAGTCGTATCAGTGTCCTATTTCCTCCTCTGACTGTGCAGGTGTATTTCAGTGACCAGTTACATGTGTCCCCTCCTCAATGCTGTTGTCTGAGCAGTATGACATTTGGGATGTTGCTTTGTTACCCAGGCACAGGATGGACCCTGATATATGCAGCATGGGTGTGTCCTTAGTGCTGTGTAGCTCCTATTGTCGTTTACATTGGCTGATGTTTGCGACAACTATGGGCATTGACATTTGAGAGTACTGGGGCCTTTGTCTTGTTTCTGGGGATTGTTGCAGTTGTCATCCTCACCCCCTACTTTAGGTGTGTATGATCCATGGGGAGCTTACTGCCATTGGCTACTTGAGCTGCACACAGAGCTGAGGTGGTAGTGGCAACTGTTGTCGCAGTTACATTCCAGTTGTCGGTATGGCTAGAGGATTGCTAATAGGGCCCTAGTTAATGTAGGGGGTATGTTGGCTGACGTGTGCCAGGATGTCAGTTCGACGTAGTGGCCTTCCCTCCTGTGGTGGCTTTCCCTTTGCTCCATCGTTGGCATGACAGCATGCCCCCATGGAAAGGTTGTTGGTATTGTGTAATGGTGTGCCCCAGGTCTTCTCAGAACGGGCCATGTCCCCGTGCCGTGCCCCTTTACCCATGCCACTCCATGTATTAGATGACTTCCATGCATTTAGTGGTTGGTATCCCCCCCCCCGGTTGTAGATGACATTATTGCATTTTAATTGCCCATGCGACTTACCCTGCATGTGCGTTGTCTCCTGGTAGTCTGCGCTGTCCTGTCCTTGAATCCCTGTGACGATCTACTCAGGGATGACGGCTGCGACCATCTCCTTCATGTGGTCCAGGAGGCACTGGACTCCCACCTCCAGTCTGCAGTGCTGCCTTCCTGTTCCTGGCCATCTTTTCCTTCGTCCTGCGCTTGCAGTCATGCCAGCGTTTCTTGCACTCAATGACTGTTCTGCGTACTTCAGCCACACTGTTAATCTTGTCGACAATTTGTTGCCATATGGCCTCTCTCCTACTGATTGCCAACTTTGAGGTGACAAACAGTTGGTGCTGGTGTTCCGTCACCTCTTTAACCAGAATTTCCTGCTCCTCTGCACTAAAGCAACACTTTCTTTTCTTCTTAAAAGTGTCCTGGTTCTTGTGGGGGTCCTCCTGGCTAGTTCCTGGTCTGCTGTCATCTTCCTGGGGTCTGTAATGGCATCTGGGATCTATTTTGGCTCTCCTCTGGTGAAATGGCTGTGTTTGCTGGTATTTTTGATGCTATTCCGTAAAAAAAACGGCGCATATCCGGTTTGCGGTGTCGTAAATCGACCCACAGTCATTTCCGCCGTGTTAACGTTGTTTTCCTTTATAACTTGACGCCGCGGTGTGCGTCAAAAATAATGACTCCCATCAGTTGTTTGCGCCGCCGTGCTTCAAAGTATAAATATGACGCCCGCACGGCGCACCAAAATGGCGCTAGCCGGCGGTAATATTTTTGACGCAAAACTGCGCCGGCGCAGTTTTGCGTCAAAAAGTATAAATATGGGCCAAAGTCTGTCCACCTCTCAGTTAAAACTGGGACAGAGAGACTTAAAATGGAAATAGCCTTTTGGTGTTCTGTATTTCCTGTTGAATCTGACCGTGTAAGGGGTGCTTTTAGGTTTTCCAACTTTTTTCCCCTATTTTGACAAGAGGACTTAAACTCCAGTACCTTCTCATTGCTAGATTTCAGACTGCGTTTAACTTGGATGTTTGAACTTATGGTGGCGAATTTCATAGTAAACACACACTGTGGGTTGGACTATCTAGAACTAACTGATAATGTTAAATTTAACCCACTGACCAGAGAGATGGTGGGCAAAGATTATGGGGCAGATGTATGGAAAGTGGTGCTGCACAGAGAGCAGCGCCACTTTCCCTGCACCCCTTAGCACCCCTCTACCACCACCATGTGTGCGCCCAATATTTAAAATACAGCGCACCATGGTGCAGGGTAGGGGGCAATAGAGTCATTTTTAATGACTCTATTGATGTACTCTGCAAAAGTAGCACCCACCTGTTGACGCTACTCCTGCAGAGTACACAGGGCCCCATTCTAAAGAATGGAAGCCCCCTTTTAACGCCTGCTCTTGAGCAGGTGTTAAAAGTGTCTTAATAATTGGTGCAACGAAATCCCATAGATTTCCTTGCACCATTTTACCGGCTCCCCTAACGGGGGAACACCCCCCTTGCATACATTATGCCTGGCGCAGGCATAATGTATCGCAAAGGTTACAGGGTGGTGCAACGCATGCATTGCACCGCCCTGTAAATACAGCGCTGGGGTTTTGGCCTCGCTGGGCCACATTAGTGTCAAAATAAATTACGTTAATGTGACGCAATGTGGCGCTAGGGGCATAAAAATATGCCCCCTTGTCTTTATGGATTAACGAGTCCAAATTGAACAAATCCAATGGATTGTTTTATTAATGGGTGCATCTATATTTCTCTTTGTCCTGGCCTTAGCTTAGATATGTTCATCAAATAAATAACAGACTCCCCAGCAGAGGCAGTTTCAATATAGTTATGGCTCTCCCACCTGGCTACATGATAGCTAATAAAAATAAGGAGGGCAAAGTAGGTGGGGTGTTGCCGTAATTTAAAAAAAGGAATACATGGCCATTTTCACATCCATAGATATGCATGGCTGTGAGAGCCCCCAGTTTTCCCCCTGGAGTGTGCCCCGACTTTCACCTTCTCAGGAATTGTAATGTACAACCCTCCTGTAGCCTCCTCCCAATTTTCTGCAGTCTTACCAGAATGAATGGCTGAGTGCACCCTCCAAAAATCTAATTTTACCTTATAAGGAGACCCGAACATACATTTTGAGCAAACTGAGTACGACTCTGTTAGGGGGCTTATTCACAATCTCAAGGCACTACAACTTTGCCAAATTGTAGAGTCTCACACATGTTACAGAGGGCTTCTTCTAGACCCTGTGTTTACAAATATCAATGATGATCGAAGACCCAATAGCTACATTATTGTGTGACCATTACTTAGCCTTCTTTTGGCTTCAAGTTCCGGAAACATCAATGAAGAAGCCTTCTGCCCCACAGCCCTTGCACCTGTGTTCTAAACTTAATGAAAGGGAGTGGATGGACACTGTTCGACTCCTAGTCTAGAGGGGGACACAGCAGAAAAATATAATTATGTTTGAACAATGGCTAAATAATTTTCTGTAAATCTGCTAAATTAGATCAGACAAAGGAGAGAGCCCCACGCTGTCTAATTTTCATGCACCAAAGTTTGAAGCCTTGGAGGCCATAGTAAAATCAATCAAATCAAGATCTCAATTGGATCCAGTCCCTCCTGACGTCTCAAGTCGAGGTGGTAAGATTCTTCTGAGCATCCTTATGGATAGTCTTAATCATTCTCTGGCAGGAGACTCTATTACTCAGTCATGTGAACATGCTATAATGAAGCCACTCGTAAAAAAGTCTACAGCGAATCCCTTATGGCAGAGAGCTATAGACCTATTTGTTTGCTCCCAGCATTTGGCAGGACTATTGAAAAGCATGTCAATTAACACCTGTCCAGCTTCCTGGAAAGTCATGATATTTTCCACCCCACTCAGACAGGTTTTAGACCTACTGATTGCAACTGAGGAAATTTGTGTTTTTTTACAATCAAGCTGGCTCTGCTACCACGATAATGCTGGACCTTAGTGCGGCCTTTGACACTGTCTCACATCCTATCCTCATCCAGAGAATGATTGAAGTGGAAATTTCACGGGATGCTATTAAGTGTCTGGAAGCCTTCCTAGAAAATAGGACCTTCCAGATGTGTGAAGGTTCATTCTATTCTACAATCCACCCCCTACATAGTGGGGTTCCCAGGGCTCATCGTTGAGCCCCCACTCTTTCATTGGTGTGTATGGCCCCTAACAGAGATCTCATTGCCTTGCTTTACTGTCATATGCAGACGAAACTCAAATTATCATGGAACTGACCCCTGAGGTTAGTTGGATATCCATGCAATTAAATTCTTGACTCAAGGATGTCACATAATGGATGCCTGTAGGAGGCTGGCTTGGTTTGTAGTAGGTACCTTGGGTACTTACACCTTACACCAGGTCCAGTTATCCCTCATTAGTGAAATGTAGTAGTGTTCTAGCAGCTTAGGCTGATAGAGGTAGCAATAGCAGAGCAGCTTAGGCTGAACTAGGAGATATACAAAGCTCATGCAATACCACTTATAGTTACACAGTACTTATACACAAGCAAAGACAATACTCAGTGTTACCAAAAAAAAAGGTCGTTATTTAGGTGAAACAGTACCAAAAATATCTTAGAGACAATACTCCTTCCGGAGGTATGCACAATATATACACTAGACACCGAAAATAAGGCAAGTCATTAGACATAGGATAGTGCAAACAACAGGAAATGCTTTAGAATGCAATGGGAGAAAATAGGTCTAGGGGCAACACAAATCATATACTAAGAAAGTGGATTGCAAATCACAAATTCCCCCCTAGACAAGTGTAGTGTGTGCAGAATCGCTGGGAGAGTAAGAAAACAGTAAAGGTAAGTAAATTACCCCATCCCAGAGCCCAGAAAAGCAGGAGTAAAGTACTGCAAGTTTCCTTAGGATACACTACACCTCGTGATATGGATTATTGCAGTAACCAACCAAGTC
Organism: Pleurodeles waltl; assembly: GCF_031143425.1. Taxonomy (NCBI): domain Eukaryota; kingdom Metazoa; phylum Chordata; class Amphibia; order Caudata; family Salamandridae; genus Pleurodeles; species Pleurodeles waltl. The sequence continues at coordinate 401,761,881 of NC_090437.1, forward strand.
TGCAAACAACAACTGCTGGATTCCTGGACCTGAAGACCTGCAAAAGAAGGGGACCAAGTCCAGAAGTCGAAAGAAGTTCCAGGAAGGGCAGGAGCTCCTGCCAACCCAGAAGAGGGTGCAAAAGAAGGGTCCCAGATTGGACAAGACTGCAGGAATGCACCCTAGGAAGATGCCAGGGAGTTCATGCATGATGCAAAGGATGTCCCGCGATGTGAAGATGGATGCAGACCTGATTTGGTTTTGGAAGTCACCAAAAAGCCTTGGTTACGACAAAGTTGCGTTTTGCGTCAAAATGGCAATGGTTGGACACAGGAGGGTCCTGGAGGCCTCATCTCTGTGTGAGGAGGAAGAGGGGGCTCTGAGCACTTCAGAGAGCACTCAAGATGCCAGACAGCACCAATGGGAGTCCCAGGACACAGGGACAAAGGAGGTGCAAAATGCGGTTGGTGCAGCACTACAAAGAAGGGTCCGACGCCGCCGGAAGTCAACTCAGCGAGTTGAGCATCGCAGGATGGAGTGCTGGGGACTTGGGTCAGGCTGTGCATGAAGGAATTTTGCAAATAGTGCACAGAGGTCTCAGGAGGTGAAGAAGATGTGATGCACAGGGGTACTGTCACTCTCAGGGAAGGCAAGGTCTTACCTCCTCCAAATTGCATCAGCAGGACTTCCGGACAGTCTGTGTCGATGGGGTCCACCCTCTGTGTGTCCTGGAGCATGCTCGTTGCTGTGAGAGGAGTCCAGGAGTACCGGTAGTCGACTTGGAAGGTGCCTGCGTGAGCAGGGGAGTGACTCCGTCACCCCGCTGGAGAATTCTTCGGTCCTTCTGGTGCAGGATGAAGACAGGGAGTCCTCAGAGTGTGCACACCATGGAAACTGTTGCAGTTGCTGGCTGGAGCTGAGGTTGCAGAAGAAAAGTATTCCTTGTGGATACTTTGTTGCTGTTACAGCAGTGCCTGGAGCAGGCTGCTGTTGATCCGAGGTCAGGGGATGAAGTAGTAGTTGCAGAGGATTCCTGCTGGAACCTTGCAAGTAGAATCTGAAGAGAACCCACAGGAGAGACCCTAAATAGCCATGAGAGGAGATTGGCTACCTTATCAGGTATGGCCCTATCAGGAGGGGTCTCTGACGTCACCTACTGGCACTAGCCACTCAGAGTCCTCCAGAATGCCCCCACACCTTGCAAAGCAAAATGGCTGAAGTCTGAGACACACTGTAGGAGCTCTGGGCACCACCCCTAGGGGAGTGATGGACAGGGGAGTGGTCACGTCCCCTTCCTTTGTCCAGTTTCGCGCCAGAGCAGGGGACAAGTGTAGGAGGCTGGCCTGGCTTATAGTGGGTACTTAGTGGTACTTACACCTTGTGCCAGGTCCAGTTTTCACTTATTAGTAGATTAGTAGTGTTCTAGCAGCTTAGGCTGACAGAGGTAGCTATAGCAGAGCAGCTTAGGCTGAACTAGGAGACATGCAAAGCTCCTACTATACCACATATATCACTTAGCACTATATCATAAGAAAACACAATACTCAGAGTTACTAAAAATAAAGGTACTTTATTTTTGTGACAATATGCCAAAAGTATCTCAGAGGATATACTCCCTTGGGAGGTAAGTAATATACACAAAATATACACACAAACCAAAATCAGGTAAGTAAACAGTTAGAAAAGTAGTGCAAACACTGTAGATCACAATAGAATGTCATAGGAGACAATAGGCCTAAGGGCAACACAAACCATATACTCCAAAAGTGGAATGCGAACCACAAATGGACCCCAGGCCTAGTGTAGTGTGTAGAGGGTCGCTGGGAGTGTAAGAAAACACTAAGGGCGTCCAAGATACCCCAACCCAAGACCCTGAAAAGTAGGAGTAAAGTTACCCTACTACCCCAGAAAGACAGTAAAGTCGAGATAGGGGATTCTTCAAAGGCAACAACTGACTGCAAAGCACTGAAGATGGATTCCTGGACCTGAGGACCTATAAAGGAAGAGGACCTAGTCCAAGAGTCACGCAAGTGTCCAGAGGGGGCCAGGAGTCCACTAAACCCCGGATGAAGGTGCAAAAGGGCGGCCTCCGGGTGGAAGAAGTCGAAGATTCTGTAACAACGGAAGGTGCCAAGAACTTCTCCTTTGGTCAGAAGATGTCCCACGGTGTGCTGGAGGATGCAGAGTTGTTTTCACGCAGAAAGACCGCAAACAAGCCTTGCTAGCTGCAAGAGTTGTGGTTGAGGATTTTGGGTGCTACCAGGGTCCAGGAAGGATCAGAAGGTCGCCCCTTGTAGGAGGAGAAAGAGGGGGCACTCAGCAACACGAAGAGCCCATGCAGAAGCAGAGAGCACCCACAGAAGCACCTGAACAGGCGTTCAGAAAATCTGAGCACGACGGTTGACTCAGCACAACAAAAGAGGGTCCCACAAAGTCGTAGTCCAACTCAGCGAGTTGGGCAATGCAGGACAGAGTGCAGGGGACCTGGGCTATGCTGTGCACGAAGGAAGTCTTGCAAAAGTGCACAGAAGCCCTAGCAGCTGCAGTTCACGTAGTGCACAGGATTACTGTCTGGCGTGAGGAGGCAAGGACTTACCTCCACCAAATTTGGACAGAAGGGCCACTAGACTGTCAGGGACACTTGGACCCAGCTCCTGTTTTCCAGGGACCACGCTCGTCAGGATGAGAGGGGACCCAGAGGACTGGTGATGCAGAAGTTTGGTGCCTGCATTGGCAGGGGGAAGATTCCGTCGACCCATGGGAGATTTCTTCTTGGCTTCCAGTGCAGGGTGAAGGCAGACAGCCCTCAGAGCATGCACCACCAGGAAACAGTTGAGAAAGCCGGCAGGATGAGGTGCTACAATGTTGCTGGTAGTCTTCTTGCTACGTTGTTGCGGTTTCGCAGGCATCCTGGAGCAGTCAGAGGTCGATCCTTGGCAGAAGTCGGAGAGGGAAGGGCAGAGGAACTCTGGGGATCTCTTGTATTCATTATCTGACGAGAGACCTACAGGAGAGACCCTAAATAGCCCTCAGAGGAGGATTGGCTACAGAGAAAGGTAGGCGCCGATCAGGAGGGGTCTCTGACGTCACCTGCTGGCACTGGCAACTCAGAGGTGTCCATTGTTCCCTCACACCTCTGCATCCAAGATGGCAGAGGTCTGGGACACACTGGAGGAGCTCTGGGCTCCTCCCCTTGGGAGGTGTTGGTCAGTGGAGTGGTCACTCCCCTTTCCTTTGCCCAGTCTCCCACCATAGCAGGGCTGGGGGGATCCCTGAACCAGTGTAGACTGGCTTATGCAAGGAGGGCACCATCTGTGCCCTTCAAAGCATTTCCAGAGGCCAGGAGAGGCTACTCCTCTCAGGCCTTTCACACCTATTTCCGAAGGGAGAGGGTGTAACACCCTCTCTCAGAGGAAATCCTTTGTTCTGCCTTCCTGGGACTGGGCTGCCCAGGCCCCAGGGGGGCAGAAACCTGTCTGAGGGTTGGCAGCAGCGGTAGCTGCAGAGAAAACCCCAGAGAGTTGGTTTGGCAGTACCCGGGCTCTATGCTGGAGCCCCGGGGTGGATGCATGGAATTGTCCCCCAGTACTAGAATGGTATTGGGGTGACAGTTCCATGATCCTAGACATGTTACATGGCCATGTTCAGAGTTACCATTGTGACGCTACATATAGGTATTGACCTATATATAGTGCATGCGTGTAATGGTGTCACCGCACTCACAAAGTCCGGGGAAATTGCCCTGAACAATGTGGGGGCACTTTGGCTGGTGCCAGGGTGCCCTCACACTAAGTAACTTTGCCCCTAACCTTCACTAAGTGAGGGTTAGACATGTAGGTGACTTATAAGTTACTTGAGTGCAGTGTAAAATGGCTGTGAAATAATGTGGACTTTAATTCACTCAGGCTGCAGTGGCAGTCCTGTGTAAGAATTGTCTGAGCTCCCTATGGGTGACAAAAGAAATGCTGCAGCCCATAGGGATCTCCTGGAACCCCAATACCCTGGGTACCTAGGTACCATATACTAGGGAATTATGAGGGTTCACCAGTGTGCCAATAAGAATTGGTAAAATTAGTCACTAGCCTGCAGTGACAATTTTAAAAGGAGAGAGAGCATAAACACTGAGGTTCTTGTTAGCAGATCCTCAATGATACAGTTAGGCACCACACAGGGAACACATATAGGCCACAAACTTATGAGCACTGGGGTCCGGGCTAGCAGGATCCCAGTGACACACATCAAACATACTGACAACATAGGGTCTCCACTATGAGCACTAGAGCCCTGGCTAGCAGGATCCCAGTGAGATAGTAAAAACACCCTGACATATACTTGCAAACAGGCCAAAAGTGGGGGTAACAAGGCTAGAAAGAGGCTACCTTCCTATAACAAGGGGTCCCTGAACCGGTGTAGACTAGCGTATGCAAGGAGGGCACCATCTGTGCCTTTCAAAGCATTTCCAGAGTGGAACACCCTGCTCTCAGAGGAAAGGCTTTATTCTGCCTTCCTGGGACTGAGCTGCTCAGACCCCAGGAGGGCAGAACCCTGTCTGTGAGGTGGCAACAGCTGTAGCTGCAGTGCAAGCCTCAGAGAGCTGGTTTGGCACTACTGGGGGTCCATAGTGGAGCACCCAGAATGCATGGAACTGGCTCCCCAATACCAGATTTGGAATGGGTGGACAATTCCATGATCTTCGACACTTCACATGGCCATATTCGGAGTTACCATTGTGAAGCTACATAGAGGTATTGACTCATATGTAGTTCACGCATGTAATGGTATCCCCGCACTCACGAAGTCCGGGGAATCGGCCCTGAACAACGTGGGGGCACCTTTGCTAGTACAAGGGAGCCCTCACACTTAGTAACGTTGCACCTCGCCTTAAGTAAATGAAGGTTAGACATAGATGACTTATAAGATACTTAAGTGCAGTGAAAATGGCTGTGACATAGTGTATGCACTATTTCACTCAAGCTGCAGTGGCATCTCCTGGAACCCCAATGCCCTGGGTACCTAAGTACCATATACTAGGCACTTATAAGGGGGTCCAGTGTGCCAATTGGAATTGGAATGTGAAGTCACTAAACTATAGTGACAAATTTGGAAGCAAACAGAGCATAAGTACTGGAGTTCTGGTTAGCAGAAATTCAGTGACACAGTTAAGCACTACTGACAACACATACATTAGGCCACAAACTATGAGCACTGGGGTCCTGGCTAGCAGGACCCCAGTGAGGCAGGCAAAACACACTGATGAATAGGGTTTTAACTATGAGCACTGGGGTCCTGGCTAGCAGGATCCCAGTGAGACAGTAAAAACACACTGACACACACTCACAAAAAGGCCAAAAGTGGGGGTAACCATGCTAGAAGGAGGCTACTTTCTCACAGCAATCCAGTGGTGGAGCTTGCAGGCCTGAGGCATTAGCACCCATGGTGTCCGGTGATGGGGAATGGCTGAGTGCCTCTGTGAGCTGGGCTTCGGTAACCGTGCTCCAGTTTCTGTAGGGGGGTAGTGGGCATGGTGGAGTATGGTGGCTTTGGTGAATAAGAAGTGGACACTGCGGTATTCGGTCCAGTGTTGTTTGGAGGTGAGTGAGAGGGATATGTTGTTTCCTGATGAGAAGAGTGGGTCAAAGGTGTGTCCTGCTGTGTGTGGGGAAGTTGACCAGTTGTTTGAGTCCGAGGGTGGCGAGGTTCTCCAAGAAGGTTGAGGTGCTTGGATTGTTGCGGTTGTCGAGGTAAAAGTTAAGGTCGCCAAGGAGGATCTCATTTGTTGAGGTGGGGGTGTGGGAAGCGATGAGGTCGGCAGGGTGCGGGGCCTAGAGGTCTGTGAATTAGGATGCCGCAGAGGGTGGTATTTAGGTCGGTCTGGATTTGGAACTGTAGGTGTTCGGCGGTGGAGGCCTGGGCCTGGGCATTGACAGTGGTCGGGAGGTGGATCGTGTTTTTGCAGACAATAATGATGCCTCCTCCTGGTTGGCTGACTTGGTCTTTATGGATAATCTTGTAGCCATTGGGAATGGTGGTGGAGATGTCCGAGGCTGAGGTGGAGGTTATCCAGGTCTCTGTAAAGAAGGCGATGTTGGGGGTGATGGAGTCGAGTAGATCCCATACTTCTACTATGTGTTTCATGGGGGAGCGAGTATTGAGTAGTATGCATCTCAGGTGTCTGGGTGGGCTCGAGGTGGGGTGGTTTGGTGTGTCGAGGAAGGTGAAGGGGCAGTTGCTGCAGGAGCCTTGAGTGCCCTTTGGTGAAACATGGTGGCATGTGGTGGAGTCTCCGGTATTGAGGGTGTGCAGGGTGCTGGTGTTGTATCGATGGATGGTGTGGGAAACAGGGTCCATGGCACTGGGCTCGGTCTGGGTGAAGATGGACACAGGCGATCTTGCCTTTGGTGTGCTAATGGCCCCCCTGCTACGCACGCCTGCCCGCCCGCTGCATGGCTGCCGTTAAGAAGGGGAGGGAGTTGTGAGGGGATGGTCAGCTGGGAGGCAGGAGGGCGGGAAACACAGTGCTAAGAGGGGGGTGGGCCGCAGGATCTGCAGCGGCATGGGAATGTGGGAATCTGTAAAGAGGACAGAAGACAATAGAAAAGGAGGCAAAAAGGAGGAGAAAAGTGGAAAATCAAAAAGGCAGAAAAAGGGTACAGAAAGGCAGCAGAAAGAAAGACAGAAGGAAACCACTGGCCACCAGGGATGAGGTGCGGGCGGGTGTCTGCGGGTGGAGGAGGGCACAGCAGGACAGCAGCAGCAACAGGTGGTGCTGCGCAGGGGAGCTACACAAATGTTGACCAGAGGTTAGTGAAGTAAACCCTTCACCACACAGCAGCTGCCATTGAGAAGGGGAAGGATTTGGGAGGGGTGGGTCAGCTGGGAGTCGGGAGGGCGGTAAATATGGCATATGAGGTGGTGGGGGCCACAGTGCCAGCAGCGGAACGTGGGAATCGGCAAAGAGGGTGGAAAACAATGGAAAAGGAGGAAAAAAAGAGGAGAAAAGTGAAAAGGCAAAAATGGCAGTGAAAGGGTACAGAAAGGCAGCAGAGAGAAAAACAGAAGGCCATCACTGTCCACCAGAGATGAGGCGCAGGTGGGTGCCTGTGGGTGGAGGAGGGCATCAAACACACAGAGTGAGGCCGGCTCACAGGTCGCAGTGCAGCAGCAGCAACAAGCGGTGCTGTGCGGGGGGAGCGACACAAACGGTGACCTAAGGTCAGTGAAGTTGCCCCTTCACCATGCAGCAGCTGCCTTCAAGAAGGGAAGGGAGGCGGAAGGGGTCGGTCAGTTGGGAGGCGGAAGGGTGGGAAATGTGGCTTTTAGAGGGGGCAGGGCTAAAGGGGTAGGAGTGGCAGGGGAAAACAGAAATCAGCAAAGAGGATGGAAACGATAGAAAAGGAGGCAAAATGGAGGAGACAAGTGAAAAAGCAAAAGAGGCAGAATAAGGGTACCGAAAGGCAGAAAGAAAGCAGAGAGATGAGGCGCAGGTGGGTACCTGTGGCTGGAGGAGGGCCTCGAACACACAGACACAGGCAGGCTTACCGGACTCAGGACAGCAGCAGCAACAGGTGGTGCTGCGCATGGGAGCTACACAAATGCTGACCAGAGGTTAGTGAAGTCGCCCCTTCACCATGCAGCGATCACCATTAAGAAGGGAAGGGTTGTCAGCTGGGAGGCAGGAGGGCCGGAAATGTGCTGCTAAGAGGGGGTGGGGCCCCACGGTGCAGCAGCGGCAGGGGAACGCAGGGATCGGCAGGGAGGATGGAAAACTATAGAAAAGGAGGCAAAAAAGAGGAGAAAATAGAAAAAACCTGTTAGACTTGGCATCCTTGGTGTGGTCTCCCCTAACTTTTTGCCTCTGCTTCCCAGGTTGTTGTTGTATGCTGGACTTTGTTTTTTCTATTTTTGATACTCTGGGCACTTTACCACTGCTACCCAGTTGTAAAATGCAGGTGCTCCTATGTAAAGTGTATGTGTAATTGGCTTATCCATGGCATATTTGATTTACTTATGAATCAATGTTTTCCGTGCACCTGCGACGATGTGTTGTTTTCTGCTGCCACAGCAGAGGATGCGTTGGTTCCGCTGGAGCTAGCACCTTAGGTCTACTTCCAGGGGTCCAGGACCTGGGTGCCACTACTTGGTAGGATAGACTCACAGATGGCAGAGTCCAGGTGCTGGAGCAAGGTGGCTAGAAGTCTGCGGTGTCCCTGAGACTTCAGATCGAGAAGACTGCCAACTAGTCCTTGGAGTCACTATGAGTTCAAGTGGTGCAGGTCCAGTCGTTCTCACCTATTCAGGGGAACAACAGATAGCAGGGCAGCACAGCAAGGCCGAAGTAAAGCAATGCAGCAGTCCAGTAGAGTGACAGCCCTTCAGCAGCATTACAGCCCTTTGTACCAGCAGAAGATTTACATGTCCAGAAGTGTACTGAGTTGGTAGTGCCAGATTTCCAGTACTAATACCCAATTGGGCCTATAAAGTGGGGGAGGATACAAAGACAGACCTTTGAAGTTCACAGAGGCCCTGCCGATCCTGCTCGGACTCCAGACTCACTATGGGGGCTTATGCAGACTTTGTGTGGGGACCGAACACAGCCTATTCAAGGGGGGCTCTGGTTAGCTCCACCCTCTCATTCTCCCAAGTTGGTCCATAAAGTCACACCTAAGCTCCCATTCTGTGTGGCTATCTGGAGGGAATACACAAACCTCAGCTATCACCCACTCCAGACATGTGATCAGAGACAGGCAGCAGGCACCAAATGGCTAAAGTAAGAAAATGCCAACTTTCTAAAAGTGGCATTTTCAGAGTTGTGATTTTAAATTGTTAGTCCAGGGATGCCAAACTTGAAAGAATTATCTCTTCCAATTTGGAACTTATGCTTATAAATTGTAATAATTCAATTCCAATATTACCATATGGGAAAGATGAGCCTTGTAGTAGTAGCAAATTAATTTCCTATTATATTTATTTAAGGGTACATTTGCTTTTTTTCCCCTTCAGAGTAAGACGAGAAGGTCTGCCCACCTACAACCACCTATGAAGCTAAGAAAATCTTATCAGAGAGTAAGTGATGTATTGGTTTGTTGTGAACCTTATGACACATGCTAAATCTGACACTACGTACACACTAAGGACTTTGCATAATCCCTAAAGGAGATTTGCAACATATCTCTAGTACACTAACACCAGAGTCACCAATTAGCGGGGTTTTGCATTCATGAATTTTAGACTGTATGACAAAAGTATCAGAAGGACTCTTGGATATGTGCACAGTGTGCATTTGGAATGGATGGGTTGATGTGCATGAGATTGATTTACAGTTTGACCTCAATTCTTGGTGGGGTCATTTGACCTTTGGTGTGTAGTGTACACAGTATGTCTCACAGCATATTGCTTAATCTATGTGAAAATTTAACAATATGATCTCATCTTGATCCTATAGATATTGACCTTAGTGAAATACCAAGATTGATTTGTAAATGTGGTATGTGTGCAACTGAATAAGTGCAGATGTGAAATACCAAACTCCAAGTGGGTGAATAGTTCTTGAAATAACAAACAAGTAAATGAGAAATGATTTTCTCTAGTCCTTGAAAAGGCCAGTTTACCTGCATAGGCAACAACCTGGCTGAAACATGTAAACCCAAAGATGCAGAAGATAATAATTTCCTCCAGAAGCATCCACGAGTGTTTTTATGTTTTAATTTTATCAGGGAACCCTTCAAATAAATTTTGGACATTCTTAATGAAGGGTACCAATTTGTAATGTAATTAGATTTAGATCCCTCATCAAAATAAAAACTCCTACCTTGGAAATCAAGCTTGGGCCTGCCCACTTACTCTAGGTAGCTAGATGCAGACTGGATGATGAAGCATGTAACTAAATATGCTAATGGGTGAGAGTCCCTAAAAATGTTAGGAAGAATTCCATCCTAGGTTTAGGAAGATAGTAAAAGGTTTTGGGTTGTGCTCCTCTCAATTGATGTATATTTGAGACATAGAATCAGCATTCTCCTCATTACAATTCTGTTCACATGACTGATAAGCACTTATTGGAACAAGCAAACAAGTGGTTCAATCACAATTGATTGCTGCTTATTGCTGTGGGTTTAGTGGTGTACAATCAAGGTGGGCAGTAGATCGGTCGTACCCTACAACGTTGTAAGGCTAGACACACCTTTAGTGGTATCCTGACCCTACATGATTAAAATTCTTCCTAAAGAAACAGAAAAGTCTTGATCAAGCATAGCTAGGATCTCTCACCAAGAGTTATAGGGGACGAGGTGCGCCTTATGGTATATTAACACATGAACAATAAGAGTAAAATAATGAAAGTGAACAAAGCTTTTATAAAAGCATACGCTGAATCAAGAGGTTATCTTAAATGTGATTTATTTTCAGTTTTCCGTGGTGCAATAGCCTTATGATTTTAGCAATAGCTTTACTACGTACGGTTCTTCAGATGCCTGAAAGCCAAATGATTGGTAGTTTATGTTATTTATTCCACATATTCGATCAGAAAATCGAATGGTTTACTCCTCAATGTCAAGTGACTTTAATGCCAAAGCTCCTACCTGACGTGTTTTGTGAAATCAGTCGATTTCTCAAAGCTAAAATATAGACTATACAGAATGCATATTATTCCTCTGTCGAATTACAACTCTTCAGTTTCCATTTTCCTGGTTATAATTACACTTTCCATAACTTGCTTTCTTGTCGCCGCAAACGTTCCGAAATTATTTATTACATTCTTTATTAAATATACTTTTTTTATATTTGCATTTCAATCAAAGAAAAAATTGTGAAAAGGAAATGAAAAACTCATTACTAATTCAAACAAATTTGTCCCACGAGAACAGTCAACAATCGTTTTCAATTCATCATGTTATGGTTCAAAGTATCACCTATTTATGTTGTTTTAATATAACTAGAACAATTTGAACTATGTCCAAAGATCAGTGTTTTTAAAAAATGAAAGCTGTAGAAATGATAACGGACCTTCAGCTACTTATATCTTTTATACCACCAGATGTCAAATATTTAGGAACTCTGGAGTTGTTATAATGTATTTGTGGCGAACCTTTCATAAGGTTTTTTATGTACATTCTCATAAATTCAATAGCTGTTTTTCAGATTTTTCATCTCTAATTCATAATTATGTTAGCGACATATGGTTTTAGGTTCAGACTCATAATAAGCACTCTAATTTAAGGGCAAAAGAAATTGGGGAAAGTAAAATAAATATTAGTTATGCAGCCCTCGTAATTTGCTAATTTTTAAGAACCATTGGTGATATGTTAGCACTCTGCAACTTATTTTTCTTACTTCTCAAGCACTTATGTGTTCTCTATATCGGGTCTAACCTGGTATATTCTACTTCTAGTCCTTTAACTTGGAAGTGGAATCCCACATTTTAGTGCTTCCTAAATGCATGCCATCATGAAAAGCAATAGCAAACTTAAAGCATAAATAATTTTGACAAATTTTCGGAGTCTTTATTGCGAACTTCGTTTTCTAGCTATGTATTTTAGGGCGTAATCATATCTCGAACGATAAGACCCCTGGGTCTCGGGTCAGGGAATTCCACATGGTGCCATTCGACATTAAGGATCATATCAAGGAGACTTTTATTTATCAAGCCGATTTCAAGGCAACAGATTAATTACAGTTCAAAAGTTCTCTAAGGGTGATACAAATTAAAATGTTGAAACATTTACTAGATCTGTGTTAAGACCTTCACGGAACTGTGAGTAGTGAATGGATCCAAAGAACCTCTTTCCCCTCAGGGCATGTTCCCTCTTGCCTCCTCTTCTATTTTTCTCAATGTGGCAAATTCCCAACATTAGAACCCGTTCTAACTCCTGTGATCCACTAATGGATATTTGTGTCACTACTGTTAATGGCCCTTAGATTTTCTTTCCACTTGGATATAAATCCAGGTTTTGTTGGCCCACATAATGTTAATTACAAAAATATACCTGCAAAATGTAGCATTGCAGTTGATACATTGATGTATTCTGAAAAGCCTACAATTATTGTAATTGCTTAAGGAAGTAGTTATACAAGGTACATATGGGCAGTAATGCAGGTGCCATATCAACAGCAGTCTTTAAGTGGTTGAGGTATCCATGTTGTCTGTTCTTGTAGCTCCGAGTAGGAAACCTAATCACTTCTGTTTGCTATACTTCTAATTTCTGCATGTGGTCATCAGTTGATTTCCAATATGCAAATTTGAAAATTCTTGATTTTTTTCAGACTGAAAGATCTTTGATCGCTGTAAGGAAACTTTCAGGGTATTACCCATAACAAATTGCTGGTGAGTTGATCTTAATGGAATCGCTCACCACCCTGCCTTTTGGGGATCAATTCATAAAGCTTTGTGTGGAAGTAATTGTCTGTCTTTTCCTCTGATCTGAATAGATTCATCACATTTAAGCAGTTTGTAAACATCTCATTGAAGCCTCACAGAATCTAAGTTGGCAGAAAATCTATCTGTTTATCATTATTTCTAAATAGTAGTCAACACATTTTTTACTATGCCTCATTATTTGAGCAACATTTGTACATTACAACCTATATGAAGTTGGCATAAAAACTCCTATTTGACCTAGTTATGCAAAGTGTAACAAAACGATTCTGTCCCATCTCTGAACATTCATATCCATATCCATTCTGATACCCATACACATGTCCATATCTCTGTCTATATCCATATCCAATTCCTACTCCATGATGTCCTGTGGGCAGGGCATTCAGGAGCAGGAAGTTCTTAACACAAACCTGTGCCATTCAAAGCCTGGGGAGGGTGGCAGCATGAGATGGGGTATTTCCAGTGCAGGGTGTGTAGAGGCAATGTGGAGGGTGGGTGGGTGAAGTTGTAAGGCAGTGCAAGAAGAACTACCAGCAGTTGTGTGACTGTGATAATTTGCTGCCAGTCAGCTGTGAAAACCTGAAGTTATGGACTACTCAGAAGGAAGGTCAGCTGTCAATCAACATTTTTCTCCTGCAAAGAAACACATATCAATAGTAGAAGTTTAGATATGTAAAGATGGTGCAAATGTTTTTAAGTATCCACAAAGTTGCATCATTGTAGATGTTTGCAATATTTCCTATGCACTTGTGTGTCCTCTGGAAACACCCATGTTCCCAATGAACTGACACCTTACAGCTATACCAGCAGACAATCTAACCCGCTGGTAGATTTTCCGCTGTCATTTGGGCAAGATGTGTTGTGAAAAATTCACTAACTCTGTTTCACAGGTTCAGACTGCTGTATTTACGAATGAAAAAACATTGTTGGAAGCCTCTTAAGTTGCACTTCACATATGAGATTGTTTGTAAGCCAGGCTCAATAAAATTATTTTGTTGCCTCAGATCAATCCCATACTGCCATAGTCCTATTTCACTCAAAATGTACATGAATGTTAATATTCCCTGTGTGTTGACACTGAAGAAAAGGGGGTGGATAATAAGTTTCTCCATTTATGTGTGTTTGCATTGTTTTAAAAAATAGGGCAGAAATAATTTGCCATCACAGACCTGACTGAGATTTAGGCAACAGAATGTCCTACAGTGTGGGTAGGAAATTCTAAATCCTCCATAGATAGGAGGATTTTCCCCAGGCAGCAGATCCTCATTGCAAAGACAGTTCTTCCAGTAGGTCGTCTACCAGTGGAGAAAGCTCCAAAAGAAGGGTTAAGCACTTTCTCCACAAATGAGATGATTTACTATTATCACTGCACCATGTAGACAAAGAAGTGAATGACTTTTCAGAATGAAGTTCTTGTTTCTTCTAATCAAAGGTAGTCCATCCATTGAGAGACCGAGCATTAAATGGGATTGAGTTCAAAGTGGTTTAAGGCAATGAAAAATGTATTAATGTTCCAGTTTACATTTTAGGCAAACTAAGTAGTCCAAGAAAGTTGTGTTAACTTATTCCGCAGGGTGTGAGTTCACACAGAGGTTAGCTTCTACACTGATTGAATACAAGAATTATGTGAGTATTGTGCTATGTGGAAATGTTGATAGGGTTACATACCCATCTACACCACATGCTTGAGTCTTTCCTTAACCCAGTGGAACCTCTTTAGCGCTTTCATTTTAATCTTCTACACAAAAATAATAAGGAATCTTTTTGTGCTTAAAGATATCGATGAAGCTGCTTGGACAGCCCTCAAAGGCAGAACTCAAGTAGTGTAGATCCCATCTGGATCTCATAGGACTGGTCCATAAGAGCCCACGCGACAGGATGATCATTGGTTGCCAGTATGCAGATGCTGGGCAGTTGCTCTAGGCTCTATTCACCAATTGTGCACAGAAGCTTTGGAGATTAGAAACTGCAAATTATGCATTTCTAAAATGAAATAACAATAAGAAGCAGCTTGATGAAATAATGTAGACATGATTTGAGCTGTTTATTGATGAATTGATTCATTAACAAAACAATTATTCTTATGGGACTAAAATACAGCATTGAATACCTTTACATCCCTGAGTGTGCTTTGTGATTGTTGAAGGGTTCAAATGCATTAACAAGAACATTTGATCTTCTTATTATTTCAGGAGCATCGCCAAGCTTACGGAGATGATAAATGTTGTCAGTGTTAAGCTTGTTTTCACATTAGTGATCACCTCATTTCAAGTCATTACCTACCTTGTTTCCAGTCCAGAGCTTTTGTGTGACTACCTAGAGCATTCTGGGTATTCTTATCTTGGTTTGTGAGCTTTGAATTTATTAGAGAAACACACATCAGAGCAATAATTTACAGATGGAAAGTCCAGGCCTGGAAATTGTATCCAGAATGACATGGAGTTCTTTATGTGCTCACCTTATAATGACTTAGCTGTGAGCTTCGGATTATTTGTGCAAAACAAGAATACACATCTTGGATGGATTAGACAAGAACATTATCTTCTCTGCTCTTTGTTAGGCCTGTTACTCTGTCAACTCATCTAATTCTCCATAATTGTGTTAATGTTTTGTTACCAGAGGTATGAATCTGATACTGTCGTTTCTATGTTACCTGTGCTTCACAATGAACATTCCAGAACTCAGTTTCAACCATGGGTAAATCGCATAAATCCCAAATATACTAACCCAGCTAACTGTATATTTTCCCTCTAACTTCACTTCTACCCCTTTCTGCTTGGTCGTTGGAACATTAGGGGGGTGATTCTAACCCTGGCGGTCGGTGATAAAGCGGCGGCCAACCCGCCAACAGGCTGGCGGTCCACAAAATGGAATTCTGACCCTGGCGGGAACCGCCAAAACGGACCGCCACATTAACACTCCGCACGCCACGGCGGTACAGACAAACAGCGCGGCGGTCACCGCCAACAGGCAGGCGGCAGACAATGTACCGCCCACAGTATCATAACTCACCAATCCGCCACCTTTTCCGGGGCGGGAGCACCGCCGATAAAAACACGGCGGAAACAGACTACGAACGGGAAAATGCGCACCTCTACGCACTCCACGAGGAAGGAGGACAGCATGGAACCCGAATTAAACATCATACCTGCTCTCGTCTACCTGCTCATCTACCACGAGTACGAACTCCGGCGCAGACGACAACAGTGAGTACTGCACCTGCGACACACGGGAGGGGGGAGGAGGAAAGCTTACGGGCACACACATACGGGATACACTCCCACCCCCCCAATATGTACACACCAATGCAGAGCAACAAGTCACAGTGACACCACCCAAACCCCCCTGAAAAATGCAAAGACATAATTAAATTGTGAATAAAAATGTATGTACAAAATAGCCTCTGAAAAGTATTGGTCAACTTGCCAAAAAATCAATATCAAAATAATTCTGTATACAGTGCAATGGATAACCGAGGCAATTAGTCCTGCACACCAAAAGAAAATCGAAGTGTCCGTGGGCCAAAGTGTAACAACACAAGGGCAAAGCCCACACAGGAGACCTGAGTCCTTTGGAGAGAACACTGCAGGGGCATCTGATGAAAAAACTACAGGCACCTCAGGGGGAAGGGAAGGGGGGGCACCTCAGCCAGATGAGTCCACAACGCCAGATCCACGAGGGGCCTCCATGGCCACTGTTCAATCCTGGGGAGTGCAAAGCCACAGTCTCTCAAGTCTATACAGTGGGTGGGTTGCCCACTGTCCCATCCTGGGGAGTGCAAAGCCACAGTCTCTCAAGTCTATACAGTGGGTGGGTTGCCCACTGGACCATCCTGGGGAGTGCAAAGCCACAGTCTCTCAAGTCTCTACAGTGGGTGGGTTGCCCACTGTCCCATCCTGGGGAGTGCAAAGCCACAGTCCATCAGGTGGATTACAGTCTCCACTGGTCAAGGAGGAGGCATGGTGGGCACAGTGAACCGTTAACAGTGCATGCAGGAAGGGCCCAGCGGAGCGGTGCTTGACAGGAAGGGCCCTGTTCAGCGGTGCTTGAGACGGCGGGGCCCAGCGGAGCGGTGCTTGACAGGAAGGGCCCAGCGGAGCGGTGCTTGAGACGGCGGGGCCCAGCGGAGCGGTGCTTGACAGGAAGGGCCCAGCGGAGCGGTGCTTGACAGGAAGGGCCCTGTTCAGCGGTGCTTGAGACGGCGGGGCCCAGCGGAGCGGTGCTTGACAGGAAGGGCCCAGCGGAGCGGTGCATGAGACGGCGGGGCCCAGCGGAGCGGTGCTTGACAGGAAGGGCCCAGCGGAGCGGTGCTTGAGACGGCGGGGCCCAGCGGAGCGGTGCTTGACAGGAAGGGCCCTGTTCAGCGGTGCTTGAGACGGCGGGGCCCAGCGGAGCGGTGCTTGAGACGGCGGGGCCCAGCGGAGCGGTGCTTGAGACGGCGGGGCCCTCTTCAGCGGTGCTCTTCTGCACGGCGGGCCCTCTTCAGCGGTGCTCTTCTGCACGGCGGGGCCCAGTTCAGCGGTGCTCTTCTGCACGGCGGGGCCCTCTTCAGCGGTGCTCTTCTGCACGGCGGGGCCCAGTTCAGCGGTGCTCTTCTGCACGGCGGGGCCCAGTTCAGCGGTGCTCTTCTGCACGGCGGGGCCCAGTTCAGCGGTTCTCTTCTGCACGGCGGGGCCCTCTTCAGCGGTGCCTATCTTCACGGCGGGGCCCAGTTCAGCGGTGCTCTTCTGCACGGCGGGGCCCAGTTCAGCGGTGCTCTTCTGCACAGCGGGGCCCAGTTCAGCGGTGCTCTTCTGCACGGCGGGGCCCAGTTCAGCGGTGCTCTTCTGCACGGCGGGGCCCAGTTCAGCGGTGCCTATCTTCACGGTGGGGCCCAGTTCAGCGGTGCCTATCTTCACGGCGGGGCCCAGTTCAGCGGTGATCTTCTGCACGGCGGGGCCCAGTTCAGCGGTGCTCTTCTGCACGGCGGGGCCCAGTTCAGCGGTGCTCTTCTGCACGGCGGGGCCCAGTTCAGCGGTGCTCTTCTGCCCGGCGGGGCCCAGTTCAGCGGTGCCTATCTTCACGGCGGGGCCCAGTTCAGCGGTGCCTATCTTCACGGCGGGGCCCAGTTCAGCGGTGCTCTTCTGCACGACGGGGCCCAGTTCAGCGGTGCTCTTCTGCACGGCGGGGCCCAGTTCAGCGGTGCCTATCTTCACAGTGGGGCCCAGTTCAGCGGTGCCTATCTTCACGGCGGGGCCCAGTTCAGCGGTGCCTATCTTCACGGCGGGGCCCTGTTCAGCGGTGCTCTTCTGCACGGCGGGGCCCAGTTCAGCTGTGCTCTTCTGCACGGCGGGGCCCAGTTCAGCGGTGCCTATCGTCACGGCGGGGCCCAGTTCAGCGGTGCCTATCTTCACGGCGGGGCCCTCTTCAGCGGTGCTCGTCCAGTAAGTCAAGGGAGCCAGACCTGGCCTGGACTCCCTGCTCAGTCGCCCTCCGACCGTGCTGTTGCTGGACCCTTCGGTGACGGAGTCCTGGGCCCTTTGGTGTCCTCCCTAACACCCGGGATGGGGCTTGTGGGCCCCTCCTGCTCCGCGCTCCTGCTGGCTAACTTCTCCACCCTGCTGCCCTTTCGCTCCTTAGATGGGGCTCTCGGGCCCTTGCCTCCCCTAGATGTTGTGGCTGGTGAAGTGGGCGAACTTTGCTCCTTGGGGGCAGCCGTGTCAGTCCTCTCACGGCGGCCCTTTAGTTTCCTGGTCCTCTTGCCTGGGGGGGGCTGGCTGTCCCCTTGCTGCTGATTGAAGTGTCACTGCTGGCAAAGGGTGGACTCCAGAACCCATGCACCACAGTGACACTCGAAGCTGGGCTGGTGGTGGCTGAGGTGCTCTTGGGACTCTTTGCAGATGGAGGGGGTGGGTCAGTGGAGGGAAAGAGGTTAAGATTAGCGAGGAAAAGTTTTTTAGGACCAAGGTAAAGGGTAGGAGAAGTGGTGATGGGAGTGGAGGAAGAGGATGTGGTTGTACGAGAGTCAGGTGTGCTGACTTTGGGTGCAGGTGCTTGTGCTGGAGGCTGTCGTGAGGTGGATGGCTGTTGGGTGGGTGTCTGCCTGCGTTTGTGTGTCTTGGAAGAGGGGGTGACAGACACAGTGGGAGAGGACACAGGGGACGTGTAAATGGTAGTGGGGGTGGTGACTGCACGTGTGCGGACTGTACTGGAGGGTGTGCTGGTGATGGAAGCATTGGCTGATGGTGGTGTGCATGCAGGTGTGAGTGTAGACGTCACAGGGAGGGAGGAGGGAAACGAGGAGGAGGGGGACACAGAGGTGGTAGTGACTGTTGGAATGTCTGCATCTGGGTGTTGCTTGCGTGAATGCTTGTGGGTTCTGTGGTGCTTGTGTCTGGATGAGCTGCCCTTGGGTGTTGAGGTGTGTGCAGGCTGGTCTGATGGTGTGGATGGGATAGGCTGAGGAACAGGAGACAGAGACATGGTGGAGGCAGTCAGAAGAGGGAGGCTGGAAACTGGGACAATGGCTGCCGTCAGTGCTGAGGCCAGAGCATTGAACGATCGTTGATGGGCAGCCTGACCCGAATGAATGCCCTCCAGGTAGGCATTGCTCCGATGCACCTCTCTTTCTACCCCCTGGATGGCATTCAAAAGGGTAGTCTGCCCAACAATGATGGTCCTCAGGAGGTCAATGACCTCCTCACTGAGGGCAGCAGGGGTAACAGGGGCAGGGGCTGAGGTGCCTGGGGTGAAGGAGACGCCCGCCTTCCTGGGCGAGCGGGCACGGAGCGAAGGCTGAGGGGCTACTGGGAGGGCGGAGCTGGTGTGCGGGGTGGCGGCTGTACCTGTAGAGGCGGGGGGCACGGATGTTGCCGCCACCGCTAGGGAGCTCCCATCCGAGGACGTGTCGGTGTCGCTGGTGTCACCACCGGTCCCCGTTGTGGTGCTCCCCTCGCCCTCCGGATCACTGGTGCCCTTGGTGTCTGTTCCTGGGCCCACCGGGGCCTTGTGACTTGCAGCTCCCTCGTGCTCCAATGCCAATTCTCCTCCGCCTGATGATGCTAATGCACACATGCACAAGAAGATGAAGAAGAAGGGTGGGGGGAGAAAAACGAAGACCAGGTTGAGTGCATGCAATGTCAACACCGTTGGCGGAGAGGACAGACACAGGAGCCTCATGCACTAAGCCGCGCATTCGGGGTACACTACTCACTACTTCTGACTAGGACAACAGGTCTAGAGACGACAAACGCGCACATGTGTGATGCTGGACCATCGATAGCTGTACTTGTCACCCTACAGAGGTGGGGGCCGGGAGCACAGGGCCATGCCTAAAGGAGAGGACTACACTACAGAAAGCGCCCTGGCCTAATGTCACCCACAACCCTCCTCCCCCACCCAGACGCCTCCACTGCGCAGAAAGATAGCAGAATGTGCTGATACTCACCCCCTTGTGACTGCTGGATGTCCTCAAGCGCCCATCCAAATCAGGGTAGGCCACCGCCAGGATCCGGGACATCAGGGGGGTCAGGGTACGACTGGCACCCCTCCTAGGTTGGGAGGCCATCCCCAGCAGTGACTCGGCGGTCTTCCTGGTTCCGCGGCGGATGTCCTCCCACCTCTTGCGGCAGTGGGTGCCCCGTCTGACGTGGACCCCCAGGGCCCGGACTTCCTTGGCGATGGCACGCCAAATGTCCACTTTCTGATGGGCGCTGACCTATTTGACATGTACAGGGTGGGAAGGAAAAAATCATCAATTTTCTGCATGTTAGATGTGATTGCCCCCCCTCCCCAACCTTGCCATATGGCACATGCTCTCATCTGTCGTGCGTTGCACTCCTCATTCGCCCCCCACCCCACCAACTTACATCCACCTCACTCCACACAGGCATAGCCCATTCAATGTGCACCCAGTGTACTTACCTGTTGGTCTGGAGGACCGTAGAGTAACGCATACTGGGGGAGGACCCCATCCACAAGTTTCTCCAACTCCTCAGACGTGAAGGCAGGGGCCCTTTCCCCAGTCGCAGCAGCCATTGTCACTTCCAGACCGAGGTCACAGCAGCACTTGCAGTATAGGTCCTCTCCTGTGGATGATCAGGTCTCGAGTGATTAAGCAGATAGAAAATAGATAGATAGAAAATGGCGGTCACGCCCGCGGCGGTGCGTACCGCGACCGCCGGCGCACCTCGTCATTGGCTCCTGAAACCCATAGGCTTCAATGTTAACCAATGCGGCTTCGTATAGCGGTCTTCGACCGCCTACCGCCACGGTGTGCCACGCCAGCGCATTGACCTCACATCCCATTGTCCCACTTCACAGGTCAGGCAGCCGCCATTTCAAGGGCCCACATGGCATAATTTGTACTGCGTCACACAGGCCTAGGCCTTGCATTGCCACACATACACGCCTTTCAATACATAGATAATCGTGTGCTAGGCATGCTGTGGTTACGTACCTGTGATTTGCTTGACTCTGTGCTCCATGTTGTCCTTCCTAGGCACCGTCCGCTGGGACTTGCGAGGAGAAGGATGAATCCTCGCGTGTACCGACCGCTGGTGGACCTGTCGACAATGGAAGAACGGCATATCATACTACGATACCGACTTGACCGAGCCACTATACATGAACTGTGTGCCCAGCTGGAGCCAGCCCTGATGTCCCCCATCCGCCAACCCACAGGAATTCCCCCTCTAGTGCAGGTTCTGTCAGTCCTCCATTTCTTGGCAAGTGGCTCATTCCAGACAACAGTGGCCATGTCATCTGGAATGTCTCAGCCTATGTTTTCAAAAATTTTGTCTAGAGTGTTGTCTGCCCTGACGAAACACATGCGAAGCTACATTGTATTCCCTGAGGAGGTTGATTTGGCCACTGTGAAGGGTGATTTCTATGCCCTTGGACATATCCCCAACATCATTGGTGCCATTGATGGGACCCATGTGGCTTTAGTCCCCCCAAAAGACGATGAGCAGGTGTACAGAAACAGGAAAAGTTACCATTCTATGAACGTCCAGGTGGTCTGTTTGGCTGACCAGTACATCTCCCATGTGAATGCCAAGTTCCCTGGGTCAGTGCATGACGCGTATGTGATGCGTAATAGCAGCATCCCTTATGTGATGGAACAGCTACAGAGACACCGTGTGTGGCTAATTGGTGACTCTGGTTACCCCAACCTGCCTTGGCTATTGACCCCAGTGAGGAATCCCCGGACCAGGGCAGAGGAACGGTACAATGAGGCCCATGGGCGAACTAGGAGGGTCATAGAAAGAACCTTTGGGCTCCTGAAGGCCAGGTTTAGGTGCCTGCATATGACAGGGGGATCCCTGATGTACTCACCAAAGAAGGTGTGCCAGATCATCGTGGCCTGCTGTATGCTTCACAATCTGGCATTGCGACGTCAGGTGCCTTTCCTGCAGGACGATGGTCCCGATGGTGGTGTTGAAGCAGCTGTGGAGCCTGCGGAGAGTGAAGAGGAGGAAGACGAAGAGGACGACACAGAGAACCGGGACAGAGTTATCCAACAGTATTTTCAGTAGCACACAGGTAAGAATCACCCACGCCATTTAACATTTCCTGAAAGCCCCCTGCATCTTTACTTTGTGTATTTCCCCCCAGTTCTTTTATACTAATGTTTGATTTTCCCTTCCCTTTTCAGTGCTGTATGACCCACTGCATGACTTCTGCTTGGTTAGCCCATGGACTAATGCTTATTGACATCGGTATGTTGTCATCCCAAAAATAACAGAACATTATTGATCAGTAATGTGTTATACATTTGTAAATAATACAGGCTGACTCCTGAATGATTTCAGTGCAATGAGGGTTTTATTTTTGGTGCTAGATATTGGTACATGATATTAAAACGGTGATGGGTGAGGGTGGAGTTATGTCCATGGCAGAGCCCAGTTCTCAGTTTCACAGGGGCATTTTCCATATGCCTGTGGAAGGATGGAGCAGGGGCAGTTCAAGGTTGGACAGGGTGACACTGTGGGACCGTGGGATGACATCAGGGGGTATCTTATGCTGGCGGGGTGTTGGCATCCTACTCTGTCTTCCTGTGAGATCTCAGGTTCCTCTTGCGGGGTGGTTGTTCTTCGGCAGGAGGTGGGGTTCTGGTGGCCCGTCGTTCTGTGGGGGCCTCCTGACCACTAGCGCCGGCGGAGGTGGTAGGCTGGTCCTGGCTAGTGACAGGGGCCCTTTGTGGTGCCACAGTGTCCCGCAATGTGTTTTCTATCCAGTTGAGGGCCTGGACTATGGTCCCCATGGCGGTAGCGATGTTCCTGAGTTCATTGCTGAACCCCATGTAGCGTTCCTCCTGCTGTGCCTGGATCTCGGTGAACCTGGCCAGTACCGTCGCCATCGTCTCCTGGGAGTGATGGTATGCTCCCATGATGGTGGTGAGGGCCTCTTGGAGAGTCGGTTCCCTGGGCCTGTCCTCCCCCCCCTGTCGCACAGCAGCCCTCCCAGTTGCCCTGTTTCCCCGGGCCTCTGTCCCCTGGACGGTGTGCCCACTACCACTGCCCCCAGGTCCCTGTTGTTGTTGGGGCGTTGGGTCAGCCTGGGTGCCCTGTAGTGGCAGACACACCGCTGATTGACGTGTCCTGGAGACAGAGGCATGGGCCCGCTGGGTGGGAGCTGTGCTGGTGTTCCCAGAGGGGGTTGGGTCTGCTGTGGCCTGTGTCTGTGTGTGGGGAACCGACTGTCCAGAGGTCCCTGATGGTCTGGGATGGTCATCAGGTTCTAGGTCGACAGAGCTGCTGTCCTCACTGGGGGCCTGTTCTGGGGGTGGGATGGACAAATCTGGACCCTCCGTGGCGGTGTCTTGGCGTTCGGGCCCTGCAGGGGTAAAGGAGTATGGTTATTGCTTCTGTGTGTGCCATGGCGTGCATTTTGAGTGCCCTTGTCCCCCAGTGCTGGCATTCCCTTGTGAGAGGTGTTGTGAGGGTGGTGGGGGGGGGGTGTATGGGTATGTGCAATGGTCATGCTTTGGTGGTGGCTGTCTATGGTTTGTGTTGGCATTCAGGGGTTGGTGTGGTTTAGGGTGGGTTGTGCTGGTGAGACATTGGCAGGGAGGTTGTGTGCTGGGGGGTTGAGATTAGGGGTGGGGGGGGGTGGGTTGGCATGCTGGTGGTTGGGGGGGGGGGTGAAGTAGTTGAGATTCGACTTACCAGAGTCCATTCCTCTGTGTACTCCAGCAAGGCCATCAGGATGCAGGATGTTTACTACCTCTTGCTCCCATGCTGTGAATTGGGGTGGAGTGGGTGGGGGTCCGCCGCCAGTCTTCTGCACAGCGATGTTGTGTCGCGACACCATCGAGCACACCTTCCCCCGTAGGTCGTTCCATCGCTTTCTGATGTCTTCCCGGTTTCTGGGATGCTGTCCCACAGCGTTGACCCTGTCTACGATCCTTTGCCATAGCTCAGCCTTCCTTGCTATAGTGGTGTGCTGCACCTGTGTGCCGAAGAGCTGGGGCTCAACCCTTATAATTTCCTCCACCATGACCCTGAGTTCTTGGTCAGAGAACCTGGGGTGTCTTTGGGGTGCCATGGGGTGGTGTGGATGAGGTGTGGGGTGGTGTTTGTGGTGATGTGCGTGGTGATATGTGGTGATGTGTGCGTAAATGTGGTGTGGGTGATGAAGTTGGGTTCCTGTGTGTGTTGGGGTATTCGATTGCTGTGCTCGCTCTCTCTATCTCTCTCTCTATCGCCTTCTCTCCAATTTCCAACTAGTGGGGGTTTGTGGGTGATGTGGGTGTGTGTTTTATAGTTGATTGGATGTGTGGGAGTGTTGTGTGTATGTGTATCAGGTGTGTGTAATTCGAATTGGCCAATGTGGCAGTGTTTTGGAGCTGTGTGTGTATTTTGAGCGCGGCAGTGTGTACCGCCAATGGAATACCGCGGTTGAAAGACCGCCGCGTGGATTCGTGGGTCAGAATGGCATGGGCGTGTTTGAGTTGGCGTGACGGTGGAGGTTTGGTCATCTCCAGTTTTCCCCGGCCCGCTGATGAGGCGGCCTTCCTTGGATGTCGGGTTTTTGGCGGTTTCACAGTTGGTGGTCAGAATGACTGTGGCGGTTTACCGCGGCCGCGGCAGTAGAATGGCGGACTTCTGACCGGCGGTAAGGGCCTTTTACCGCCGAGGTCAGAATGACCCCCTAGGTCCTTTTGAAACAGGCATATCACTGTTCTAGATACCTTTTGATTTCAAATGTTACATTTTAGGCATTTCTGAAACTTGACTGTCTCCTTCTAACAGAAATATCTCTTCTGCCGCAATCTACACTAGACTTTTGTATTACCTCTCATAGACCCTCCCATTTGGGATGAGGTTCTCAAAGAATTCTACTTTCTTCTAAGTTATCAATTTCACCTATCACCCATTTCTAGTATCAGTTTGTTTCTTATTCCAAACCATTTGTATTTTCCTTCTTCATTGTGTATGATCCACCTGGCCTCTTGTATCCATTTATCAATGTAATGCATTGCCTTCTGTCTTCCTTCCCTCATACGTCTTCCATAAATCTTTTGAGTGATTTCAATTTGTAGCTCTTGGATGTGTCTTTTGCCTCCCTTTGTGTTCTCAAATGAATCTTTAAATCTCTCTCTACTTGCATCCTTCTGTAGCCATATCTAAGAAGGAACCATTGATATGATTATTTTACTTTTACTTCTTCTACTTTCTCAGACCTGTATTAACATTCCCCTTTGATCGCTATGTCCTCATATTTTCTTTTCTTTCCTCTACATAATGTTTCATTGCAGATATCTAAGGAATGTTTCACCTGCTAATCTGACCTCATCTGTTACTGTCTATGGATTACATTGCCTATTTTACTTTAATCAATGTCCCTGACTTCTGTCTGTCTTTTTACCTTGATTGGTTGCTCTCCTGAGAATCCTCAAACCTACTTGCAAATCCCCCAGTCCTAGCTGGCTCAGCAACTGTTCTGGCATCTTCTACATACAATTTTGGGCACCTTTGGGATACATATAGAACTGGAGATCTCCTGTCATGCCTCTTGGCATTTCATAGCACCTATGCCACTGAGCTTAAAGGGGACCACCCAGTAAAGGGGACCATCCAGTGAATGATGCCACAGTATGTCTCAAACCCAAGCAGGCATCAAACAAAGCCACATTATATAACATTTTGTTGGTGATTGTTAGTGATGATGGAGTAACATCAAGTTCATTGTCCCCAGAAATTGCTTCACACCCTGTATCCTCTTCCTCACTCCTCCCTTTTGCTCTACAGAGGACCTTGCTCTTTATTTTGCTTCAAAGAGTTTTTATATTTGTGCTTCTGTCACAACTTCCAAGTCTGCCTGTTCCCACTCCTCCAAAGCCTGTCTTTCAATTTCTTTGACTTCCACTATCTTCTCTTCTCACCTTTCTGTACTCTTACCTTTTGTTTCAGATGGTTTCTGAGGGTGAGGTTCTACCACTACTCCAAAGGGTCAAGCCTACTGTCTCAATATAACTCTCTTCCCTCAGCTCTGGTGAAAGAGATCTTCCCATATATCTCCTTTCCTATTTAGCTGGTTTCTTTATTTTCTCTCTATGTCTTGGATCTTGTTGTCCTTCTCTCAACTAAGCTTTGCTTAAGAGGATATATCTGATCCCTGACAATTTAGCTAATTTCCTCATATCTCCTTCCTTCAGCATCTTACAATATTACTTGAGCATATTATCTTTGCACACATTTCCACTGTCCTTCACTCACACAATCTTACTGTTGCCTCTACGTCTGTTTTTTACTTTAACTATTCTACAGAAACCTCTATTTTTGTTCATTGCCAACTCTCTTCTGCATTTCCCGCCAGGATTAAATGTTCTCTGTTTTTAATTTGCAGGGCTATTCTCAGCTTTTAACATGGTTAATAACTTTACTCTTCTTCTACATCAGCTTATGGCATGTTGGTTTCTATTCAGAATTGGTTTAATCTTGTTGTGTGGCCACTCCTTTGCTGTTTCAGGGAAGGGCACCATTTCTTCCTTTTACACAATCCCTCTTTTTTCCATTATATTAGTGTTTGAGTTTAAATCCCATTTCTATATTGTTTGTGAATGGAATTCTCTTTTTCTTCCCTCTTGTATATCAGCCTGTCTCTGCTTGCTTTCTGCATTTGAATTCTGGATAAAATCACATTTTCAGGCTTACAAAAGGTTTGTTTCTCCCTTCTCTTTTTTCAAAGCCTACCCCATCAATTTATTTTTTCTCGAACACAGTTTTCTTTTTACTTTTCTGCTAATGACCTCAGTTTCTATTTAATTCATCTTTAAACTTTGCTCATCAAATATCCTGCTACTGGGTCCTGTGGTTTCC
Source organism: Pleurodeles waltl (assembly GCF_031143425.1). NCBI lineage: Eukaryota > Metazoa > Chordata > Amphibia > Caudata > Salamandridae > Pleurodeles > Pleurodeles waltl. Next base: position 401,788,533 of record NC_090437.1, read on the forward strand.
ACCTGTACAATTTTGCAACGTTTAACCATTTTCCTCCTTTTCATTACTGAAACTACATCTACACAAACTGCTCATCACATCTGAATTATTGCTTCTCTCTTTGTATCCCTCCCACAATATCTCACTTATTCACGTTAATTTAAAAATGCATGCCTGTATTTGTCCTATTGCCTTTTTCATCTTCATGCCCATATTTCACTTCATTATACATATTTTGATTGGTTACCTGTTCACATACAATGCAAGTTTCAATTTTGGTTTTGATTATCTTTAAATGTCCTCATCATCTGACCCATATTTTCTCTGCTGTTTTCAGCTCTTTAATCAATGAATGAATTAATATTCTGTATGATAAGCTTTATCTTTGATTGTGGTGGGACAAGAATGTCCCCTATGGTATACAGCATGTTCATCTGCCATGAGTACCTAACTGCTTGTATAGCTGGCATCCTGACGTATTTTGGCCCTGTCATCATACTAATCTAACATGTACTCAGAGGCCTGTCCCTGATATGTGAAGCCCTGGACCGGTCCTGTGAACAAGCGTGCCCTCATTTTGGCCAGTGGGGTGCTGTTCCTGCCCTGGATATAGTGCATTTAATAGTGGCAGCAGTATACTGCATTTTTAAAAGAGAGCCTTAGTGTGATATTACATTTTCAACTGTGTAATTTTGAGTTAGGCCTTCTTTTGTAAGGTTCCACTATTATGAGTATGCCTAGACCCTTACGCTGGCATCCCGTGTGTTTATCAAGTGCATGTGCAGGTGTAGTGGGTATAACACATGTGGCCATTAACAGTGTGTGAATAAGCCTGGAAGCCCATGGCCTGGCATAGCACAGTTTTGGGTGCTCTCATCAAATAGTAGTGTATTGCATGCATTCCTGTTTTTGAAGGAGGAGATTGATACTGAATAGAGGAGGATGAGGACATGGCTAAAACCTCATGAGACCTTTTGTCAGTAAGGAACTGCTGATTAGTTTTCATGAGCACTGCCACTTTGTGAATGGTAAAAGTGAGGGATGGGACTGCAGTCTCTCCTTTGAGAGATGAAGAAGTTTCTAAGTGAGGCCTACCCTTATGTCTTACCATGATTACTCCTTTTGCTGAGCTTATGACAGCAAGTGCAGAAACCGAACACCTCTTTGTGTGTCTGTTGTAGGAGCCCCAGTTAAGAGACAGCACCAGTGTTACCTGATGTGAAAAGCATCACTGTGCACTAAGGCTGTGCCAGAAAAGTAGCCTCAGGAGGACATTTTAATAGAAGAATCACCTAATATCAGTTGTACAGTTTGAGACAGTGGAGCTACACAACCTATGTGGATGCTGTGCATAAAAGTAGAACCAAAGGTATCTCACTTTGTTCCATTTTCCATTCGGTTTATAACCAGGGCAAGAGAGTGCTCTGTAGAGTATTCAAAGGATTGCTACTCATCCAGTGCTTATGTCTGCCTGAAAGCCTGTATCACATTAGTGAACTCTACACTTTCAGCTGGAGGAGCTGTGGATCTGCCGTGTAGCACCTAAAAGCCTGCCTGTCAGTAGCGGCTCACAGGGGCAACAGGTGGTGGTGCACGGGGGGGATTTATAAAATACAAAAATAAAAAATTAAACTTACCGCTGCATCACTCTGCTGATCCTCATCATCTCAGCAGCAGGAAGGCACAGGCTCACAGCCTGCCCTGAGGCCAATCCTGATGCTGCTCAAAGCAGCATTAGGATTGGAATGGGGGGCCCAGCCAGGGCGCTCCAAGGCAGACTGGGAGCCTGTGCCTGCTCTCTCCAGCCCGACAGCACAGTGGCAGGCTGGAGAGAGCACAGTGCGCGTGTGTGTTTAGCCGGCCCGAGACGGCTGGCCAAATATACATGCGCACTGAGGGGAGTGCACAGTGCACTTGCCTCAGTGCTCATCATCCCCAATTCCCCACCCCTTTAACAATGAAAGGATAATAAATTTAGGGGCATATTTAGGAGCCCCTAGTGCCTCCATGCACCTCATTAGTGTCATTTTTTTTAACGCTAATATGGCCCAATGAGGCCAAAATTTCAGCACCATATTTACAAAGTGGCGCAATGCATGCATTGCACCACTTAGTAACTCTTTGCACTACATTATGCCTGCGCCAGGCATAATGTTGGCAAAGGGGGCATTCCCCCATCAGGGGCACCGAAAAAATGGTGCAAGGAAATCAAACAGATTTCCTTGTGTCATTTTTTGCAGCACTTTTAATGTCTGCTCAGAGCAGGCGTTAAAAGGGGGCACACCATTGTTTACAATAGCCCCTATGTACTCTGCAGGAGTAGCACCAACATTTTGGCGCTACTCCTGCAGAGTACATCAATAGCTCCATAAAAAATGTCTTTTATTGCCACTTACCCTGTGCCATGGTGAGCCTTATTTTCAATATGGTGCACACATGGTGGCAGTAGGGGCGCGGTAAATGGTGCATGAAAAGTGGCACTGCTAAATATGTCCCTTATTTCATTATCCTTTCATTGTTAAAGGATTTGCAGTGCTTGTTGTAGGCCGATGGGCGACGCTCCTCTGACATAGCGATGGAGCCACCAACACTGCCTGCTTGCCAGCTAAGAGAGACAAGGATTCTGCTTGCCCCTGCTAGAGGAGAGACTGTTCCAGCATGTCTGTTACAATGAAAGACAGTGCAATGTAAATGTGAGTAAGACTCTTTAATGTAAATCTCCAGTAAAGTAGGCAACCACCAACAGCTCACAGCATCCTCTCCCTTGTGTCCCTTGTTCCTCGACTGATATGAAAATGTCCAGCCAAATCACACATTCCAACACGAGCTGTGCGGTATTGACAAGAGAGTGCGAGGAGACTGATACAACACACTACACCCTTAATAACAATACAAGAACACCGTAATATAACTAACAAAGAAATACAAGTAAGGATAATATAAAGACCAATATGAAATAAAAATACAATGTAAGAACATGCTAACAAAACACACTAAAATAACTAATACAATTTTGAACATTCATGAAGAGACCAAAAACTACATAATACAGATACTTCCTCAACTCATGACGAAATCCTTGAACTTCACAGAAACCCTAGGGTCACATTTACCGCAAGTGGAAACATTTCTCCCTCCACTCTTAGGCTTGGAGGATAAATGTGCTCTCTCAAGGACATGAGACACCTTGAAGAAACATTTCACCATTGTCCATTCTCCAATCTCACCTCATTCCCATCTGGACTAACTTCATCCACTTGACAGGGTGAACCAAACTTCCCCTTGCCCTTCATAACCTTGGTATTAGATATCTTAATGCGAACCCAATCCCCTCTTTTGAAGGGTATTTTACTTCACTTTTGAATTGACTCTGCTCAATGTCTGCTCGCGTGTCACCAATGTGTCACTGTATTGCAAAGACAGGCTCCACTTTAGACAGATTACTGAACCATGCAAGTTTAGGAACATCCTGAAAAGATCTCCACCTCAATGCCGGTAATGGTGATACTTCTGTTACACAATGAGGAGTGTTACTATGGAGTACATCCACCCTTTTAATGATTGCATCTCTCACATATGTACTCACAAGTCTATTAGTTCTCTTCACCTGGTCATTGCTTTGTGGATGACAGGGTCTACTGTGCATATTTATACTCTGTTTGTGCCTTTTTAGTGTCATTTTTTTAATGCTAAAATGGCGCAAACGTAACTCCATATTTATATTTTAACGCTAGACATTTCTACCATAAAAATATTGGAGTTAGCGCCATTTTTTGGAAGCGTCAACTCAGCGTGCGTCAATGAGATGCAAGGTTGGCGTTCCTGTCTAAAAATGGCGGGGCGCCATATTTATCCCTGTGCCAGGCATTAGGGTAGCTATGGAACCATATCCATGGATAAACACCATGGAATGGGCCCAAAGATGCCCACCCCAAGCCCCAGCAACACCCCCACACCAGAGGGTAAGTATAAAGTTTTTTTCTGTGCCATTGGGGGCCCCTTACATGGGCTGCCTACATGGCACTGGGTCCAATGACCATGCCCAGGTGACACTGGTCCCCTGGGCATTGCCATTGGGGTGGTTGCCATTGGGTACTATTGCATCAAGAAATGAAGCTAGGCTGGTTAACGCCATATATATTGGCAATAACGAGCCTAGCGTAATTTCTAGCGCCCTAAAGACATTTCGCACTGCCGCCGCTCCCCCCTCCCCTGGCTAGCATCTTTTCTTTTAACGCTAGCTGATCCTTACTGCTTGCTTGCGCTATTCCATAATTGTGGCGCCCGACTTGCGCTCAGGAATGGCGCAAGCCGGCGGTAAACATTTTGACACAAAACTGTGTTTGCGCAGTATTGCATCAAAAACGATAATTATGGGCCTACATCTTTTGGAATTGCTAACAGCATCTAAAGGATCTCACCATCTCATCTGACACAAACTGTGCCCCATTATCTGATATAACGTCTGATGGAAAGCTCTTTCTTGAAAACCCATCCATTAAACAAGTACTTCCATTTTAGTGTTAGCACCACTCATTTATTTGACCTCCATCTTCTTGGATAAATGGTCTAACAAAACTGTAGCATAACATTGACTATGGGGCAGTGTTCTGAACTGACCAAGGCCCATGTTTATACTTTTTGATGGAAACCAGCGCCAGCGCTGGTTTGCGTCAAAACATTTACTGCCGGCTAACGCCATTCCAACACACCAGGCGGGCGCCTTATTTATGGATTGACGTTAGCCGGCGCTGCAGGCTGGTTAGAGTAAAAAAAAATTCTCTAACCGGGCAGCACCGGCGTAGGGAAGAATGGGGGTTGTGCGTCAAAAAATGGTGCAAGTCAGGTTAGAGTAAAAAATCATGGCTCTAACCGTACTTGCACCATTTTTTGATGCACAACCCCCATTGAAATGACCCCTGTCTTAGCAAAGACAGGAGTCATGCCCCCCTGCTCAATGGCCATGCCCAGGGGACTTATGTCCCCTGGGCATGGCCATTGGGCTCAGTGGCTTGTAGGGGGGCCCAAGTGAGGCCCCCCTATGCCACTTAACCAAAAAAATTAAAAAATACTTACCTCAACTTACCTGTATTGGGATGGTTCCCCCATCCATGGGTGTCCTCCAGGGGTGGGTGGGGGTTACAGGGGGTGTCAGAGACCATGGAAATGAGCCCACAGGTCCCTTAAGGCCTGCCCTCACCCAGGCGTTAAAAAACAGCGTACATCAGGCTGTGCACCATTTTTTAAGGCCCGCCCCCTCCTGTGCGTCAAAATGACACAGGAGTATAAATAAGGCACACAACCCTTAAAGTCATTTTTTGGACGGGAAGGTCTACCTTGCATGTCATTAGCGCAAGACGGTTTCCCGCATCCAGAAAATGACGCACACGGAGGAATTTTTACGTTCGCAGGGTCGGGAGTCATAGTATAAATATGGCTTAAGGTTTGCGCCGAATTTGCGTTACATTTTTTAAGCAAATTCGGCACAAACAGAGTATAAATATGCTCCCAAGTGTTGGACTTTTTCCCTTTTGCAGGGTCATCTCCAATCTTTTTGCCTCCTTCCTCCTATATTTTCTGACTTGTTTGTGTTGGCTTTAGGACTCTGGGCGCTTTACCACTGCTAACCAGTGCTAAAGTGCATATGCTCTCTGTGTAACTTGTATTGTTGATTGGTTAAACCATGATTGAAATATTTGATTTACTAGTAGGACCCTAGCAAAGTGCACTAGAGGTGCCCATGGCCTGTAAATCAAAAGCTACTAGTGGTCCTGCAGCACTGGTTGTGCCACCCACATTACTAGCCCTGTAAACATAGCTCAGACCTGCCACTGCAGTGTCTGTGAGTGCAGTTTTAAACTGCCAATTTGACTTGGCAAGTGTACCCACTTTCCAGGCCTAAACCTTCCTTTTTTATACATGTAAGGCACCCCAAAGGTAGGCCCTAGGTAGCCCCATAGGCAGGGTGCAGTGTGTGTTAAAGGTGGGACACGTACTTATGTGTTTTACATGTCCTGACAGTGAAATACTGTCAAATTTGGTTTTCACTGTTGCAAGGCCTAGCTCTCTCATAGGTTAACATGGGGGCTGCCTTTAAATATTATTAAAGCGCAGATTCCCTTTGAGAGCAGATAGACATGTGGAGTTTGGGGTCCCTGAACTTACAATTTAAAAATACATCTTTTAGTGAAGTTAGTTTTTAGATTGTGTGTTTGAAAATGCCACTTTTAGAAAGTAAGCATTTTCATGCTTAAACCATTCTGTGACTCCGCCTGTTTGTGGATTCTCTGTCTGGGTGGGTTTGACAGTTGGGCTGTTTGCACCTCTCTCTAGACAGTGATACAAAGGGAGCTGGGGTATAGCCTGCATATCCTAATGAGCCATTTGTGCTGGGAGGGAGGAGAGGAGTTGTCACTCACACCTGAAAGGGCTGTGTCTGCCCTCACACAATGCAGTCTCCAACCCCATGGTGTGTGTCTGGGGCCTGGCCTGGACAAGGCAGGATCTCACAAACAAGAGAGACTTTCCTTTGAAGTAGGCATACTTCAAAGGCAGAAAGGGGTATAAGAAGAGCACCCGAAACCCCTGAAAAGCAGATCACTTCTGGATTCCAGAGGAACCTCTGCGAAGGAGAAGAGCTGGACTGAAGTGCCTGTGCTTTGTTGGGCAATCCTGCATTTGCTGCTTCTGCCTGGGAAAAGGGGCCAAAGACTGGACTGTGCTGTGCATTCCTGCTTGAAGAAGAATCTCCAAGGGCTTGAACTGAGCTTGCCTCATGTTGTTGAAGTATCAGGCCCATCAAGGACTTCCCCTGCCAGCACCTGGACTCTCTGCTGAGACGTCTGCCATGCCAAGTGGTGCCCTATCCAGTTCCTGGGCCCTTGAAAGATGAAGCTGGCAGACAAAGATTGAAAATCCATGCACAGACCGTGCAGGGGAATTTTTGATGCACCTTCCATGACACAGCTGATAAACGACGTGCTGCCGGCTTCGCTGCTGAAATCAATGCTCACCTGCACCGCGACTGGAAGATCAATGCAACGCAGCTCGAGAAACAATCGCAACACCCGCTAACGGAGGCTGATAGTGACGCAAACCGCACACAGCGTGGTTTTGTGATACCGTGCAACCGGATTTTCAATGCAACATCGCTGGGCGTGGAAAAACAACGGAAAACCTGTCTGGACCCGAGGTGCCCATCCAGATCGATGCATTGCTCTCTTGCAGGAGAGAAGAAACGATGCACGCTTACCCGACCAGAGGAGGAAGTGAGAATTTGACGCATCGCTGGCCTTTTCCGACGCACACTCACCCGTGCGGTGTTATTTTGACGCTACCCAGGTACTTTTGTACGCTAACAACGTTCTCACTGGTTTCTAAAGAATTAAAGACTCTTTTGCTTTTTAAATTCATAACTTGACTGGTGTATGTCGGATTTTTGTCGTTTTGGTCATGTTTTGTTTAGATCAATATTATCTATTTTTCTAAGTCTGTGTTGTGTCATTTTGTAGTTTTCACTGAGTTACTTTGTGTGTTGGTACAAATACTTTACTAATTACTTCTGAAGTTCAGCCTGTCTGCTTGTGCCAAGGTACCAAGGGGGTGAGCGGGGTTAACTGAGGGTGATTTTCCTTTACCCTGACTAGAGTGAGGGTCCTTGCTTGGACAGGTGGTAACCTGACTGTCAACCAAAGACCCAATTTCTAACCCCAGGAAAATCGAGACTCACTGTACTCTAAACTTTCTCTGGACTATTAATTTCCACCATAGGTGGTGTCACACACCTAAGATGTTTGCCATTTTGTAAACAAACAGAACATTTTCTGCTCAGGTATACCACATCCCTGCCCATACCTGGTTACCAGTAGGTTTCCCTCAACCTCTTATTGTTGAGAGTAATTCCTAGATGGTCTTCATGACTTAACTGAAATAGTTTACATCTGATGTTACATGGGGGAATCAATTTATCCTTTCTGAACAATTGAACGGCTTCAAGGGAAAACTCTGAGTGCAACTTAAAATATGGCTCTAAGGTAACTGATAAATTATTTTCTAGACTACCCTTTTGCCATGTGTTCCACAACTTTCTTCAAAATTGTGTCCTGATCCAACTCTGACCTCCATTCATCTTCACTGACACACTTGATCTCACCCCACACAATACTCACCACCCAACACTCTTCATCCTGTTGATCTTTCACCTCCTCCCCCAAAGCATCACCCTACCATGCTATGCAAGACAAGCAGTCCACTGTTCTTTTCCTGCCACCAGGAATATATTCTACGTCAAAGTAATATTCCAAAGGTTTTATACTTATTATTACTAACCTGGCTGTTGCCTGGTGGAATGTACATTAGAACCACTGACACTTGGTACCAATGGTTTGGGATCCATTTGTAATAAGAATTTAGTTCCCCACAAATAAGCATTCCATTTTTCTACCACCCACACCCAGGCCAGCATTTCACATTCAAAACTGATTAGAGACGTTTCTGTGGCTTGAGCATACATGAAGCAAAAGCAATAATATGTTCAGCACTATCTTTCACTTGAGACAAAACTTTACCTAGAACTAAATTACTAGCATCAACAGTAATACATAAAAGCTTCCATAGAATATATGGGGGCAACAAAGTGGTGTTAGCCAGCTCCTTCTTGATTGTAAGAAAAAAAAAAAATTGAGAATCTCCCCAAGTAAATTTTGAGTTTTTGTCAACAAACTGATCAGGGGCTCAGCTTTGGTTGCAAAAATTTTAATACATTTGAGATAAAACTCACAGCTGTTCCCGATCAGCCCTGTCGGAACACCCTCCATAGCTTTAGGCAACCCAGGGAGTGGTGAAATTCCAGCCCTTACACTACATGACCAAGATATTCAACTCTTCTTACACCAAACTCAAATTTATCCCATCTTAATTTCGGACCCCTAGCCTTAAGCACAGAGAAGACAGCATTAAGTCTTGATTCATGCTCCACTTTGTTTTCACCATACACTAAAATGTTGTCTTGAAAAACAAAACATCCTTCAAATCTTTCAGCACTTTTCCAATGACTCACTGGAACACAGCAGCCAAAGTGATACCTAAAGGAATCCTGCAAAAGTAAAAAGCACCAAAGGTGTCATAAAAGCAGTGAGATGTCTAGACTCTTCTGTGACTACCACCTGGGATGGCCTGACATCATATCTTACTAAGAAAAACATTTAGCTCTAGAAAATGCAGTGATCATTTCTTCAATGCAGGGCAAGGGATGTTCATCCACACATATGGCCTTATTGAGACTTCTAAAGTCAATTCATAGTCTTAATTCATTGTTCTATTCATGGGTCACCACAATGAGGGATAACCATAAAGATGACTCAACTGGTTCTATGACACCATCATCACATAATTGAGAAAGACGTTCATCCAGTTTGCTTCTAATACTTATTGGAACACATCTCAGCTTATGCTTCACTGGTACAATGGCACCTTTGATTTTGATAATATGCTCAAACCCACTCAGTTTACTTATTATTTCCTCAAAAACGTCCCTGTTCTCTGAGAGCACCAAATCTATTTTACTACCGTTGATTTTGCATCATTCCCTTCAACAGATAAAACTTGATTTGCCCTACCTGGTCTGAAAATAATTCCTAAGCATCCCTGGTGATTCCAACCCAAAATGTGAGGACCTTGGTGAGAAACATACACCCTTCCTTGAACTTCTCTCACCTTGATTGCTAAATTCAAAACCCCTTCCAAATATTTTTTCTCGCCATTGTAACCAAAAGGGTTTATGCCAGGTGATTCTATCTTATGCATAAAACCCTCACTCAAAAATGTAACTTTTGAAATGATTATTATTTTTGAACCAGAATCTGCTAATAATGGTACAATTCTGTCCTCAATGAAAAAGCCTTCTATATGATCTTTAGCTTTTGGAACATCATTCTCATGCACCCTCATACACAAACGCATATTATCCATGCTATGAGCTAATTTATATTCCTCATCCACAACATTTAAACTGTTCTTTCATGGTTGAGAATGACAGACTCTAGCAAAGTGTCCAGACATACCACATTTGAGACTAATGCAGGATATTGCTTAAATGTTTTTATGTGAAATTTTGACCTACAACGATAACATGTATCACCACCACTTAGTTCTTCATCTTATCTACAACCTTGTTAAACACAGCTTTGTTTGGTTTAACTAAAATCACAACTTCCTCTGCATTCTTATTAATGTCCTTGACAGATTTGTTTTTACTTAATCCTGCATACTATTTGAAATCTCCACTATTTCAAGTGAAGGGTTCTTTAATATTACAAGTCTTTCCTGGATTTTTTTTATTGTAACATCTGGTTACCAGCTGATCTCTGATAAGATGGTCAGTGAAAGTGGCAAACTCTCATTTGGCCACTTACACTCGTAAGAACGCCACATAAGAATCAATCGAGTTTACAGCTGACTGTTCTCTTCAAAAGAAGTTATGTCTCCTGACAATTAAATTGGGAGGTTTGCAAAAATGTTTATCAAGTTTTGTTACTGCCATTTCATATTCATCCATCTAACCCACAACATTATCTGGTGACAGGTCAGGTAAATGTGCAAGTATTTCTTGGCCTTCCCTACTCAGTGAATGTTCCAAAAGCCAATGTGTCCCTCCAGATTTCAATTTAAAACCATCAATAGTGCCCAGAATTGTATTGACTGTTCTAAACCATTTCTTCCAGGCTACAAGTAGTTCGCCAGGAGATTGTAAGGAAGGTGATGGAGGACGTATGGCTTGCATGTTGGAAAATGCGTAAAACAAATCCCAAATGAAGTATTGCTTTAAAATAAGTAATCAAAATATTACAGGTCTAGGATGGAAAAGTGAAGAGGAAGAAGAAAATTGTACAAACAAGTTTTAAAACTTGCCTGACTCTAGTGATGAGACAAACCAGGCAGTTAAGATGGCCACCACATTGAAGAAATGCCTGAGTCTAGCAATGAGATACACCAGACAGTACAAATGCCTGACTACGGTGAGGAGACACATCAGACAGTTAAGATGGCTACTATGTTGTATGCCTGACCATGTAGCGTGGCAGTACAGTGCACTAATTGGCAACCTAAAATGGTCACCAGACATGCAAACTAGTTTATGCATGAGTAGAAGAAATGCAGCAGTAAATCAGCTGTGGGTGCAGAAATGGTAGTATAACTCCTGTCAAGGCAGTGAGGCAGTGTAAGTGACACCACAAAATGAACACCACATTCAAGAAGTTGCCACCCTAAAACATCAAATGATAAGAATGAAAATTAGCACCTTTGTTCAAATGCTCAGCAGCAGACTGAAGACTGAATGGCCCTGAAGGGTGAGAAACTTTCCCAAAATGTACCGTTGGTTTCAGCTGAAGAGCGAATATACACTGGGTGTTTTTTAAAAAGAACATCAGGTGATTAATCAAGTGAATATATAAAATGAATACATCTAATCTAAGCACTCCATCTAGAAAGGCATTAAGGGGGTTATTCCAACTTTGGAGGAGGTGGTAATCCGTCCCAAATGTGACGGATTTACCACCAGCCGTATTACGAGTTCCATAGGATATAATGGACTTGTAATACGGCTGGTGGTATATCCGTCACTTTACCGTCACTTTTGGGACGGATTACCACTTCCTCCAAAGTTGGAATAACCCCCTAAGTTCATCATTATGAGTGCTCCAGATTTGGACCTATGTCTTGCACCCCCCAGCTTCCCAGTGAACTGTCTGATACTGGGAGCGCTGGTAACCCTGATGGGGGAACGGGGGGCGGCGTTAATGGAGGTTACTGGTGGAGCCTAAAAGTTCCTTTAAAAAATGAGGGGGGCTGGCAATTCTTGACCCTATTCCAGCGGCAGTTCTGCATTTACAGGTTGTATGTCATATTACAAGACAGAATATCATACTTTTGAGTAGTATTTGAAACATTGCATAAATCAAGAACTAGGGATATTGAGAAATAATTGATTAGCACTGAAAGAAAATATATGCAGAATTTATAGTCAAATTATGGAATTAATGAGTTACCTTTTTCAATCATCATCCTCGATGTATTACAATTCTGTTCATAATATTTGTTTAACTTAATGAATCATAAAATTCAGAAAAGGTTGACACAGTGGGGATAAACTGTTTGTTGCTATTGATTAATTCTTCCCCCTTCTGCCATGTGGATTAATATGAGTTTTAAGAATTGTTCTTTATTGAATGCCCCCACTGAAAATTAAAACACCTATAGCTACCTTTGAAAAAATGACTGTTGAAGTAGTAGAGAGCTACAACTTCTCTAACATATTTATTCATATCAAAGTAATGGACATCTTGCCTTTGTTGTGAAATCTGTAACTATTATTAATATGCCCATATATGTGAACTCATGTTTGAAAGTATTGGTGATTTCCACCACAATCAATGTGGGATTTAAAATCACTTGAGAAAATCAACGAAGCAAACAATTTACAAAAAAATAGTTTCCCAATAAGCTTTTCAGCATGGAACAAGTTTAGAACATGTGAACTCAGTCGACAATGTGGGCCTGCATCTGGCATCTGCGTTAAAGTCCTGCAGTGCTAGAGACTGGGTGCTGATTGGAGATTTGTACTGTTGTCAGTGCCATCAAGCAGATATTTGGGCCCAGGGCAAGACATACTTTGGGGTCCCCTCTTCAGAGCAACTTTGAATTTATTAGCCTTTTCAGATAATTCAAGGCCTCCAGATGCTGACTGAACAATATTTAATTATATGTTAAACTTTCAGAAACAAGGGCAGGAAAAACTGAAAGCTCAAGCTGCCAGGGTCGCCCATCCAAAATAGTTCCATGAAAAAGATTGAACAAGAATTGATATGGGAATTTGTTTTTTGCACTAGAATCTAGATTCTATTTTCCAGCAACAATTTATGAAAAATTCAGTGTTAGGTAGTCTTTTCTTACCACCATAGGAAAGACACATGAAGGGTGAGTGATGGATGTTTAGTGGGCTAATGCAGTTTATTAAAAAAAGACATATGTACATAGCATGTTATATGTAGTTTGGCTTGTCAGGCTAGTGAAAACAAATGCATCCCATTTCCAACTGGATCCTTGCTGCAAAGGGAAAATCAAAGTACTACTCCCAGCACTTTCACCATTCCATTGGGGGAAATGTAATATTTTCCTCCCTAATTCCCTTTCATTTCCTTGCCCCTCCTCTATTCTTGCTATGCGCACAGCTCTCCAGCTCTACAGAGACCTCCAGCTCTATAAAATAAAAAGAGACATGAAAGAGAGCAGAAGACAGAAGGGCAGAGTTGCAAAGTGATTGCTGTAGCAAGAGAGGTGAAGTAGAGGGAGAAGAGAAATAGAGATAGGAATGGGGTAGAAATAGGTGAGGTATGGGAAGATGAAAGGTGAAGACAAAAATATGAGGTGACCAGAAAGAAAGCTACAGAGTGGTAGAAAGAGAAAGAGGTAAGTAAAGAAAGAGAAGCAGAGCGACATGTAAGCTTTTAGGATGCTGTATAGAGTTATAAGGCCTGATTTAGAGATCAGCAGATGGGTTACTCGGTCACAAATGTGACAGATATCTCATTTACCATATTATAAGTGCATTGTATTCAATGGCACTTATAATACATCAGACGGGGTATTGGTCATAATTGTGACGGAGTAACCCATCTGCCAAACTGTAAATCAGGCCCCTAGAGAGCTATTGCAAACAGGAAATGCAGAGTGCAGTGTGTGGGGTGTCAGTTGGGGAACAGAGAGAGAAATAAGTTAAAAAGAGGTGTTGTTTCAGAGCTAGGTAGCGGCAGAGCTTAAAGAGATGTATGGTGAAGTGCAGATATAGGCAGAAGGAGACGACATCTGGAAATGCAAGCCAAGTAAAGAGTATTGAGGCAAAACGAAAGGTATAGTTTAATGAAGGGTAGACAGATAGATGAGGTGTAAATAAGGAGTAGAAAGAAAAAAGTGAGGTAGAAAGACAAGTGAAATAGAGAAAGAATGACAAGGTTTATATGTAGAGAGGAAAATGGTGAGGTGTAGAGAGATCGGTGAGGTAGGTAGTGAAATAGAGACAGAAAGGAGAGCTAGGAAGATGTACAAAAAGAGAGCGGTGAAGAGGAATGGGTGAGCTGAAAGTGAAGGAATTGCAGAGAAAGGTAAGTGAGAGGAGATCAAAGAGAAAAAGAGGTTGAGGTAGAAAAAGAAATAGTGGAAAAGGGAGTAGAGCAGTAATAGAGGTGTGGTAGAGCAAACAGAGGTGGAAAGAGAGAAAAGATTGAAAGGTGAGATAGTGAACAAATGGTAAGATAAATTGAGAGACTAGCTAATGAGGGAGAGCAGTGAGTAAATAAATTGTGGTAGTGTGAGAGATCTGAGGTGGAAAAAGACATGAGATGAAAGGTGAGGGAGAGAGAGTGTTTATAGAGAGTTCAATAACAGAAAGATAGAGTGTCGACTTAAAGAGACATGAAGAGAGAGGTAAAGTAACAGCAATGTGATGTAAAGATGGGTGAAGAATAAAGAGAGAGTTGGAGTAAAAGGAGAAGAAAAGGTAGAGATGTAGGGGTTGGCCCAAAGAGTGGTTGAGAGAAGTAAGAACATGTGAGAGAGGTAGAGAGAGGAGAATTCAAATAGGAGGTAAAACAATCATGTGTGGGTGAGAGAGATGTGCGACAGAGAGATAAGGGATAGCTACATAAAGAAGTAAAAGTAGGTGTGAGACTGAAGAATCGGCTTGAGGAAAGGAGAGAGACATAAGGTTTGATAGGGCTGGGCATGCACCCTAAGCTTTTAAATAATGTTTTGCTTTTCCCATGCCTTAAATTGTCTCTGCTGTAGTGGTGTAGAAATTAAATAGTATCTTATATTGATGGAACCGGTGTTTTGACAATGGGAAGATTTGAAAAACGAGTAAATGCTCAAATTGATATCAAGTAATTTTGGTGGAAAGGTACTTCTATCACTTAATGGCCCATAGAGTGGTCTGATTGGTAATTCCTGAGAGAAGCTCTAATACTACTCATACATTTTAATCTTTGATACCACTGGTCGAAATGCGCTCTATAAATCCCAAATACATAAAAATACATAAAAGGATTTATGCACTATTGAATAGGTGCTAGCGTCTTATTCTGATTGGATATGAAATTATATATGAGGAAATCACAAATCTGCAGATATTGTAAGTATTTGTGCCATGGAATCCAAATTCCACTTCAAGTTTCTAAAAAGATTTAAAGTTCCCTGAAAGTATAGCTGCTGGAGCAACTGTAAAATTTAATTTAACCAGGGTGAGCTCAGGGGGAATACAAATTCTGTCGTTACTGTGGTTTATTCCAAATTGGGACATTTTCAAAGAGTTTCAGAACATTATGAATAAGTTAATATCAGGTCATGTAACCCATAATCAGCAAGGCCCTTGAACATGACATTTTGGATGAAACCCAGGAGTTATGCATCTAAAGAAACAAAAATTGTGGAATTAAATAAGTGTGTGGATACAATGTTGGATCGGTTTGACTTAGCCTTTGACTGAATTATTGATTGATTAATTGTTTGTCTGGTTTATGGTTTTGTAAAGTCACTGCTACCCATGATTGGGTGTCCTGTCACTCAAGACAGTAGGCTACGACCTAAAAAAAGTTGGGAGAAAAAAATCAAATAAGGTTTAAGATATTTCCTGGAAAAGAGAAAATAGGTAAGTGACTGAAGAGCAATTTGAAGTTTGTTCCAAAGAGATGATTCGATATTGGAAAGATGGAAGAGATGCAAGAGATGTCCTGTAATACAACTATAATACAACGATAAATTTGGAGAGCCCAGTTTCCTCTTGCCCAGGGGGAGCTGTAGACGGCGCAATGCCCTTCTTGTTTTTCTATGATTGTGCATAAGTGGTGAGAGGATATAGAGGCAAGGTTAGATTTATTATTCTTAATATTACACCCATGTACCTTGAAGATATATACATATCCCCAATATCCTGGTATGTGGAGTTAAATGTACTAAATCTAGTACCTAAAATGACCTTTACAATATTTTGGTTTTCGATATTTTCACCATACCTGATTTCCCACTAGAGTTGCATTGAGCACCTAAAATCCCATTGTGAACTAAAATAGATCTAGATGGTTCCAGGAGATCTCGTAATAATGATGGGGCCAATCACTTTCATTACCAGCCCCACTGGAGTAGCAGGATGACAGTGATTAATTTGTCCTGGTGTTTAACGGTGCTCAACACCGGCACTTATTTCTAAACACCAGAACATTCTTATGGGTTTATATCACATGGTGGGGCTGTGAGTCTATTTTTTAGCTGAATTTCTCTGTGCAGTGATTTCATAAAAATGATAAATCTAGCACACAGATAATGGTAGTACTAGCATTTAGCGGCAGTGGCAGGTGCCGTTGGTGGTGCCAGGTGCAGTGGACTCCTCTGAAATGCCTTAGCCCCTCTCACTTCATTTTTTACAAACCAACCACTGCAGAGGGGATTCCGAATAAGGATTGAAAGACAAGAAAAAATAATGAAACAAAGTCTCAATAAGCTGTTGTTTTAATGGACACGGAGCATGAACTTCATATTTCTAAATGTGACCCACAAGAAGACCAAGAAATTATTATGAGTAATTAATATTTGTCAATTGACATATATCTCAAGTGTCCCGGCCTACACTAAAAAGCATTGTATTAAAAAGGTATCAGTTTGCCTTCAGTGTTACTTGCAATTCTTAATTGGGATACATTTCCACTGATACCAGGAGCAAGACGCATTGAACCCTACACCCAGTGGTACCCCTTTAGCCTTTGTGTTCTCCTCGGCCACATGTAGATAGAATGGGATGTTCCTCTGTTGAAGAAAGTCAGTGAAAATGGTCAACAACTGCCTGGATAGGCCTGCCCGGCGGAACTCAGGAACTGTGAACCCCATCCGTATCTCACAGGACTGTTCCATCACAGACCACGAGACAGGCTGCCCGTCAGGTCCCAGAGCGCACAAGCTGGGGAAGTGCTCTATGCAGTACTGGATGTATCTCAGGCTTCTCTCATTGCCTCCAAATGCCCAGTTTTCATTCACCAGTTCTGCGTGGGACACATTTAGAGGAGAAACCGGAAATGATGACTGAACACCACTGAAATAAAGAAAACAGTAGGGTTTATTGGAATAATTGAGGCTTTTATTGATAACAAAATGGACAGTTTCAATTCAAGGCTGCTGGAGCATAGAATGCAACTTAAATAACTTTGGGAAACAAAGTCTTTCTAATAATCTTACCCAAGGAGGACATGGCATAACTTTATGACAGCGCTAGTTTTCCTTTGTTGAGGAACTGGGTGTAAAAATCAACGTGAATTATTTAAAGTAGAGAGCGGAGGGGAAATTATGTTCTTACCTGTCAAGTCCGTGTGTCACTGTGGTACAAGAAGTCTGTTTTAATTAACTCTGAAAATGGAATTTATCTGGTAAAGAAAATCTTTCTTTGACCTCAACAGGTGATGACCAAAGGTGTCAATTAATTGTAGCTAGCATTAGTAGATGCTCTCTCTGTCCTTCTTCTAGGTACAACGTACAAATAGAGAATGATCTGCTTGGTTTTCCAGACCACTAAATCTGAATTTGGGGTCTCAGACCCGGTCCCCAAACTCCTAGAATTGACTTCCAGAGGCTGTTTTACAAATAGGGTACACTGTCCCTGTTTGCACTGTGGTGCACCTTCAAATTGGTGTGCCAGAAGGAAACAGGGAGAGTGCTCCCAAATACTGAAAGTGTGCTGACCCCAGGGCAGCCGCAAAATTACGCTACACTGGGGGTAGGGCATAAGCGAAAGACGGAACTTCATTTTTGAACAGCCGCTCTGTCTTTCATAATGGAAGGGGGACCCACCTGCACATGAAAGGGCAGACAATTATCCCCCTTGAGGCAGTGCTGTGAGTAATTGCTCCCGCATGCAGGGGGATATCTGAGGGATCCATGGGACCAACCCATCCTTCCACAAGAGAGCTGCCCTCAGGGTACCCTTATCTGGTACACGCAGTGAGCCACCTATTTGTCAGTGCACCTCCTGATGGCTGCTTTACCTCCGTGTCACATACCAAAAATGGTGCATGTGCAGAGGCAGATTGTTTCCATCATTTGCATAGGATGCACCCCCACACAAATGAGGAAATGCCTTCTTCAGATAGCACCAGCGCTGTATGTGTGTAGGTGCTACCTGTATTACAAAAAGGGCCACACAAGTATCTGTGACCCCTCATGAAATAAATACTACAGTGCCCAAGATGTGCAAAAGAGCCAGCTGCACTCCCTAGGGCTCTGTACATAATACAGACCTGAGTGCTTTCTATTCCAGTGTTGGGCAGAGCTGAAGGTTTCTCCTGCACTCCCATACAAGAGGCTTTGAAGCACCTTGTTTTTCAATTCACAAGTTTTTGTAACCTCCCTTTGTTCTCCTTTCATATGAAATGAAGATACACTGGAACAAAAAACACTGGTTGGGCAACTGTTTGTGGGAACAACAAGAGACACCCCCCCCCTCCCACAACCGTCCAATTAGTTATCGAGAATACCAAATGGATAACTAACTGCATCATAATTGTCTTATATCTTGACAAGTGCATTTTGCTACCACTAGTGCTGCCCTTGCTTCAAACTCACATACAATGATAGGAATAATGGTTGCAAATAGTTTAGCCATTGGCAGTCATTTGGGTAGCATTCTAAACTATTTTTTTGTGTCCAATGTGCAACCTCAAATTACACTCAGTCATATGCAGTTTGGCTTTGGAAACAGTCATGCCAGAAATGCCAAGACAGGTACACTCTGAACTAGAACACAATCAACCCAAGGCTAGTATTGGCCTTGCTGCACCTGTTTAGTTGAGTGCAGCTTGGACAGTAACACAGTGAAAATGGGACCCATGCCTGGGCATACCCTTGGGCATTTACAGCATTACTTCAAACAAACAAAAGGTGATTGGAAGAATGCTTGCAAATATTCTAACCACTGGCAGACATTGGAGTTGACTTTTGCAGTGGCCAAGGGTACACCAAGATGTGCCCCCCCCCCTGCTCGCTGTGCCTTAGGATCTAAACCACACATCATTGAAGAGGCCTACAAGGCCACCCCCGCACTGTGGTTCCTTGTGTATTCTTCTAGAGGGAGCCTCAGCTAGCAGTTCGGGATGGACTGTTACCAGAAAAAGAGCAAGGTTAGTACTGATTTGCAAAAGGCAGGCATCTGTCTACAGTAGCACAGTGGGTGAGGAATAATGGATTGGAATGTGACCTCGAGTGATTGCCAGCGGTTAGACTGTTTCAATCATTTCTTTTATTACCTTTTTTTACTGCTCTTGCTTCAGTTTGTATGAGGGGTGATCAAGGATGCTAACAACACATAAAATAAACATTGACTCAGGATCCCTGTATATTTCCTACAGTTCTAACCACCTTCCCAAAGCTTCTAACAGCCAAATCGGGGGTGTTAAATGGGCAGGTTGTGGGACAAGGGGTACTCCCACTGATGTAATTGGGGTCAAATTGTGTCGCTTTTTCTACTCCTGCCAATTTAGCCAATCAACATCAATGACTTTTTCAGTGGTCAGTGTATGTAAAACATATCAAAAGAAAATGTACTTATATGCATAAAAACACTCGATTTGCTGCAGATTTCTGTGAGCAGGTGATGACTGTAATGGTAACTGTAACAGTGACAGCTCCCATTCTTAAACTGATTATATATGTGACTGAATATGGTAGTTCCACTAACCTTAATGGCTATCATCATGATACTGAAGTTGCTATAGGTTGACAACATCAGCATACTGAAATGTTATGCCCAATTGTGTATATTAAAGAACTTTTGCTGAATGGGCCTAAACAATCCATGGCTGTGTCACACTGAGTTTGAAACAGGATTTCTATGTAATGCGGTCTTCTCACAGAGTGACTATTTTTCTAGTATATGCGCTGATAAGAAGAGTTTTTATATACATAGCTTTGTTCAAAATTCATGCCTTTTCTAAGAGCTGTAAAAAATGGTGCCAATATTTCCAACTTCAATTGTGTTCAATTTACCAATCTTAGAAAGATGGAGGACTGAGTCAGACATGCTGGCATTTAAAATCATAGATTAGTACCGCAGGGAATGATCCTGTTGTGGAAATAGATGGTGGGGTCCTTAAGACATTATACTAAATGGTACGTACTTATATCACACCACTAAACCATTACTACTATGATGAATTCTTAAACATAACCTTAATATGAGAGTATATCCCCTTTTAACATTCTATTTGTACTACAACATTTGAAATTTAATACAATCCGATAAACACTTTGCTATGTTGAACATAAGTTTCATTATGAAAAATGTATTTAAAGCAAGTTTCTCTTACATATATATTATGGTCTTGGGAAATACAAATAGAATGCTGAAAGGGGATCTACTGATATTAAGATTGTGATTAAGAATTCATCATGGTAGTAATGGATTATTGGTGCTATATAAGTATGTGATCCACAATGAGTGACTAAAGGGGATTTAAAATTATGACATGCAGATGATTGTATATCCAAATAACGAGCATTTAATCCACTGTGCATCCTGCATGGACATTTGACATTAAACTCATCTACGAAAATACCTTTGTTGTGTGGCCTTCACCTCAGTGGTGAAGAAAGGATCTGTCTCAAGGGCTGAGGCTTTCTCAGTAGCCATTCCACAGTCATTTTGTATTCCCATGTCCTTCACGTAAAGGACAGTGCGAGTGATGTCAGGAGTGAATGACTTGCTACCTGAGATGCCAGACAGAACTTCACCAATGGAGGACTGAAGCCCTGTTACAAGGAAAAAACGCACAATGAAAGAGAGCAAACAATAATTATATTCATGCTTGGATGCAGAAAAAAGACACAAGTATATGACATTTGATATTAATCTGGTTCAATAATTAGCTGACAAAAGCGAGATGTGACTCACTGCTACTATAAAACCTTTTTTTGGAGGGATCCACACTTTTGTAATTTCTAATACCCCCAATAGAAGTGCAGTGCTCTTATCACATATATCTAATATGGTTGACTACTTCCTACTGTAAGTTCAACCATTCCGCAAGCCTTCTGCTGACCTCTGATCCAGCGGTCAGGTTTATCAGTAGGGGATGAGTTTGCCTTATATCCACTTGTTAACAAGAGTGATCTTGCCACCTAACAAGGCACAATAGGGAAAATCAGTTTTAAAGAAGCTCAGTATTCAGATCATGTAGTCTACTGAGGAGAGGTACATACATTGGATATAGGAGACTACATGCTACCTGCTGTAAACATGTGCCAGCCAATGAGCTCACATGTAATGTGGGATCAACATGAGGATCAAGGTACACCAAGGAAAAGATTGTGCCACAAACTTCAGCTTAAACATGAAAGACTTTGTGGACATCTTCCCAACAATGGTATGCAAGCCATCGCAGTGTGTGGAATGACCCAAAAGTTGGAAACATTTGATAATCAATATGGATAACAAATTGAGGAACTTAAACAAACCCTCATCCTGGAATCCTGTGTTTTGATGAAATATCCTCACAGGAACTTTGAGAAGTTGTCCCATAATTCTAAATAATATAGAGCCTTATTTCAGTCTTTTTGATGTTTTGAAGAGGTGGTGGAACCTATTGGCTTCAGAGGAAATAAAAAACTAAGCCCAACCTGCTGCATGCATATTGATTTATTTAAAACTCTCTAGAATGCTCAATAGGCCTGGTCATGTTTATGAAACTGGACCAAGAACAGTTGTCATGGCTTCTAATGTAATCTATGAAGAAGCATAAGACCTACTTTTTGATGAGCAATTTGTAAAGGAGCGAGGCAACGGTGAGCACACTCAAGTCCTTAAGTACTGCACAGACATCCATGGAGAGGTATCCTACTACTCGCAGGTTGTTCCTTGGGCCATGGAAAGTGGGTATGCTTTTCCAAGCCTCAAGGCCAGAAGTTTAAAAAAAACATGCTCTAGAGCACATAACGGAGCCTTCTGTATTTCACAAGCATATTCATGAAAAAAGGTTCCAATGTCTATTGTTTTATAGCTGGTCAAGGAAGCTCTTTCAACATCCAAATAATTGTTTCTTTGAAAAAGAGAAGATTAGGCATAGACTACTGAAAGTGGCATGGAATCTCAGTCACACGAGGCCTACGTTCTGTCTTTCACCTATGAAGGAAGGGAGTGTATCATGGGGCTGTCATGCTCAAGTGGAGAGAGCTGATTGGCAGGTATTTGGTTCAACTTTAACATGAAACCCGCACAAGCATGCCCCCACACGTATGTTTTCCCCCATGATGTCAGCAAGTAGAATAAGAACTGTCAATATTCCTGAACATTTGTGAAATATCTCTAGTTATATTAATGAAAAAGGGGTTAACAGCAAGAGCTAGAGGATCAAACATGGTCAGTAGTGGAAGTTGTATTGGCGTGCATGTTCCGTCCCTTCCTCATCGCGCAGTAAGGGTCCGAGGCAGTGTGGGAAACCATGCAGGATGTGAAAGCATGTGGTAAACTCGTGTCAGTTCGTCAATAAAGCACTCTTGCAGCTGGTCTGATACTTGTTTCCTAACTGATGTTCATAATCACATTGGGTGGTCACAAGGAAAAATTGTCAGTTATGTTGATGCAGTGGACCAATGTATGGATCCACATGGAGCAAAACTGACTTTTCTGGCTTTCATCACTGATCATGGGTCATTTCTTATGAGGGCGCTACCCCCCATTCTCCCCAATAGGTAGCTCCTTTTCTTTCTTTCCATTTTGTGGAACTGGGGTGGGTCATGTGCGTGGCAGCTGCTGCCTGGCGTCCTTGTCTCTGACCACCTGTGGATTGTGTATTCATCAATCTCCAGCCCTGACTGTCTGTGGACTGTCTTTTACTCACCCATCATACCACCAGGCATCATCTAGGGTAACATGAAAACATTTACCACATAGGCTGAAAAAACCCAAACCAATTCCAACTGCACACCCTACACAGTAAGGCTTGCTCTCTATGTGGGTAAGCACTTCAATAACCAACGAAGGGAAGTAAGCGCTATACAAATGTTACAGTACTATACTAAACCTTATCCAATACCAGCCCGTAAAACCATATTTCAGAAAACAGACTTCATTATCCCGACACCCCTGTCATTCAGCCTGTGGAGCTGTCAGCATTTCCTCCTATTATATAATTTGTCTCACTTCTTCACCTGAAGGGAACGTTTTAGGACATATATAAAGGTTAAAAATTCTATGCATTATTTGCTTATGACTGTTTGATGTTCTTTTTTAACCATCATATGATTTTCCTCCGCTCAGGCACATTGGCTATTTTCTAAAGGTTTATTTCTTTTCTTTCTGACCTTTTATTTTTTGTATTTGTTTATTACAATATCTAGCACAAATTACTATGCAGTACATTTGGTAAGGAGGATGCAGAAGCTCTTTAATAAATAACGACAACACCTTCTGTAAGGTGAACATTATATGCTTAGTTATGCCTATGGTCTACCTCCATGTTAAAAGCAATGGCACACACTGGATGTTGCAAGGTTTGATAGCAGTGACAGACCTGAAGAATGTTACATGTGAAACCGGTCCTAGGATGCTTGTTTTTGGTCCAGTAAGGACCTGGCTTGCCAGTTCAGACTGGACTGTTCCCATGGGGAACAGGGTCAAGACTGATTTGCTTTTAGCTGGGTCCACTCTGGGGTGGCGTGGTGAACAAAAAAAACAATGGATTAAACGCAGATCTATGTGACTGGGGGTGAATGTGTGCATTTTTCAGCATTCCAGCCATCATCTGTTGTTTTTACTGCTCCATTCCAAAACATGGGCAAGTATGGTGTTTCATTTGGTACTTTGTTTGCAGTTTTATATTCCACAAACTTGGAACAAGGGCATTAAAGTAATTTACATTTGCACCATATTACATTACACATTTTTAGGCACGGGGAGATTAAGTGATTTGCCCTGAACCACAAGATGGTGAGCTGGGGCGCCTGTTTCAAGGTTGTCTGCTTTGGCCTTTGGGACACATCTACCCCTTCCTAAAACCAGTGCTTAATGTGTGCTTGTTGTTTCCGGTGCTGAGCACCGGCACTTATATTTGAGGGCCGGGGTTTATTCTTTTGCCACAACATTTGCTGCGAGCTAAAGAAGCATATGGGAAAGACGGAGGAAGGGAAAAACGAAAAAGCATCACGAAGGTAGAAAGTAGAAAGCTGCTAGAGTGAGCTGAAGGGGCAGGGAGCGGCTGTACATGCATTAAAGAGGCCCGAGATGGCTTCAGGATTATGCCGCCTCAGTATTCCGTGTTCCCGCATTTATTTGCAGCAGACGCGTGTTTAAGAGGACGACTTTGGTCACCGGCACGTTTTTATTTGCAAATTAAGCACAGCCTAAAACTCCTGAAATTGGTGATACCCTGGACGTGTTTGATGGTTTAAAACTTAATAATATATGTAACAACATTGTTACCAGGCATCTGAACATTGCAAATAGCGCAATCGATGACACCATTGAGTTTTTGAGGCGTGTTAAATTAATAATATGGCTAAAAACATCCTTACTATGTATCTGAACACGCAAATAGTCCAATATCAGGAGGAATTTTAGTCTCCTCGTATTTAAGAAATCAGCGTGCACATCCTTTCAGAAGATACATGTACATAATTTGTAATGGAAGCTAAGATAAATGTGCTCATGCAACCGAAAAGATAATGTACATCTATAAGCATGAAATACATTTCACCAATGGGATTTATTTACGTGAATCAGAATATGAACAGTCGTAATGAATTCTCCCAAAAAACTCTTTAATGTGCCTCTGTACTCCAGGGGTGTTCATTGATAGAAGAAAAAAAAGTTATTTGTATTAAAAAAATTGGCGAGAAAGAAAATATGACGGTGTCTACTAAATGAACTAGCCTGAATAGAAATAGGAGGAGGTCATGACTTTAAGCATCAACTGTTTTTTTACATAAGTGGCTGGAATACCTTCGGGTCGAATGCGTGTAACCTGATCAGGAATCTTTTTAGAGCAACTTAACTTAATGTCCCTGGGGACTTTGCTGCACCCACCAGTTCATCTTCAAAAATAAGAAAATAATGTTTTTTTTAATATGGTGGGAAATCGATCCACAGGCACTAACAAAGAAAGTGGAAAATCGAAGAGAAAGTCTTCTTAAGAATTCAAGCACCGTGGGACGTTCTGGAGGCGGACTGTTGTGCCCCCAGGAATAAAAGTAAAATTAGAATTACATCAGTTGGTGACTAGTTTTGGGGAACTGGCCAGGAATGTCTTTGTACAAGAAAAGTCAAATTTAGAATTATATCAGCTGGAGACTAGTTTTGGGGGAATCAGCAAGGAATGTCTTAGTACATTGGTGACCAACGAGGGCATACATTTTCTTCCATTTCTTCTTCCATTAGGTTGATACAAATGAATGCACCAAGGACAGACTCACTTTCCCTAATATGGTGGGAACACAGTCTAGGCATATAGACTCGTTAACTAATCGAGTAAGAAATTATCAGAGATATTCATTGCACACATTCCTGCATTTTCTATTTCACTGGCTGGAGACCTGAAGAGTAAAACAATGCTGACCTTTAGTGTACAATAATAAGTCGCGGGAATAGACAACCTTAGTAATAAGAAAAGTGCTGGACGGCCGACATTCCCACAACCAAGGTGTAGGGCCTACCTTTGTCAAGTTTGGGCAGAGTCTTACATAATGCTATAGGGCACTCAAAAGTTAAACAAATGAGAGGATAGGAAGAGTTTGATGTGGAAGAAGATTGATCTATTAGTAATTACCACACATATTTTTACGAAATTAAAAAATTACCAATGAAGATCAAGGCTACAGCTGCAACATTGTAATCATTGACCACAAAAGAAATGCATTGAATGTAACACAATTCCTCAAACATGCAGAAAATGTTTATTGTTCTGTCCAAAGTATGCTGCATCATTCAGGGAGTAGGCCTCATCATTAGCATGAGTGGCCCTTAAACATCCTTTTATTAGCTATTTTTCTTTGGAATCCCCTAAACTATAGTCAACATTTACTATTGTCTAATGTTTCCTCCCTCGTTCATACCCACCTTGAATCTGGAGTGTTTGACTCCAGTCAATGGCATCTGACTTTTGAAGGATTTCTTCAAGGGTTAGTGGATCGCTCGTGTAGACGAAGTAAGTATTAGTATAGTGATCACAGTAATCCTTCATGTCCTAGAAATATATTGTACAATAGAGGATATCAAAAGCCATGTGTTCGTTGTCATTCAATGACATAATACAATGTACTGAAAGACAAAGGAGATGCCAAAGCAAGTGAGAAAAGATAACCAGAATGCATACGGGAGGAATTATCTGGGGGATCAATGTAAATAATGAAAAAAATATCTTAAAAGGGGGAGAGAGAACAATTGAAAAATTAAATAATGATTACGCTCCAGTATATTTAATTATTTCCCTTATTAGCTGTTCAATTACAAATATGTATACATAATTAGCGTTATTTTTCCGATGCTAATGTGGCACAATGCATGCATTCCACCACTTTGCAACCCTTTGCGCCACATTATGTATGCATAATGTATGCAAAGGTGGTGTTTCGGTGCAAGGAGGTCCGGAAAAATGGCGCAATGAAATCTACAAGATTTCATTGCACCATTTTTGGCATCATTTTTAACACCTGCAGAAAGCAGGTGTTAAAAGGACGCACCCATTGGAATCAATGGTCCTCCTTGCACTTTGCTCCACTAGCGCCAGAATTTTTGAAGCTAGTAGAGCAAACCACCACAATAGCATCAAAAATGTCGACGCTATTGTTCCTAATACCGACATGGTGCACCATATCTTAAATAGGGCGCATATATGGTGGCGTTAGAGGGTGCAGGGTGTGACGCGCCACTTTTCTTAAATCTGGGCCAAAATCTCTTATCCTTCTTTGCTCAAGAATTTTACTGTTGTTTTCTTTTCAATGTGTTACATATACAGTTTTTGGTAATTACATAAATTATGTCATTTCATATGTAGCATTTGAGATAACACAATCCTATTCACGTTTTGATCAAAAGATCACTGGCACTAAATGGAGCAGAAGCACTACATCACAAAGGTTTTCTTATCTTGTCTTGATGAAATGCAGCAAAGAGATGTTTCATTTGAAGCTTGAATTATATTGTATTTGAATGATTTACATGTAGGAAAAGCTAGAGTGCAGAACAGAGATGATTTATCAGAAACTTACATTTGGCTGAGGGCGAACAATCACAGTCTTGAATTCTGGCCAGGAATCCACCAGAACCTCAAGGTTGAAAGGGTTGCCCCTGTTAATATGGAAAACTGACCCATAGACCTGCAGGAGAAAAAGAATATGGATTCATAATATTAGATAGTAGCAAATGTCTGCTCATTCGCTCCATCTTCATTTAGAATAGTATTCGGCTTTAGGATATCGAGGTGCATTGATATTGTGATGTCACTTTTTAAATTGTCAGTGACAACTCTGCCACATTTGCATGTGTTATTCATGTTTTGAATTCTAGGCATATCATTTTTATGTAGAAAATGTCTTTTAGGTGGCAGATTGCTTTCCTCATTTTTTGACCTTATAAGGTGTGACCTTATAATGACTTGACCTAGACAATAATTCTTTGCAGCATGTATATCTTGAAAACTGTTTTTATTTAGTGTTGCTATTGGGCCTTTGCAAAATCTAGTCTTTTTACTATATCTGAAAAATATAGACAGGATGAACAGATCAATGTAGACAACAGAATCCAGTCTTTTTACTATATATGCAGATTACAGACACGGTGAACAGATAAATTCATGTTAACCTAGGCATGCAGTATGAGGTATCAGCCTTTTTGCCACATTTACGATCTGTAGACTTAGTAACATCGATTTGCTACTACAATAATGCTTCAATAGTAAAGATGATATGGTGGTCACAATTTATTACAAGACGGAGACCAATATTATGCCAGTCTTGTTTCTCAAGAGGAAATTACACCATGACATAATAGATATAGATGGTAGGTAAGAACCATTAAGTGTTGACTCCACATCATTTCTTGATGCTTGCAAAGATAAGTACTGTTTAATGTGTAATGAGAAATTTGTCCTTTCACTTTCCTGTTATTTAGTTCTACATGCTGTGTTTTGCTTCATGTTGTAAATGAATGTATTCTGTTTCAACCACTTGTCATCCTCCCTCGTTTCCAAGATGTTTCAAGATTTTACGCATGGGTTTGGTTTATTTATGTCCGCAAAAAAATGTAAAAGCAAGAAAAGTAAAGAAAGGGTTTGATTTATACAAAACACACACATCGGGATTCTGTTCCCTAATAATAAAAGATACAATGAGATCCAGAGGAAAAAAAAGGACAGTGAGAGAGTAAAGGAAGAGGAGACCTTTACACGTAATCAATACAATTTTCTTTACACTTCAGTCTCTAAATCAATTTCTAAATCAGTCACTACCACTTTTAAGTCAGTGGCCTCTGACATAGAGCAATCATTGGCTACAGCCATTTTGATGCCCTCTCCGAATCAGAAAGGAAGATAAATGTTCAAACTTAAGCACTGCAATATAAATGTATCCATATGTGGTCATGGTAAAGGTTGTGGTTTTGCCCGCAGTGGGAAGAAGACATTTGCTCGACATGGCTGGATCGATAGATGAGTCCTGATGGCAATCAATCGAAAAGTTCACTTGATATGACTCAGGAATTTTGTAAATATGATGCATTTTATGATATTTTTATGATGAGTATGATTTTAGGGGTCATCCTAAAAAGGCCAAATCTGATCTGCAATTTGGATACTGAGGGGAGTGCACTGTCCAATCTAGATCTGATTGAACATCTACATTTTCTTGAGTATGTTGGTGCTCGCAATACATCCCAATCGACAGAGCTACTAGAATAGAAATGCAAGCCGAGTGCCAGAAGCTCCTGTTCCTTGGAAGGCCTCCATGACCACTAAGACCTCGGTACTTGGTCAAAGTATAGCTACCTATCTGAGCAAAAAAGCTAAGGACCGCAGGCTGAGCAACAAGGGTAAGGATCAAGGCCTGATCCTCATGCCAGGATAAGTTGCTTGACATCCTAGGGCCTGTGGCAAAGATTTATTGAATGACATAGAATGCTAAAACGTTCAGGGAGAGCCTGGACCTGGCTACTTTTTCCATTTGGCAACAAAAAGCAGTTTGTTATCTATGCAATACGAGGCTCTCCTTTGAAAGGAAAAAAAGTCTTCTGCTCAGGAAACACCCTAAGCTTAGCAACCTAGAAGTATCAGATGCCAGGTGTTTCTCCAAAGGCTCATTTTTGGAGATGAGTACATTAAAGAAATTAACAAGTATATACAGACTTTTACTTCTCCTAATATAGTCCACTTCTCTTTCATGCACATTTATGGAGAGGTCTCTCCCATGCGGGGGAATTAGGGCCTATTTGCCAGTTGTGCAAACATATCACAGGCTCAAATATGGCCAGCAGAGTGGCTTTGCAGATCTGATCTTCCTTCCACAGAAAAAGAGAGAAGGACACTTCGACCTATTTGGAAGACAAGCCAGGGGAAGGGGGACCACAAGTAATTATTCTTGCCCTTTGCTTGGTGCAAGTTGGGGGCAGATTAGTTCTGTTTCCCCAAACATAGCAAGCAGTTTCACAAGACCCCTGGGTGTCACAAACAGTAAAGGTATTCATAAAAAATGTCTTCAAACCATAATGCCAAGTCTCATGCATTTCTCCCTGGAGGGTACTGATCTGATATCCAGAGAGGTGAGAGATCTCCTTTATAAAGGGGCAACTGAAAGGTGCAATTTGCATCCAAAGGGATTTGCAGGCTATATCTTTCGGGTCAAGAAGAAATTTAAACACTTCACGTCAGTTATAAACTTGATGAAGCTGGACAGTTTTGTGCCACATATTTCAAGAACTATACTGGCTCTGAGGGACCTTCTTTTGTTGGGGGATGGGATGATGAGATTAGATCTCAACAATGCTTACCCCTACCATTCTATCTTTCTTCAGCCCCATGGTGTTTTACAAAGATCTTGAAACCAGTGGTGGTGTTGGTAAGTTCAAAGGCTATAAAGGTGGTGATTCACTTACATGTTATAATTTTAGTGGGTCAGAACAAGCTGCTCTAGGTTTCTCAGGTGCAGGGCATTTAAACCATTGACAACAGGGTTTGGGATGGATTTGGAAAAATCAAGGAGAAATCATAATTGACAATTTCAAAAAATATGGATTTCTTAATTTTTTAATAGATTCATAGGAAAGCGTTTTGAGACAGCCTGTCTCCAAGTTGTAACCCACCAGGAAGGAATGAGCAACACATTAAGGAGCTTCTATATATCTCTCAGACATCTAGAAAGAATACTGGGTCTGTTAGCTTACACCATTCAGGTGACCTTTCTCGTATTTCTCAACTGCACAGCCCTACAAAAGTTAAAAATAAAGGAGCAAATTTGCGTAATTTTTTTACGTAAATTCAGCACATACCTAACTCCATACTTTATTTTGACGTTAGACATGTCTAATGTCAAAATATAGGAGTTTGCACCATTTTTGGGATGCATGCACCTATCTTGCATCAATGAGATGCAAGGTAGGTGTTCCCATCTAAAGAATGGTGCTATCCTCATAGCCCCATATTTTTAGGAGGGGCTAAATAATGGTGCAAAGCTTGCTCTGCACCATTATTTAACACCTGGGTCAGAGCACGTGTTAGGGGACCTGTGGACCCATTTCCATGGTTAAACACTATGGAATGGGTCCACAGGTGCACTCCCCAAGCCCCAGGAACATCCCCACCCACACCAGAGGGACACCAGAGGACCCCATCCCAGGTAAGTAGGGCAAGTATTGGTAAGTATTTTTTAACGTTTTTTTAAAGTGCCATCGGGGGCCCTAACTTGGGGTCCCCTGAATGCCACAGGGTGCAATAGCCATGCCCAGGAGACACATGTCCCCTGTGCTAGCTATTGGGGTGGTGGGCATGGCTCCTGTCTTTCCTAAGACAGGAGTCATGTTTTTGGTGGTTGTGCGCCATGAAATGGCGCTAGTCTGGTTAGAGGCATTTTTTTTGCCTCTAACCAGTCTAGCATCATTTTTTTACGCACAACACCCTCCTTCCCTACCGCCACCCCTACCCGTCTAGTGTCTTTTTTTTAACGATGCTTGCCCAAGTTTAGCGCTGGCTTGCGCCATTCCTTTAATATAGCGCCCGTCTGGCGCTGTGGAATGGCGCAAGCCGTCGCTATACGTTTGCCCAATTTTGCGGCAAAAAGTATAAATCAGGCCCAAAATATTTAAGAAAAGGCTTAAGTTAGTCACACCTACTTCTTTAAGACAGATAGGTGAGTCAGGGATAAGATTAGTGGATGGATTACACGGAAACCTGGAACAGCCCCACCATTCTATTTCCCTTGATCTTGTATTAGAGTCAGATGCAAGTTTGATTGGTTGGAGCACAAGGTGTGAAGAACCCAGATTGGGAGAGGATGGTCAGACAAGGAGTTCAGAATATGATCTGCAGTACATTAGGGGTGTATTGAAATTCTGTGACAAAGATCACTACTGATAAACAAAATGAGACTGCTACTTTGTTCTTTGATCTAAGAGAGGTTGTCAAAATAAAAGCACAGAGAGCAGGTTTGCAATTTAGCAACAATATGAAAGAAAAAAATGCTTTTTATGATCTGTGTATAGTATGGATTAATTTTTGCATTTCATTTTAATTTCTTAGCCATGCATCAGTGGAACATTAGAAATGCACCAAGCAGAATGTGAACCGATGTGCTGCCTTTGTCTAAACTTGCCTATACTAAGATTATCCCTCAAGACCTAACTATTGACGTCAGGCCAAAGGCTGACCTAAAAAAATTGTGTTCCTTTTCAAGTCCTTTCAGTCAGTCGTGTTTTCAAGGTTTGGAATATTCAAGGTCCTTTGCTAAAACTGCATAGCTTGAGACTTAACCTTATAACAAGTTTATTACATTCTTAACACATGATATAACTCATCCCTGGTTATTTTCCCTCTTACCCAGTCTTCTGAGATGGTAACAATTCCATATGTGTTGCTTTACAAAAACCTCTCAAAACATAAATACCTCTAAATTGCCAGGCAACAGACTATTTACCACATGTCTAGTAAATAGATTTTACCACAGCCAAAGGTAGGGGTGGTAGCAGACAAGGTACACAAAACGTGTTTAAATCTGCAATGTCCACTAAGATCTCTTCCTTTCCTGCCTCATGTGAGAAAGTATAAAATCTATTTGGCCTGAAAGGGACATCCTTAAATGACAGGGTAAAAACATAAATAAAAATATGTTTATTGTTTTTTATTAGTTAACTAATGTTTTTTTTACTTTTCTTTATACTTTCTCATAGAGAGACTCCACAGTCGGGTGGGGATCTCCATATGGTAAAGTATAGCAAAAACTAAAAAAGTGCATTAACATTGAAAAAGTATCATTAATTTTATACATTCATTTCACATGCAATACAAAAGAAAAATATGTTACTGCACTATTGAGTTAATTTGAATTAAATGTTTATTGACCTTCATTGTATTAAATTAAATTGAAATTATTTTGAATATTTTCAAATTAAAGAATACATTCCCATCTGAAGGAAAAAGGGAAAACATTTATCATGTAGTACAAAATATTAAAAGTGGTGTATAACATTAGTTAAAAGTAATTTAATTTTAATTTACTGACAATTATTGTTACATTATTATTTAAAATCAAGTTTTATTTTGTTTAACATTGAACTGTAATAATTTATACTTGTAACTATGTTAAATAATGTAATATTTTTTCTTATGGGGTTTTATGTTAAGCCCCTACCTCCATTATTTTCAATGGGAGTCTGTTGTAGTATCAGTGGTTGGGAGTGTGGGATGCTGACCTTACTGTGTTCTTTTCAGTAGTTGTAAATTACACTTGTACATCTGGCTCAACCTCTTTTTTTTCAAGGGCTAGAGACATGTCTACACTTTTGACTAACTTCACACTCAGATTTGGTGACTAACCAAATTTAGTAAAGTTACTCAAAAGTATGAGTGAAGTTACATTTGTAACTTACAAGTGAGTGGGTATTTGAACTACCAGAGGGCAAAATGGACCTCTATTGGAGTCCTAGCATTCTCAAAGATTTTGATCGATCACAAGTGCAAAGATAGCCATTGAACTCCAAAACTTCACCAGTTCCAACAAGGAACTGGGCTTTGAAGGTAAGGCCAACCCAAGACTATTAAAGACTATTAAGAACCGTGGGGGTCATTATGACCCCGGCAGTTGGTGGAAATGTAGCAGTAGTACGGCCAACAGGCTGGCGGTACATGCCACCACATTATGACATTGGTGGATTGGCTGAAGCCAATCCGCCAATGTACTGCACCGACCGCCATGGCGGTAGCAGCCACCGGGCTGGAGATAACAATCTCCAACCGCGCAGCCGCTACTGTTCGGCCGGTGGCATTATGACCTTGCCTACCACCATGGTTTTTGTGGTGTTCGTAATGCCACAAAAACCATGGCGGTAGGCCCTACCAGTGACAGGGAATTCTTTCCCTGTCACTGGTTGGAGATCCAACCCACCCCCCTAAAACTCCCCAGACAACCCTCACCCACCTCCATCCACGCTACCCCCTTCTATTCCTCCCCCCATACACGCACACTCGCGGGCACACACCAAGCGTTCACACACTCACTCATACAGGCATACATGCATTCATACCTGCATTCATCCATTCCTTCTCTCACACATCCGTACACAGATCCAAACTTACACACAGACACGCATTCACATTTCCATTCATCCACACATTTTCACACATGCACACACACACGTAAGCAACACTCATTCGCATTCACGCATACACACACACATTCACGCACACACACACACCCCCACACACAACACCCCAAACTCCCCTCCCCTGTCGGAAACCAGACTTATCTGAATCCAGGGGGTCTTCGGGCAGGGGACAGGACGGGCGCAGCTACCACCAGCAGTGCCCCCCAGCAGAACACTGGCAGGCCATATTATTTTTCATAATACAGTTGGCGGTGGTCTACTGGCGTGGTGCTCCTGGTGGTAGCAGCGCCACCTTAACACTGTCCACCAGCATGGCCACAGTCGGTTTTCCGCACTTCTTGTGGCGGAAATTTGGCTGTAGTCATATTATGGCAGACGGAGGTTAGCTGCGGTGACGGTCTTTTGGCGGCCGTCACCGCGGTGGTAGGCAGCACTTACGGCCAAAGTTATAATGTGGGCCTTTATCTCCAAAAATAATATTTCGGTTGTTCTGGAATTATCTTAACCACCTCATGCATATGGAACCAAACCTCATGCTCGGGGTGCAAAGGTAGAAGACATTATTGCTCTCTGAACATGGACGAACAGGATCTGATGCTCTTAAGGGTACTTGCTAGGTCAGCAATGGTTCAGCTTTGACAACTTGATGCTTCAGGAGTATTTTTGTTTCAAATGGCCTAAATAATCTTGCTCATAAGTCTGTTTTGCTTTTCCTGGCCATCTGAGCTGATCTTGATCTTATGACCCATGGTCTCTGGGTAGTCTCAGGCCAATGATGCAGACTCTACTCCAGTCATTTGGCATTGTGCAGACCTTTCAGGGATCTGGGCAGCTTTTCACCTGATAAAAGGCTTCCAGATTCTTTCTTGAAAGAAAGCAAATCCTACCTCTCTTCACAGTTCAGATTACTAAGGTTAATTTGAACAGGAAGAAACCATTCACAGAGAGAATCTATTTTACACACATCACATGGCACACCACGTGCAGACATTGCCCACACATGAGGAATGTAAAGAGCACACATTGTGGCACTCAATTGGCCTTCACTTGAGGACAGCCAGTAGGGACCCGCCTCTGCAGCTAGTTGTATAGGTAGCAAAGCCTGTACCTCCGGATAATTAATCGATTCCAACATCATC
Source organism: Pleurodeles waltl (assembly GCF_031143425.1). NCBI lineage: Eukaryota > Metazoa > Chordata > Amphibia > Caudata > Salamandridae > Pleurodeles > Pleurodeles waltl. The sequence goes on from NC_090437.1 coordinate 401,823,534, forward strand.
AGGAAATATTGAGATTTTGAAAACTGGTAGTAAAACGTCATATGAAAGGGACACTACTGCCTGAGGGAGCACAAGACACATAACTCAGGGAGTCTATAGGGAGGAGGAGTAGGTCCAGTGACCATACCCACCAATATAAAGCACAGAGAGCTCTCTGGCTGTTTAGGGAAGGAGACATTGCTGCCCATGGGACTACAAGTCTCATAACATCACGAGTCTGCAGGGAGAAGGAGCGGCCCAGCGACCACACCCAGTGCTATAAAGCTCCAAAAGCTACCTGGCTGCATTGCCTGGAGGAGGGTGACATGGCCACTACTCTTGGTTTTCTGACCCTGATACATTTCTTTATCTGTTGTTTTTCCCTCTAAATTCTTGCATTTCTAAACCAACTCTGCATCCTTGGTTCAGTGTGGCTTGATTGTGGTTTCCATCCTATTGCTACAATAAATCTGTAGACTGCTATATTGATATTATTAGGATCAGCACGATGGAGAAGAGAAAGGCAGCACATATCTCATAAGGTGCAGCTAAGCCAAAAAAACAGCCAAATCATCTTTTGAAATTCTGCAAAAAGTCCTTGCTTATACCTTTCCAGTAACCCATAGTAAATTTGATTGAAAATAGATCTAATAATCCTGTATCTACAGGGTGAAAACCTCCCCAAGCTGCCACAAATAGAGCAGTGAATGAAGAGTAAGTTTGCCCGAATTTCCCATCACTCACCCCAATGCTGTGTGAGCTTACCATGATATGCAATAAAAGGTTAAGTAGATTAGAGACTATAGGTTACAATAAAACACCCTAAGACACGCCAGGTGGGGAGAGTATGGGTGTTGATTCTTCTGATCCAGGAAAAAATAATATCACAGCAAACAAACTTAAAGCCGAGATCATGAAGCTTCTCGCTTGGTTATCTTACTCAGTGGGAGAGAACGAGTGGACGTGGGTCATACACACTGAAAAAAACTCAAATAACAATGGTTGCCCAAACATATCTGGACAATAAAACTTGCTCGGAGAGCGGACAGGGCCTGTAGGAAATGTCTCTCCATTATTCCAAACAACAGGCCTTGGTGTTATGAGACCAGTGAACAAAGCAGTTATTTGCTTCGAGTAAATGATTGAACCAGGAAAGACCAGCCATCAGAATAGCGAAAAAATGCATATCCAACCTGACTACAACCCATTTAAGATCCATTTCATGCAAAAAGGAGATTGGCCACTTGTTACAGAGCAACTCCACACCATTTAAAGGACCCTTTCAAATTGCGGGCTGGTCCCTTTCCTTTTAAGAGTGATGATTCAGCAGTAGAGGAGGCGGAATTTAAGGTGTAGCGCTGTTCTCAGATCAGACCCAAAGAGGCGCAGTGGGATTAAAACAGCACATCATTGCACCAAGAGGAGTCCCAGAAGGCAGACGCAGTGAAGGAGGAAGATATGAGAAGGTCCAGGGAAGCAATATCGGGAACAACCGAGAGAAGAGCTGGTGTTGCGGAGTACCGTAAAGAAGGAATCTTGGGCCAGATGTAGCAAAGGGTTTTTCCCATTCTGTGTCAATGGGAAAATGTGTTCGTACATATGGCCCCATGTGTCTTAAGGACCAAGAAGGATAGCACCAGTGGTGAAAGCGAGGAGGCTAAAGCGGCAAGAGGAGAGGGACCCCATCAGGAGGCTGACAATCCTAGTCATGCTCCAGGATGAACGTGGCTATCACAGATGCGTAACTAAGTATGCGGTTGGGTAAGAAGGGTGGGTGTCAGGAATTTGAATTAACAGAACGAGATTATGCTTCCAAATAGCATTCTGTTTTCATCTTTGTTTCTTCCCTGTGCCATTCTTTCATGGGATATGCAACAGGGTTTTTGTGAGGCCAATACTGAGGAGGAAAAAAAATATGTGTTTTCTATAGAGTTCACAACTACTGAAATAATAGAGAAGTAACACCTTTAATATTGAGCACAACACACCTGGTGGAGGTTGTGGGACCCAACCCTATTGCAGGAAAAGTGATAAAACCTGCAAGTATCTTCTTTTTCTCAGAGGGACCTGCGGAGTGTTCTTCTGGACTGGAACTTGGTATAGAAGAGAAACAGGAAACAAGTTGTTCTAAAACCTACCTGTTACAGATAGCTTTATAAATCAAAGTAAACACAAAAATGTATCCACCTGAGCTGGTTCTGACTACATGTTGTTGCCCAGATATTGCACCCCTTGAGCCTCTCAGAGACCTGTGGATGGCAAAAATAAAACCTTGCAGCTTGGTAATGTGTGCTCAGACTAATTTAATATGGGGGCAATAGAGATCAGGGGGTGGGGGGTAGTATACATGATTAATGTGGCGAAAGTACCTGCCAGTGTAAAAGAAGATGGCAACTCTTTATAAAAAAAATAATTCACTGGATACTTAATACACGGAAATGCTATATGCTGGTACGCTCTGACATACAGGATGTTGTTTGTTGCTCTACACCTCAAGAATACCATGACTACATTGAAGTAGTATTAAAATCCCAAGATGTGGTAAATGGCCTTGCAGCACTAGACATCATAAATCACCCTCACCCAACACTCTGTTTTGATTCAAATAAAACCCTCTATTATGAAGTGATTGCAAACATAATTTCCTCAATGAACAAAGCACACCTCTAAGTGAGGAACAGAAATCAGATTTAGAAAGTGTGGGTTGGCTGGAAAAGTAGGAAGAACATTCTGAGACTTCAATTAGTAACCTGCTGAAGGACCCTTCCTGGACAATTAGATCTCTTTATTTCTCCTCGTTACTTCCTCTTAGGAATAGATACATGAGCCTCTAACAATATTATTGTTCAAGAAGCTACCCCTTCTTACACAACAATTATTCTGACCACAACACAGTTACCCTTGGGTCACGGTGCATATGTGCCTGCATTGGCACTGGGCTTCCACAAGAGTGCCAGTGCAATGAGAGAGAGGAATTGCACCATTTCTTAGTAAATATGGCACATTTCTGCTTTCGCCCTTTCACCTCTCATGCAACGCAGCTCCACAAGATCCCTTGCTGTGTTGTGTGAAAGGTTAGTAAATCTGGCCACTTGTCCATAAACCTGTCATTTAGATCAAATTACTGTGTTGAGGCTGCTTCACTGGCCCAGGGTAGGCCTTGCAGGCAGTGGTGTAACACAAACACCCATAGCCCCCGTGGTGCTCACTGGCTTGCCTTGCAGGCAGTGGCGTAACATAAGCCCCCATATTCCCTGCGGTGTGGGTGGCCCCGGTCTCCATGGGCCCCCCCCCCCCAGCAGAAGTGGTAGGTGGTGAGCTGGGGAGTTGGGGCCCCCTCCACCTACTTTTCAGGGGGAGAGGGTAGTTGGTGGGCTGGGGATGTGGGGCCCACTTCATCTACTTTCCAGTGAGGATTCCCTCAAGTTCTGTTACGGCCCTGCTTGCAGGGGTGTAGTGATTTGGGTAAGTACTTAAAACACTAAATTGTAGAATTGAGATGCTTCAAAATAGTTCATGAGATATTCTGGGCTTAATCCATTACTCATCTGTAGGGACTAGATTGTGGATTTTAACATCCATAATCGTAGTGCCACAAAGTAAAAGGAATCCAAAATATTATCACAGTTTGAAGCACATATGAAGCACAATACAAAAAAGGGCTAATTATAATAGGGGACTTTAATATTATGTACAAGCCCCTAGACACCATAGAACATGTTATTACTGAGGACAGAGATGGAAGTAGGGTATTCTGTATCGATTATCTATCAAAAAATGGTCTTAATTGGCAATACAATTTATGGCAATTGTAGCAAGTAATTGCCCTTTATCCAGCACTCTAGTGCTTTGACTGAGGAGTCTACAAAGCCCACCCAAGTCTAATCTTGGCCTTTTTAGGTGTCTCTAAACTTGACTCTGTACTCCTCTGTGGTGAGTCCAAACCCTTGAGGGTCCCTTTCTTATGGGGATAAGACTCAGAGACTTCCTCTGGTAGGGTCAGAAGCCCTATCTCTGCTCTTAGATGGGAATAACTCCTAAAGTAGAGAGCCCCAGTGTGTGGGAGAACCTTCCTCATTCTGGAACATAACTCAAATGCAGCAAACCATTTGGCAATGTCATCTCCTTCACTATATGCTGGGACAATCCCTTTGGGGACCTTAGGGTCACAAGAGCCCTCACTTTCCTTACAGCCACCATCTCTAGTCCCGATCTAGCCCTCTTCTCTTCTAAGGCTGATCTCCATTCCTCAAGTTCAAGTCCCTTCTCCTCCAGGGATAGTTGCTGAAACCTGTCCTCCAGGATCCTACTCCTTCTACCAGTGGAGGGTTACTAGAGCGATGTTTCACAGTTACCACTGGAGAGGGAGGTCTGGGGATGGTGAGTAGGTCAAGGTTCTCTTCACCTTCCCCTTCACTTACTGGAACTAAGGCCTTCTCCTCCTCTTTTACGGACTCTGGTTCTGAGGAGGATGCCTCTTCTCTGTTTCTTTCCTCTTTCCTATATTGTGTTTGCCATCGGGGCCCCAACTTGGGGCCCCCTGCATGGCACAGGGTGCAATGGCCATGCCCAGGGTACACTTGTCACCTGTGCTGGCCATTGGGGTGGTGGGCATGACTTCTGTCTTTACTAAGAAAGGAGTCATGTTTTTGGTGGCTGTGCGCCAGGAAATGGTGCTAGTCTGGTTAGAGGCATTTTTTTGCCTCTAACCAGGCTAGCGTCATTTTCTGACGCACAACCCCCTCTTTCCCTACCGCATTTCCCACCCAGCTGGCGTCTTAAGACGCTAGCCCAAGTTTAGCGCTGGCTTGCCCATTCAATAAATATGGTGCTTGGCTGGCGTTGTGAATTGACGCAAGTTGGCGCTAACGTTTTTGCCACAAAACTGCGTTAGGGCAGTTTTGTGGCAAAAATGATAAATATGGGCCCAAGTCTCTTTGGGCTCAGGCAATCAGAGCCAGTCAGGTCGCACTTCTTCATCCTCAGCACTTTTTCACTCCTGCAATTTGCAGAGGACTGGTGCCACCAGTCAGGGGAGTCTTCCTTGGGGTTTCGGTGTTTATCGGTGTGCCTCTGTTTGGGACTAATGAGTTTTCACCACTAGCACACGCTGGGAACACTGTTCCAGTACTGGTCTCTGAAGGTCACTCTGTGTCCTCTTCTTTGTGCTGGGGCTGGAGCCCAGGTCCTGTTGTTGGTGCAGGCATCTTTTTGTGCTTCGCGTTTAAGGGTGTGAGTGACAGTGGCCACTGGGCTACCATCCCTGCGGCTAGTCCACCCTTGCAGGCATGACTTCCTGTGCAAAGTATGTAACTTTCTACCCAGAACCCATTATTCTAGGGTTCTGCCAAGATGACAGAACCCTTCCTTGGCGGTGCAGACCTCTTAGTCCACCCTCAAAGGTGTGGCTAGCTTGAGGGAGGTGCATATCTAATTTTCTACTTGCCCAGCCGAACAGGGCGGAAAGGCTTTGTCCTCCACCACTTGAGGGACAACTACTTGCACATAAAAGGCAGGTGAAGCCTTTGAGACTCACCACCTTGCTACTTTTCTCACCAGCCGGCCTGGGAGGGAGGTGTGACCTCCTTCCTGCCCAGGCCCTTTGCTTACATCCAGCCAAGGTGCTAGCACCATTGGCAGGAGGACAGACTTCTGTCTTCGGCAGCTGCGGCTAGGGAAAGCCTGCCAAAACAGTACAGGACTGAGTAACTTGGTGGGCACCCTCTAAGGGTGCCACCTGGGCGTCTGTTTTTTTATCGTAAACATGGGCATCATGTTCAGGGTTAAAAAAGAAAACTGTGTTTGATACCAAAAACAATTGGATTCAGCTGGGCCATTGCAGAGCTGGACATCTTAGGAGTGGTCAGATGCCATCCCATGTTATCCAATTGAGCGCTGGTTACTCAGGCCAGCATTACAGTTTAAATGCCAGCACAAGGGTATATGTGCTGTTGCACATATGCCCTTACTCATAGAACAGTGCACTCTGCCCCCTGGGCTAGAGGGGTCCTGCCTTAGGGGTGACAGACCTGTCCCTGGGCAGTAACAGGGACACTGCCAGAACCTGGTGTGGACAGATTCTCACTCGAGCAGCAGGCTGGTCGTGCAGGCTGTCATGGCAGCCCTGCAGTCTTTCTTTTACATGGGGTATCCAGGGTGGAACAATGAGTGCTGCAGCCCTGGTACCCCCTTAACCACTGTTGCCCTGGGTACCATTTACTGGGGACTGACATGGGGTAAGGTGCTTGCCAATTGGTCTATGCAATGCAACATACCATTTTAAGGGAAAGAGCATTGGCACTGTGGCCTGATTAGCAGTCCTCAGTACACCAACATGTCAAAAACAACATCATCTGGCAGGTCAAATGGGGGCAAAAAGTGGGGCCATTTGCAAAGAAGCCCAGTTTGCTACAGTAATGATAATCAATCTTGAGTGTATAGTGGCTGGTCTCCTTCCATTATGGAGAATAGGCATACATTCAACAGAGTGAACCAGATTGGTAGAATTGATTATATTACATTAGATGTTCATCTCTGTTCATCCATGAGGAATATGGTAATTAGAGAGCGGAGAGATAGTGACCACAAAGCTCTCCAGTTTTCTAGGAAGATACCCTTTTTTGGCATGTTACCCCCCATTTCTACCTGATGTCAGTGTGGTTTTGACTGTGTCACTGGGATCTTGCTAGTCAGGACCCCATTGCTTATGGTTTATGGCCTGCTTGTCAGTGTGTTTTACAGTTTTCTAAATTGTCACTGGAGGCCTGCTTATCAGAACTCCAGTGCTCATGCTCTATCTGTTTCTAAATGTGTCACTACATACTAGTGACTCAGTATTGCACTCCAAATTGGCATACTGGACCCCCCTTATACGTCCCTAGTATATGATACCTAGGTACCCAGGGCATTGGGGTTACAGGGGATCATTATGGGCTGCAGAATTTCTTTTGTCACCCATAAGGAGCCCATACAAATGCTTCTACAGGACTGCCACTGCAGCCTGTGTGAAATCATGCATGCACGATTTCACAGCCATTTTCACTGTACCAGGTCAATTATAAGTCACCTATATGTCAGGCCTTCAGACCCTGAAGGCTGGGTGCAAAGTACCTGTGTGGGAGGGCACCCCTGCACTAGCAGAGGTGCCCCCACGTCGTCCAGGCCCATTTCCCCAGACTTCGTGAGTGTGGGGACGCCATTTTAAGTGTGCACTGCACATAGGTCAATACCTATGTACAGCTTTGCAATGGTAACTCCGAATATGGCCATGTAAGGTGTCTAACAACTGGGAATTGTACCCCAATACTGATTCCAGTATTGGTCCATGCACCATGGGGGCTCCACTATGGACCCCCAGTACTGCCATACTAGCCACTGATTGCATTTCACTAATAAGGGATACCTGGACCTGGTATAAGGTGTAAGTACCTTTGGTACCCACTACAAACCAGGCCAGCCTCCTACAAGTTTATGATGGAAGAACTATTAATCCCCAAATTAGTTGATCCTGTGATTCTACTATATAGGGAAATTACACTTTCAACAACAAGCGCACTTTAAATTGGTCATATATAACAAGCCACCCACAAACAGTATCATACATTTACCAAAATGTCACAAATGCATTAAAATTATTGGTTTGGGGTGCTACTATTGAAAATATCACTAACATTACTTGGGATATTAAAGTCTACAGGAAATTATATGTATCACTGACGATTATTCTTCATAGAGATGTTAAGATCCCAGCTCATCAAACAATATATCAAACCTGGTGCAACAAACAATGCAAAAAGGCTAAACTCGTACTACTGACAGCACTAAGATTAAAAATAGGAAGATGATAACATTTGTCAGTACCCAATATAAACACACCCAAGTAGCAGCCAGGACTGAATTGGAGAACATAATGTGCCAGAAATTAACTGTAGCAACAAAGACTTGTGGTAACAAAACCTTTTGGCATGTTGTTGCCCATTACAACAAGCAATCCAAAGCAAGGATACAATATCATACCCCCCTACATTCACACCCCTTCACACACAGACACATGCATACACACACCTATTCCCACATTCATCCACACATGCATACATCCATTCACACACACTTTCATACATACACGCTGACATGCATTCACAGAATACAACATACACGCACTCCCACCTCCATTCATGCACACACATTCAACATGCAACACACACCCGCATACACACATGCACAAACATTAACACACACCCTACACACACACAACACCCGCCTCCCCTGTCGGAGCACCCACTTACCTGCGTTTAGGGGGTCCTCCGGCAGGAGACGGGACAGGGCATTAATGCCCACAGCAGCGCCCGCCAGCAGAACACCGCCAGGCCATATTATGGGTCATAATATGACTGGTGGCATTCTACTGGGGTGGTGCTTCTGGTGGCAGCAGCATCAACTTACCACCATCTGTCGGCATGGCCACAGTCAGATTTCGGCCATCCTTCTGGCGGAAATCCAGCTGTGGTCATAATACGGCAGACGGATGGTAGCCGCAGCAACAGTCTTTTGGCAACCGTCGCTGCGGTGGTAGGTGGTTTTTACCACCAATGACATAATGAGGGCCTATGTCAACAGTCTTACCGATACTATCCTGGTGATAGCTGAAATACTGAACTGTTGGTGTGGGGCTTAGATGATTCAGATCTGTTAAAAGGGCCCTTGAAATAGCCAGTGTAACTTTAGACCAAGCAGCTTAATAGATAGTCTGCAAAAACTTTTCTGCCACCAGTAGTAGAACAAATACTTGAGCTGGCCGAAGGAAGAAGAATTTTATCTGACCCACAAGCTGGTATTTGTAAGAAAACCAGCGTAATTAGTCACATTTTTCAACTCTTAAATTTATTGGAAAACTGTAATACTGAGTAAGGGACATTTCTTTTACATGGTGTTTGTAGACCTTTGGCCAGCTTTCAACTTGATATCACGTCACAACTTTTGGTTAGATCTGGAAAGAATGGGTGTACGGGACAATATGTTATCTGTATTAATGAGGCTGCATAACAACAATTACGTCCAAGTAAGATGAGAAATCAAGGGTGAAATGATCAGTTGCTAGCAGTTGAGAATGTGGGGGCATATTTATCAATGGTTTTCGTCACCCTTGCCTCCAGCAAGGGAAATCAAGGATGATGGAAAACCTAGATGAAATTTATCACGCCACATAAGGCCATCTTGCGTGGCCCTGTAGTGCTTGGTAAATCTGGAAAAACGCAAGGAAGTGCAAGTCACTGCCTTGCATTACTCTGTCCCAAGGAGGCGTGTCATAAGTGAAGTATGGGTGTTGCCATGCCTCAACCCATGGACTTTGGTGCATTCCCAGATTTACCATGATTGGTAGGCCTTCCCAGGAGAGGCATAATGAGGAGAAACGTTTTTGTTTCTCCTTGCTTTTCTCTCTTTCAACTTTTGCTGCATTCTGCAAAGGATTGTTTTTGTACAGGAGTGTGTCCCTTCCTACACAAAACTAACCCAGGCACTCTTGCACATTGGTGTTAGGCAGCCAAAAGTCCACCAGGGTAGGGAGAGAACGGGAATATGTCATATCGTAATAGATATGGTGAATTCTTGCCCTCTCCCTTTCACGCAGTGCAGCAAGGTTGTCTTGCTGAGCTGTTTTGTGTGAAAGAATGACAAATACGGCCAGAAGTTCAGAAGGGATGCATAGGGACCCACCCCTCTTCTCTGTGTAAATAAATTAAACCATTAAATATCTAGACATTGCTTGTAGTGATAAAAACTAAAATAGGCCCTTTGAGAGTCCCCAACATTGTTACCTGTAGATGATATGCTCTTAATCTGCAAAAGCCCTTCTGGATTGCAGATCTATTTAGATTATTTTATGACTTTTTTTTTATAAAGAATGAGGGGTGGAATTAATTCACCAAAATCAATCCTTATCATACAAGGACTCTCTGAAAGTTGGGAGGAAAAATATTAAGAGTGTCACAGATTTTTATACCTTGGAAAAAGGCTGACAAATAGCATATCTTGTTAAACGGAAGGGCGATGGGAGCACAATACCTCACACCACAGCACAGTTCGCCCCTTTGCATTGTGGTAAATGAAGTACAAAATGTGTGCTTACTTGAATATTAGCTGTAGTATTTTGCCAGAGTTGATGCAGATAGTGCTGTACATCTCTAGACACATATGTTTCAGGAGTGTATCCTTCATCAGTAGAGATCAAAAATCAAATTTCATCAGGGGTTTCTGAGAATGCTGCCACATTCCTCTCAGGTCTCAGTACCTCTCACTGGCTCACAGATGCATCTTCAAAAGCTTGTCAGCCTGTTGGCTCAAGGGAGCATTTTTAAACAAGAAGGAGGATGGGAGCACACTGCCTCACATCACAGCACAGTTTGTCCCTTTGCATTGTGGTACATACAGTACAAAGTTTGTGCTTACTTTAATACCAGTTGTAGTTTTTCACCAGAGATGGTGCAGATAGTGCTGTACATCTCTAGAGACATGTGTTTCTGGATTGTGTCTTTCATCAGTAGAGATCAATAGACGAATTTCATCAGGGGTTGCTGACAATGCTGCCACAGTCCTCTCAGGTCTCAGTGCCTCTCACTGGCACATAGGTGCATCTCCAAAAGCTTGTCATCTTATTGCTCAAGGGAGTCTTTTTAAACAAAAGGGGGATGGGAGCACACTGCCTTACATCAAAGCACAGCTCCACCCTTTGCACTGTGGTAAATACAGGACAAAGTTTGCACTTACTTGATTATTAGCTGTAGTTTTTCACCAGAGTTGGTGCAGATAGTTGTGTACATCTCCAGACACATGTTTCTGGATTGTATCCTTCATCAGTAAAGATCAAAAAAAGAATTCCATCAGGGGTTTCTGAGAATGCTGCTACAGTCCTCTCAGGTCTCAGTTTATCTCACTGGCTCACAGGTGCATCTTCAAAGGCTTGTCAGCTTGTTGGCTCAAGAGAGCCTTTATGAACACAAGGAGGGTGGGAACAAACTGCTTCCAATCACAGCTAGGCCCTTTTCATTATGGTAAATGTAATACAAATTGTGTGCTTACTTGAATATCAGCTGTAGTTTTTCACCAGAGATGGTGCAGACAGTGCTGTACATCTCCAGACATGTGTTTCCGGAGTGTGACCTTCATCAGTAGAGATGAAAAAACAAATTTCATCAGGGGTTGCTAGGAGTGCTGCCACAGTCCTCTCATGTCTCAGTACCTCTCACTGGCTCACAGGTGCATCTCCAAAAGCTTGTCAGGTTGTTGCTCAAGGGCCTTTTTTAACAGAAGGAGGATGGCAGCACACTGCCTCACATCACAGCACAGTTCGCACTTTTGCAGTGAGGTAATTGCAGGACAAAGTTTGTGCTTACTTGATTATAAGCTGTAGTTTTTCACCAGAGTTGGTGCAGATAGTTCGGTGCCTCTCAAGAAGTATTTCTAGATTATATTCTTCTTCAGTAGATATAAAAAAAACACATTTCATCAGGTGTTGCTGAGAATGCTACCCCAGAGCTCTCAGTCTTAGTACCTCTCAATGGTGCACAAGTGTATCTCCAATGGCTCATCGGCTTTTTACCTCAAGGGAGCCTTTTTGAAGAAAAAGGGGATGGCAGCACACTGCCTCACATCACAGCACAGTTTGCCCCTTTGCACTGTGGTAAATACAGTACAAGGTTTGCGCTTACTTGAATATTAGATGTAGTTTTTCTCCACAGTTGGTACAGATAGTGCTGTACACCTCTACACACGTGTTGTTGGAATGTATCCTTCATCACTAGTGATCAAAAACAAATTTCATCAGAGGTTGCTGAGAGTGCTGCCACAGTCCTCTCAGGTCTCAGTACCTCTCACTGGTGCACAGGTGCATCCGCAAAAGCTTGTCAGGTTGTAGACATCAGGGAGCCTTTTTAAACAGAAGGGGAATGGGAGCACACTGCCTCACATTACAGTACAAGTCTCCCCTTTGAATTGTGGTAAATGCAGTCCAAAGTTTGTGCTTACTTGAATATGAGCTGTAGTTTTTCACCAGAGATGGCGCAGATAGTGCTAATCATCTCTAGACACGTGTTTCTGGATTATATCCTTCATCTGTAGAGATCAAAAAAATAATTTCATTAAGTGTTGCTGAGAATGCTGCCACAGTCCTCTCAGGTCTAAGTACCTCTCACTTGTGCACAGGTGCATTCTCAAACGATTGTCAGCTTGTTGGCCCAAGAGAGCCTTTTTAAACAGAAGGAGGAATGGGAGTACACTACCTCACATCACAGCAAAGTTCACCCCTTTGCATTGTGGTAAACGTAGTACAAAGTTGGTGCTTACTTAAATCCCATTGATATTAACTTTTATGAAATATGTAAACATCTATTTTAGCTGGTTTTCAGTTATTTTAAGAACAGCTGATAAATTGTAAATATTATTTTTTGTAAATTTTCATTAACTTGTTATTGTGGGGTTTTCACCCGAAATAGACACATTTGGTTGATTATATGAAGTTAGTGACAGGCAAAAAGACAAGATTTACAACTAATAGTCATTTGAAAATTGTATATTACTTGCCTACGCAATACTACCAACTGATCTAATCCTAAACTAGGGCTTGATTTTTAACCGTCTCTAAGGAGGCTGGGCACACCTCTCCATGTGAATATCACCTATTGGCAATACTTTATCCACCACGTAATTTACTAGCAAAGGCTCTGCATTTCTAGATTCTTGACTGAGTTTATGAAAACATGGTTTGCTGTAAGCCCATACTGGGTATTTGCTAGCTTCTGTGCTTGTTCAGAGGTCCCTTTAATAAGGAAACCAGAGCTTTCCGTTCCTGTTTTGTGAATCTCAAAACACCATCCAGTTCTGTAGATTGTGGTCCGGACAAGTTCAAGCAAATGGGAATCCCCTTCCATTTACTCTGGAGGTGAAAATCTATTATTTCTATAACTAGGCAATTGTTCAACTTGGTTGTGGCAAGATGTGGACCAAGCGTGTTTTTGTGACACACAACATGAAACATGGTAGTGCACTTGCTCCTGTTGATTGCTGAATTTGCAACTCATTAGAGTATGGTAGCCAATCCACCAGAGCCGTGGAGTACTCCACTTCCCCAAGAGAAGATCAACTCCATGCCCAAAGTTCTCTAGCAGGCAGATGGAGATCTCTGTGCAACAGAGCCAATGTTGCAGCTTTTTCTTTGAAGGTATCAAAACTTTGGTAAGTGTGTGCCACGTTTAACGTGTTCATTCAGCAGATTTTTTTCGTTCTTCACAAACACAAAAGAAATGTCTCTGACGCTATGGGAGTATTCGCCTGTCATATGGGAGACAGTTTTTTTTATTTCCTGCTTGTGATCAGCAGTCGTATCTTGGCAGACTGAACATGAGAAAAAAAGTAAATCAGAATATCTGCCCAAATAGGGAGGATGGTCTGAGTTACTTTGACTGACAAACCAACTTCCATTGGGTCATTAGTCAAAGATTTGTACCGGCTAAGCTAGCATGGGCTCCAAAGGCTTAAACCTGGCAGTTTCACCAAATCAAAGTAGAGCGGGGGAGCAGTGAGCTTTGTGATAGGATACCTGCCACACTTTAGACAAAAAAATCACAACTATTAAGCTCTGAATGATGTCCTTAAATATTTTTTCAAGAACGTTGGATAATCATCCCCCAAATTATGATTGTGGTAGCTTCCCCCCGTTTAATTCCAATTATGCTGCTCTTTGGAGCCAAACTAATATTTGTCTCCAGCCTTCTTGTTAGAAATGGGGGTTCTGGTTGGCTAGGGTATGCACCTCAGCCAGGCAGAACTTACCCACTCTAGTCAGGGCAAGGGAGTTACAAGTCTAAGATAACCCCTGCTCACCCCCTTGGTAGCTTGGCACGAGCAGTCAGGCCTATCCCAGAGGCAATGTGTAAAGTGTTTGCACAACACACACAACACACGTGACGTAAAATGTACACCACAAAGTAAACACAATACTGAACTATGTAAAAATAATCTGTATTGCACAAAACATAATTAGACCAACATTACACGTAAGTAATACCCTGCTACCTTAGCAGTTGTCAGAATGTTACACAAGTTACTAATACTCTGCAAGAATACGCAGTTGTCACATTAGAACACGTAAGTACTCAGGATTCTGCAACATAAGCAGTAGTCAGGAATTACTGTAAAAGTTATATATACTTGTCATGAACCATTCCTAAATACCCATACAAGGAACATTAAAGAATATCTCACAAGTCATAAAGATACATATCAGCTAAACCTGCCCAAAAAGAACAGTAGCACATATATGTAAGAGTAGAAAAAAGGTAGGAAATCTAACAATCCCCTAAAGTCTATACTAGGCTCCTGGAGCCCAGATTCCCTAGGAAGTACCTGATTTCTGATGAAGAGGCACTCCCAGTGCCTAGAAGACGAACAATGGGGCCCCTGGCGCTCCTATGCGCAGAACAGGGGCCTCTGAGGTCTCTTGGGGGAGAGGGGCGGTCTGCACCTCCTCTAAAATAAAAGGAACGGGCCCCGCTGGGGACCTGTGATCCTTGTGGGGCCCCCCTGGCCTCTAATGGCCCTCTCTGAAAGGGGGGCCCGAGAGCCACAAAGAATCAGGGATTTGGGACGATCGCGCCCCTAACGCAGTGACCGGGGGAAAGGGAACTCCCTTCCCACCCTGTGTCCTGCTTAGGATTAGGCAGCCGCCCTCGTCCACGGTGCGGCTGCCAAAAAGAGGGAGAAAAGAAGGCAGGGGCCTCCGATGAGGCTTCCTTCCTGCTCAACCAGCGGGCGCACCCGATTTGGTGCACGAGCCGCTTCCCAGATAGACCTGGGCTGTCACGAGGAGCCGGCACCGTGGATGGTGCCTGCAAGTGCCCCGGGGGTGCGTCAAGAAGCGCGATTCGCCCCGGGGGCACTGTTTGGAGCGTGCTCGCTCCTATCTTCCTTTCCGGGTGCCCCGGGGGCACTAGCAACAGTGTGATCCTCGCGCTAAAGGAAAAATGCGAAGCCCGGGTCGCTGCGGTGATTTGGGCAATTAAAAGAGCGCTTCACAAAGCCGAAGGGTCCTTCCACAAGCCTGGGTTGCGGCGGTGATACCAGGGATAAAAATAAAGTGCTTTTCCAAGCGCTAAGGCACATCGGAAGCCTGGGCTGTGGTGGTTATCTTTCTGCAGCAATTCAAGGGAGAGCGATTTCCCCAAGCGCTACAGACAAGGCTGTAGAATCGTGGCAGGGGTCCGGGGCCACAGCACCCTGCCCCTGGGAACAACAAGCAAGAAAAACACAGGGCTGGTGGGCCCAGCTACAGGCCAGCACAAGGGGTGCAGATGGTGGCAGTTCCTCCTAGTGACCAGGCAGGTCACAGGTCAGCACAACAGCAGCAGTCCAAGGTGGTTTCCTGGTGAGTCCATTCATCAGCGTTCTGTGTCCAGTTTCCAGTTCCAAGAATGTTCAAATTGTGGGGGAAATTCCGCTGTACTTATACTGGATTTACAGTGTGTTTTCCAATGGTAAGGAGAGGAGGTTCCAGCCAGTTACAACTGGTTCTGGGAGTGCCCCCTCTCTCCTTTCAGCACAGGCTCCAAACATCTGTGGGGGGTTAACAACCCTATTGTGTGAG
Organism: Pleurodeles waltl; assembly: GCF_031143425.1. Classification (NCBI taxonomy): domain Eukaryota; kingdom Metazoa; phylum Chordata; class Amphibia; order Caudata; family Salamandridae; genus Pleurodeles; species Pleurodeles waltl. The sequence continues at coordinate 401,839,147 of NC_090437.1, forward strand.
GCCAGGGCACAGCCTTTACAAATGGGGGTGTGCCCCGCCTCTCCCTTCGCTCAGCCCAGGAAGGCTTTACAATATGTAGATGCACCTCTGTGTTACCTCCACCCTCCCTGTGTTCAGGCTGTCTGAGAAGTATGCACAAAGCCCCAACTGTCAGTTTGCCCAGACGTGGATTGGAGGCAAGCTGCAAAACCCCAAAGTCATAAGCACAGATAAATGTGCACTTTCTAGAAGTGGCATTTCTGTGATAGTAATAAAAAATACACCTACACCAGTAAGCAGCATTTCTCACCACTATCACAAACATACCAAACATGCCTACGCTACCCCTCATAAATCAGACAATACCCCTTACACATAAGGCAGGGCATTTCCAATGCAATCCTATGAGGAGGCAGCACTCACAACAGTGAGACACCAGTTAGGCTGTTTGTCACTACCAGGACAGGCCACGCAACATGGCACATGTCCTGCCTTCTACATACATGGCACCCTGCCCAAAGGACTAGCTCGGGCGTGCCTTAGGGGTGATTTACATGTAGTAAAAGGGGAGTTCTGGGCCTGGCAAGTAAATTTAGATGCCAGGTCCCTGTGGCAGGAAATTGCACACACAGGCCCTGCGCTAGCAGGCCTTAGATAGGTTTGACAGGCTACTTTTAGTGGGTGGCGCAAGCAGCTGCAGTCCCACTTGTAGCATTTAAGTTACAGGCCCTAGATATAGGGATACCACTTTACAAGGGACTTATAGGTAAATTAAATATGCCAATTAGGTATAATCCAATCATACCAAATTTGTAAGGAAGAGCACACGCACTTTAGCACTCGTTAGCAGTGAAAAAGTGCTCAGAGTCAAAACGCCAGCCAACAAAGGTCAGAAAAACAAGGAGGCAAAATTTGAGCAGGTTAGTTAGTATTCTCAACTGAGAATGCTGCTTGATAATGAATTGAGGTAGTGTGCTCATAGGTAGCAAAGACTATGGCACTCATTACAACCCTGGTGGTCAGTGTTAAAGTGGCGGTAATACCGCCAACAGGCCGGCGCTAAAAGAAATGGAATCAAGAACACAGACAGCCACTTTAACACTGTGACCGTCATGGCGGTAGCAACAAACACCGCGGCGGTAACCGCCAACAGACAGACGGAAGACAATGTACCGCCCACACTATTACAAGGCACCAATCTGCCAGCTTTTCTGGGGCGGTACCAACTCCATCAAAAGCACGGCGGAAAGAATACTCTGAAGGGAAACTCACCTCTAGACACCCCAGGAAGAACTAGAACGCCATGGAGCCTGAATTGCAGATCCTACCCATGTTGCTGTATCTATTAATACACCACAAAGTGGAAAGAAGGTGGCGGCGGTGACAACAACAGTGAGTACTGCACTGCACCAGGGGAGGGGAGGAGGGAAAAGAGAGTGACACACACACGCAACACCTCCACTCCCCACCCACACCACTATACACACACACATATCCAATAACATCACAGATACACCCTGTCACCTGATGACGCAGAAAAAGAAGGTCCGACATATATTCATACATATCGTGTAATCAATACATATAATGAAGTGTGATTTTAGTAAAGAAAATAATGTACGAGGGAAATTTTGCCCTCTGGGTAGTTCGCCATCATTGTAAACGAGCTTTATTAATCATGAAGTATTGAAAATGTAGTAATCCGTCATAATTGCAAATGTATGCCATGATTTCTTGTTTGAAACTGTTTTGCCTAGCTTAAATTGAGTACAGGCTTTGGCCTAGTTGCCTGGTCTCAAATTCTAACTTTGTGGCTTTTCCTTGAACAAATGAAACATATATTCTTGCTTGAAGTTGTATTTTTCCAGCAGAGATGACTAATACACTTATCTCCAAGGTTTCGTACTAGGCCGGTTACATCCCCTTTGATACAAGGTCAGTCTGCAGGTGCGGACAATGAAGGTACAGATAGTAAAATAATTGGCAAACCATGATACAACTTGTGTTCCAAGGCTCCAAGGCTCATATATGCAAAATGAGTTCTAGTAAAAGACAATTTTCCATTGGACAATTTGAAGCCAACCTATGAACTCTCCAATGAAAGACCCTGCAGAATTTGGAATGTTTCTTACTTAAACCCACCGGACAAAGAGAAGTCAGCCATTTTCCTCTATGCCAGTTTGAAGCCTGATGCCAGACTCCATTTTGGATCACACCCTGATGCCCTTTTCTCTATCCAAGAGAAAGAGACTACAAGAATTCTCACCCTAGAGACTTTAACTTTGTTTTGCCCCGTCTTGCCTATGTAGTAACTTTGCCCCATTCTCCTTGCCGCTGCAAGGAAGCTTGCCCTTAACTTTGCCCCTTTGAAATTTGCCCCATGCTGATCGAACCGGTACCTGAAGGACGAAGACTTTTCTTGAATGCTGATTGTATTTGGTAAATATGAAAGGATAAATGTATTATGCATTGTGTTTTTCCTTTTAGGTACCAACTGCTATTTTGATAGGGTCCTAACTAGAAGTTTTCCAAATTTGTGTTGACTAAATTCGTTTTTGCATGAAGTCCCACATGCCGATGCTAATTAGAGGTTAGTCGAGGTATACATCCAATGTACCATGCCAAATTGAAATCTTGTTATGCTGACCAATGTATGCAATTAGTCAAATACAGTTAGTCATATTTGTGATTTGCATTGCGATAACAGAGTGTATCATTATTCAGATTTTACGTAGATTGCGTTTCTTCCGCCGTTATGGACAGCTAGTAATGTTCATATACATATATCAATTGGTTTTGAGACATATATATATATCGTGCTAGCTTTGTTAATATAGGGAAATAAATTCACTAACTTTTAATAAACTGGTGTGGTTATTCATGACTGAAAGGTCATGGTGCACCGAAATACCAACTGTTATTGATTTCTGATGTGCTATATTGATCTATTAATTGAGTATTGATTACCGATTGCAATAGTTATTGATTATTGATCTGAGTGACTCGACTATTTTAGGATGAGGAGAGCCCGACTCGGTTAAAAGATTCACCGACCTCCAACGTGTCCAGGTACAGGAAATTTATAAGGGCTGGACGCGTTATCAGTAGATGGTAGCAGAGATTGATGGTTTTGCCCTTTGGGACTCCATCCGAACAATAGACAGAGTCAAGTTAGAATTTTCTTTGATAAAATAAGTTGGAGGGATGATGATGCCCTAAGTCCCCAATGACTTTCCCGGGATCTCGGAGCTTGCGAATGAAGGACATGGAGGTGTGAGAATGGTTTCGGCGTTTCTAGTGACGGTATGAGTGAAGTTAGGGTTTTGCGCTTGCATAGCTTATTGCCGCAGATTAATTGAGGAGTTTGTGAGAGGATTTTAGGAGGTTAAGAGGTCTAAAGGTGTGAGAGTAGGGAAGTCGTCGAACTTCACGTGTGTGTAGCGCTTTGTGCAGAAAAAATTGTCCACGTGGTTGTTGATGTTGAGACGGGCCCTGCGAGGTCAAGAGACTCCGGAGTATGTTGAAAAGTGTATGAGACACTTGTTTAATGTTGTAATCTGGTCGGTTTAATAGGTTGATCGGGCGTGGTCAACGAGTCGGTATGAATGTTGCGGAGTGAGAGAAAACTTCTACTTTGAGATTTGACGAATTCTAAAGTGCACTAGAATAGTTCATTGATCAGTTGAGAGTAAAGTTTGCGGGTCAAATTTTGCTTGAGCAAGCGGGAAACCGAGAAAGATGGAATAACTGCTGAGGCTAGTGAAAAATCCTTAAGGTTTCTGAAGCGATTGTATTACCTTTCCTGTAGTAAACCGACAGATTTGTTTTATTATTTTGGTAAAGTGCTCGCGTTATATTGCAGAAATTAGTTTGAGAGTGAAAGACGAGTGAAAGAAGACAAGCCGCAGGACTTTGTCAGCCGCAGTGTGTGAGTGTGACGTCACTAGGAGCCGCGCTAGGATAGGTTGGTTGGTGAGAAGGATCGCGCACGGATTGGACACAGTCCGTGAAGCGCAATTGGAAGGGGAAAGGCAAGCGAAGAGTATTCCGGGAATTAAAGTCACTTATTGATTTCACATATTAAGAAAAATAAGAGACGGAAAGATGACATTTTTCAAAGCATTTAAGAGTGCCATGAGGGGAGATGCTTATATTAAAGCAAACGTAGGAGAAGAAACACCGCCTGAGGGTACACCAGCTTACATTGTCATTGAAGAAAAGGGTGTAGCGCCATGTTTATGGTTAAAACAATGGTGCAAATTAACGGAAAAACATGGGAGTGTAGCGTTCCCTATCCACGGGTCGTTTAATCTGAGGGTTTTAGAAAATCTGAGATTTGCGCTATACGACATGAAAGTACCTCCAAGACCAGCACAATTTGAGGCACTAGCAATTTGGGAGCTGATAGCTAGAAACCAACAACAAAAGAAGTTCGAGACCAGAATAAGAAAGGTAGAAAAGACACTAGCGGATGCTAGATGGGACACCACACAAAAGGTTTGGAGATCAGACGTATTGCAGGGGATTAAATTGTTTCCAGCAATTACTGATGAAGAGGAAACGGAAGGAAGGAAAGCTACCTATAAGACAAACAGGAGTCAGTCCAGAGATAGAGAGAGCAATAGAAACTCAAAAAGGGGAGACGAGTCAGACGATGAGGAGTTCATTATACAATTGTTGAATGATCGCCCGCCACCGTATGTGGAAAACGAACAAGGCTCAAGTATCAGTACTGCCCCTCCAGAACCAACACAGGGTAATGTAACACCCAATTTGAGAATATCTCAGAGACCGAGCAGCTCCAACATGCCTCTTTTCCCACAAATACCACAGGTTCAGAGAATTTACCCAGAAGTGCCTACATTGAAACCTGCTGATAACTATCAGCCAAAGGTTCAGAGGCACTGTTGTGACGAGCATAACATGGGAATGACTTCCGATTCAATGGCGCAGGGAGGACAAAACTATCAGAGACCGACATTGATTCAAGCTGAATCAACACAGTTCTCGATGCCCCAAAAGCAGACACAAGAAGTGCGAGTAATAGAAAGCCAGTTAGGTATGCCAGCAATGATGAACCACAATGTGGGGATTAACATGCCACAGAATTCGGGGAACAGACAGAATCCAGACGCAATATCTCTACCTATCACTGTAGGTCCACCAGTACCACTGTACATACAGGCAAATTCAAGCACAAGCGACCAAGGGTCAATGATACAGAATGGGACAGGGAGGAGATGCATAGAAACCACTCCAGAGACAACTCCGATAGCAGCAATGCCAAATGGATCTGGGTCCTTGTCGGAATTTAGTCCAATTCCAATTTGTGCTCCGTCAACTGTGGTAAGGTCACATCCACCACTATTAGTACCGTTAACCTCACCGACTGAAACATTACAGAAACCGTCAGTGGCAGTTGATGTAACTGCTACACTGATGGGACTGAACGCGCAACATTTAACACAATGGTTCAACAGCCTGAACTCCCCACAGAGTGCATCTAGCGGGAAGGGAGAAGAATACCTGAATAAAATAAGGTTGGGTATGGAGGCAGATGAACTGGTTGAGGGAACAATGGGTTTGAACAGATTGGAATCATACACAGAGGAAGAACTAAGATACATGTGCCCTAGGATTACAAGAGAAGTAAGCGGCATACATAAGAAATTACAAGAAATTGCAGACAGACACGAGATTGATATAAGTAAGACTAAACACCTGAGTAGAAGTTACAGGTTAGATTTCGACACAAAAGATTTTGAACACATGAGATCCGCAGGAATGAAAACTCACCTTAAAGAGATACTGCAGAGTGCACAGGTCTGGAGATGTTTAGACAAATGGGAAAGCAGATGGGTTAAGAAAAAGGATAAAAAGGAAGAAAATACTCTAGAGCGGAATGAGAAAAAACAACAGAATGACGATCTGATAACTATGTTACCAATGAGAGAGACAGCAGGGGGAAAACTTGTACATGTACCGTGGCACAGGTGCGATATTCAATCCTTCACGGATGACTTTCCCAAATTGAGAGAGAAGCCGATTGAGTGGTATCAACAAACAGATAGATTTGTGAAACTCGCAAAATGTCTCTGGGAAGACTTGAATACTTTGGGCCATATTTATACTTTTTGACGCTAAACTGCGCTAACGCAGTTTAGCGTCAAAAAAATTAGCGCCGTATTTATAGAATGGCGTTAGCCGGCGTTAGCCGACCGGCACTGCCTGGGGTACGTGGGAAAAAACCACGTACACCAGGCAGCGCCGGCGTAGGGGAAAATGGCGTATGGGCGTCTCAAAATGGGGCAAGTCAGGTTGAGTCCAAAAAATCGCCTTAACCTGATTTGCGCCATTTTTTTACGACGCCCATCCCCCATTAACATGACTCCTGTCTTAGCAAAGACAGGAGTCATGCCCCCTTGCCCAATGGCCATGCCCAGGGGACTTCTGTCCCCTGGGCATGGTCATTGGGCATAGTGGCATGTTGGGGGGCACAAATCAGGCCCTCCTATGCCGCAAATATTTTTTTAAAAAATACTTACCTGAACTTACCTTAATGTCCCTGGGGTGGGTCCCTCCATCCTTGGGTGTCCTCCTGGGGTGGGCAAGGGTGGCAGGGGGTGTCCCTGGGGGCAGGGGAGGGCACCTCTGGGCTCATTCTGAGCCCACAGGTCCCTTAACGCCTGCCCTGACCCAGGCGTTAAAATCCGGCGCAAATGCGGGTTTTTTTGGCCCGCCCACTCCCGGGCGTGATTTTTGCCCGGGAGTATAAATACCACGCACATGCCTGGGAGTCATTTTTTTAGACGGGAACGCCTACCTTGCATCTCATTAACACAAGGAAGGTGTTCACGCAAAAAAATGACGCTAACTCCATGGACTTTGGCGCTAGACGCGTCTAACGCCAAAGTATAAATATGGAGTTAGTTTTGCGTCGAAATTGCGTCAAAAAAAACGACGCAATTTCGGCGCAAACGGAGTATAAATATGCCCCTTTGTTTGAAATTGTGGTTCCGGCAGATTTGTGGGAAGATTGTAAAAGAGCTGTAGGTTGGCCAACGAGTGAACCAGAGAGAGATAGGGACACAGGTGCGCCATCACCCACGGTAATGAGCTTGTACCACAAGGTGATCGAGCACTTGAAAACCAAGGTTGCGTCGAAAAATGTGGATTGGCAAAGGATTGACAGGACTGCCCAAGAGGTTAAAGAATCTATACACGCGTATTATGAGAGGTTGTTGAAAGCGCTTAAAAATTACAGTGGCACGGAAACGATTGAGCCAAAGGACATGCTCCATTTTGTGTTCAGGTTTGTGGAAGGGCTGAGACCCGAAATTAGCCAGATGATTAAGTCACACTTGATTTGTTGACAGTCAAAGTCGATCGATGAAGTGTTGAATTATGCGAAATACTGCAGTGATGAGATTGAGACCAAACAGAAAAGATTGAAAGAAAAGGTGATGGTGATGCAGCTCAGAGCAGCTCAGACAGGTTTACAAGGTTTGCAAGGTTTTCAACAACAGATGCCGCAGCAGCAGCAGCAGGGAAATGCTATGTTTCAGCCGCAGATGAGAGGCAGAGGCCGAGGAGGTTTTGTGAATAATGGTCCTGATTTGAATACGGTTATGATTCCAAATGGTATACAGGCAATGAAGAAGGTGATGCCATGTCACACGTGCGGAATCGTCGAGCATTGGAAACGGGAGTGCCCAATGATGGTGCAGGAAGGTATAGGCCAGCAAAACAATGATGTCAATGCATTTCAGACTATGAGAGGACCGAAACTGAGAGGTCCAAATCCAAATTTCCAAAACAATATAAACCAGCTGCAGAGTTTACAACCCATGCAACCGCAACAGGTGCAAATGCCCCGTGTGCAAATGACACAATTGCAGCCAATGCAACAGCAGTTTCCCATGGTACCTAATCAGCAAATGCAAATACCCTTAGCACCAATGAATCAGCAGCAAGCAATGCTTCCTCAACAGGTCACGGGTCAGGGAATGAGTCAAAATGACACAGTACACCAATTCCCACTACACAGCGAGAATGGAATAAACGATGTATGGGAGAGTGGAAGTTCAGAAGAGGAGGGAAATTGTGTGCTTGCAGCATCCTTGGAAGTTGATCAAAAGGGTCCGTATGTGGAGGGAAGAGTTATGGGTCATCGCGTTTCATTCTTGGTTGACACAGGAGCTACACGTTCCACTGTTAGAAGCATTGAAGTGCCAAATTTGCCACTTTCAGGGAGAACAGTTCAAGTAGTGGGAGTAGCAAACAGGTACCTGACGAACCCAAGCACAGATCCAGTACAACTCAGAATTGGTAACTATCAAGGGACACATAATTTTGTGGTATGTGACTCAAGCCCGATATCACTGTTAGGGAGAGACCTATTGTGCAAATTGGGATGTTCAATTATGTGTTCGAACGATGGAATTAGAATTCAGACGAGCAGTGATGGGGAAGAAGAGGACAGTGTAGAAGGGGATGAGATGGAGACTGTCGATGAAGGGTATCCCCTGATTACCCTTTATGCGATGATCGCTGAAGCAGATATCCCTGCTGAGTTACAGGAAACTGTCGGAAAGGAAGTGTGGGACATGACAGGGAAAGAGGTGGGACTGGTGAAAGGAGTGGAACCAGTGAAAGTGACTGTAAAATCTAGTGTAACCTTTCCCCAGACCCCACAGTACCACATGGCACAAGACACCCTCATAAAAGTTGCCCAACTCATTGATGAGTTTGTGAAACAGGGAGTACTGAAGGAGGTGTTGAGCAGTCCATATAATTCGCCAATAATGGGACTAATAAAACCCAGTGGAAAGGTCCGAATTGTTCAGGATTTGAGGAAAATAAATGACATAATAGTAAAATGTTGTCCGGTAGTACCGAATCCAGCTGTGATGCTGAATGGTTCTCAGTTATCGACTTATTGCAAGCATTCTTTTCTGTGCCTCTTCATGAGGACAGCCAGTTTCTCTTTTGTTTCAAATTCCTAGACAGAGTTTACAGTTGGTGTCGAATTCCTCAAGGGTTTTCAGAGTCACCGTCAATATTCAATCAGATTCTAAAGAAAGATTTGGAAGCACTGGAGTTGCCATTCGAGTCAACCCTAGTACAATACATTGACGACTTACTAATCGCGTCCAAAACAGAAAGTGACTGCACAGCTGACACCATTGCCCTACTGAACCATTTGGGAAGAAATGGACATAAGGTGTCCCCTTCGAAGTTACAATTCTGTCAAAAGAAAGTGAAATATTTGGGTCACCAAATAGAGAAGGGGTCACGTAGGATAATGAAGGAAAGAATAACAAGTGTACTCCAAATGAGTCCCCCAAAGACGAGGAGGGAGGTGAGGAAGTTTTTAGGAATGGTGAGCTACTGTCGCCAATGGATTCCCAACTTCTCAACTCTAGCAAAACCTTTGCTGAAATTGACCCAGAAAGATGCATTGGATGAAGTTGAGCTGAAAGGAGATGAGATGGATGCTTTTATTGAATTAAAGGAATGCATGTGCAGGGCTCCAGCTTTAGGTATGCCTGACTACACAAAACCTTTCACATTGTTTTGTCATGAACGTGATGCATGTTCCTTGTCTGTCTTGACCCAAGCCCATGGTGGCGTAAACAGACCAGTAGCATATTTTTCAGCTACTTTGGATCCGGTTGCAGCAGCACTGCCAGGGTGCTTGCGTGCCGTAGCAGCAGTTGGTATCAGCCTCACTCAGAGTGAAGGAATAGTGATGGGACACCCTTTAACAGTCATGGTCCCTCACTCAGTCGAGATACTTTTGACTCGTTCCCGAACACAGCACATGACTGGTGCTAGACTCACAAGGTATGAAACAATAATTCTGGGATCACCTAATGTGCGGCTGAAAAGGTGCACTACGTTGAACCCAGCAACCTTGTTTCCCAGTGAAAATGCCGAAATTGAGAACGCTGAAGACATCGAGCACGACTGTCTTCAGGTGACTGAATTTTGCACCAAACCAAGACCTGATATCAAAGATACCCGATTGGAAGAAAATGATCAAATTATTTTTGTTGATGGTTCATGTTTAAGAGATGCACTGGGTATATTGAAAGCAGGGTACGCTGTATGTACTGTAACAGGTGTTCTGGAAGCATCTTGGCTTCAAGGAGTTTACTCTGCACAAGTAGCGGAATTGGTAGCCCTTACTAGAGCTTGCCAACTCTCTGCATTAAAGAAAGTTACCATTTACACTGACAGCCAGTACGGATTTGGAATAGTGCATGATTTTGGACAATTGTGGTCACAGAGAGGCTTCATGACCTCTTCAGGATCACCAGTGAAAAATGGCGAAAGAATAAAGGAATTGTTACATACCATTCAGTTACCAGGGGAAGTAGCGGTGGTAAAATGCAGTGCACACTCGAAGGGACAAGACTATGTTTCCCTGGGAAATGGATATGCGGATCAAGTCGCAAGGTTTTGCGCATTGAACTGTATATTGCTTAGGGATGAATGGAATTTGATAAGTGAACCAGAACTTGAACAAAGCGAAATATTTGCTCTAAAGGTTATAGATACAATGGACGAATTGAAATCCTTACAGAATGATGTCAGCGAGGATGAGAAACTCTTGTGGACCAAATCACAATGTGTAAAGAGACTAGATGAATTATGCGTTTCAAGTGAAGGGAAATTCGTTCTTCCAAACAGCCTTTTGACACAGATAGCCAGATTTTACCATGGACAAGCTCATCTTGGGAGGGATGCAATGATTAGGTTGTTTAAAACTGATTGGTTTAACCCTAAATTCCGTCAAGTTGCTGAAGCAGTTTGCCACCGTTGCGTCATTTGCCAACAGATGAACGCAGGGAAGGGAACCGTAGTAAATTTGAGCCACATTGGAAGAGCAGGGGGTCCATTCAGCAGGATGCAAATGGACTTCATTGAGATGCCTGTGCATGGAGGCTTGAAGTATGTGTTGGTGATTGTGTGCATTTTTAGTCACTGGATTGAAGCATACCCTACACGCAGAAATGACAGTCTCACAGTTGCAAAACTACTCTTGAGAGAGCTAATACCACGTTTCGGATTCCCGATCTCTTTAGAATCAGATAGGGGAAGTCACTTCAATGATGAGGTAATAAAATTGCTTTGTGCAGCACTGAACATTGAGCAAAAGCTGCATTGTAACTACCGCCCTGAAGCATCAGGTCTGGTGGAGCAAATGAATGGCACATTGAAATCAAGCATGGCGAAAATATGCGCATCAACAAATTTGAAATGGCCTGACGCGTTGCCTTTGGTGCTAATGTCAATGAGAAACACCCCTGACAGAAAGACTGAACTGTCCCCACATGAAATTCTCATGGGCAGAGCTATGAGACTTCCAGCAGTTCCTGCAAATGCGCTTTTGAATATTACAGATGATATGGTGTTAGACTACTGCAAAGGTCTAGCTGATGTGGTTCGCTCTTTCTCTCACCAGGTGGAGGCAACCAGCTTGCCACCGATCCAAGGTCCAGGACACGCCCTGAAAGCAGGTGACTGGGTCGTGATAAAGAAGCACGTGAGGAAGTCGTGTTTGGAACCCCGTTGGAAAGGACCTTTTCTGACGACTACCACCGCTGTGAAGTGTGCGGGAGTTCCCAACTGGATTCACGCCAGTCACACAAAGAGGGTATTGTGTCCCACAGACGAGGAAGTTGAAGCGCTGAAGTTACCAGTACCTGATAACAAAGTGCCAAGCGCTGAGACAGAGCGAAAAAGAACTAGAAGCGAACAGGCAGAGATAGAGGAGGGAGAAATATTCTCTGAGGACGAAGCAACTGATTCACTTGGGGAAGACCAAGGAGGAGCCTCAGACAGCGACAAAGCAGCTGAAGGTAACAAAGAGCCTGAAGCAGCTGAAAGTGACAAAGAGCCTGAAGAAAGTAACGGTGACAAAGGGCTCGAAACAGGTGAAGAAGCAAGAGAGCATGATCAGAGGAGGGCTTTCCCAGAAGCAGACGATACAGGAAAAGAAAAGGAAAACCTGATTGACTCCCCAGAAAGAGGGGACAAGGCAGATCAGAACGAAACTGCTCAAACTCCTTCAGAAGAGATTGCAGGTCCATCAAGTGGACACAGTGCAAAAAGAAGACCAAGCATATCGCCAGTAAAATTAAGAACTAGAGAAACGTTGAACGACAGTGAAGGGCCAAGAGTGAAAGAGAAAAGAAAGGAAGTGTCTGTTGTAGTACCAACACCAAGTGAAGAAAAGGACTTGGCCAAAGAGGAAAGTACCGGTGAGAAAGAATCAAAGAGAGATGCAAAATTGAAAAGAAAAAGGATACCGAGCAGAAGGTATTCCGGTCCGGAGTGGGCATACGTAGCCAATAACGATTGGTCAGACAAATTCGTATCCCTCAGTCTTGAGAACGAAGGGGCAGAACTTCATTTTGGAAATAAAAACTTTATGGACTCTGTTGATTGAAAACATTGATCACCTGATTGACTTTTCAACCGGCTAAGACATTGCTAACTTGATTGAATTTGAAACCGATTTTGAGACAACGCTGCTAACCGATAAGAGACTTGGGGCCAGATGTAGCAACCCGTTTGCGAGTCGCAAACGTGGGTTTGGCATGCAGAAATGCATATTGCAAGTCGTTACCGACTCGCAATATGCATTTCCGACTCGCAAATAGGAAGGGGTGTTCCCTTCCTATTTGCGAGTCGCTGTGGGATGCAATTCCATTTGCGACCGCGTACGCGGTCGCAAATGGACTCGCAGTTACCATCCACTTCAAGTGGATGGTAACCCACTCGCAAATTGGAAGGGGTCCCCATGGGACCCCTTCCAGTTTGTGACTGGACCCCAAAATATTTTTTCAGGGCAGGGAGTGGTCCAAGGGACCACTCACTGCCCTGAAAAAATACTGAAACAAAAGGTTTCTTTTTTTTTGCAGTGCAGCTCGTTTTCCTGTCAGGAAAACGGGCTACACTTCAAAAAAAAAAAACTGCTTTATTTAAAAGCAGGTCGCGAACATGGAGGTCTGCTGACGTCAGCAGGCCTCCATGTTAGCGAGTGCCCATACTCGCTATGGGGCCGCAATTTGCGACCCACCTCATGAATATTCATGAGGTGGGTCATTGCGACCCCATAGCGAGTTGCAGTCGGTGTCTGAGACACCGTACTGCATTGGGAATTGCGACTTGCAATTTGCGAGTCGCTCCGACTCGCAAATTGCAAGTCGCAATTCCCAACTTTCCTACATCTGGCCCTAAGCTGCTAAAGAAAACTGTGTGAACATTGAACTTGTTCACCTTTGTAAATACCTGCAAACACGCCTTGATAAAGTGTCTTCAACTTTCTGATTCTATACAGATCATGACTAGCTTCACTACACAGGGGCGTAAGATGAAGTGTTGTAAATACATGTGTATAGGCTTAATAACTGCATGCGTACTAATCATTGTAGTAATGATTCTTGGAATGCATGGGAAGAATGAGGAAGAGACGAATGATGCTACTACTTCTAAACCTACTATCGTTACTGAACTAACCGCTCTGAAAAGACTCGAACAAGACGAGAGACATTTGCATGATAAAAAGGAACTTTCATCTAACGTTTTCTATCGCTTGCTGAGTGAGTATGTTGAGACCATGGATGCGAAAGATTGTTATGTGTGTACACAAATACCTACCTCAGTAGTGGAAGGGGTAACGTATCACAGCATGCCTCTTACGTAGAGAATTACATGTAGTATAATAGCTTCCAGATTTTATGCTCAAAAGGACATTCATTATTTCTATACTGATTACGATGTTACTTTTGCATATGTCCCCATAATAGGGCACCTAAGTAAGATAGCTCGAGATTATTATGCCAAATTAATGAGGGAATTCTTCGAACCGATGTCACCTTTTCACACAGCTCACGCACATAGAGAGAACCTTACATGCTTGCTTTCACCAGTAGAAATAGAATTTTTAGACCGCACTGATGATAGGAAGAATGAAATGAAGGAGAAATTAGAGAGGGAATTATACGAAAGAACGTCTGTGGATAATTATGCTTTTGCTGCAATAAAGACACAAGGGAAAATAGCTTTAGATACATTGCATGTGGGAAGATTTTGTATACATAGATTTCAATCATATTATGACACAGTTTTTGTGGGAACGAGTGAATGCAAACATACGTATGCATTTCAATCTAAGTGGACGTTCATGCTGAATGGACAAGACCCAGTTATTCCTGGAGTATATTATATTTGTGGAATCAACGCCTATTATCGTCTTCCTAAAGGATGGTATGGGAGGTGTTATTTGGGAATAGTGTTCCCGAAAGTTTACCAACTAGACGACTTAAAGAAATTTCCAAGGCTGTCTGAATCACATCGTGTTCAGAAAAGGGAGACAGCTTCTGGTATAGTAGGAGATATATTTGGAGCATTGATTCCTTCAGTAGGAGTCATATTGAATTCAATCAAAATACGAAAGTTGTCTACTATTGTGGATAACATGCTGACAAAGTTTTCAGGAGCTATAATCCTGATGGATGCTGAACTTGCTGCAGAAAGAGGTATGACTCTTCAAAATCGGCTTGCCTTAGACATTCTTTTAGCAAAGGATGGCGGTGTTTGCAAAATGCTTGGTACACGTCACTGTTGTACATATATACCAGACAGCAGTGGAAAAATTAGAACAATGCTTACAAACTTAACTAAAGAAAGTGCAGATTTAAAGGAATTGAAAGAACCCGGAGTTTGGGAGAAAATTGGAAAAGGATTTGCTTCTGTGGGAAATTGGCTCAGCAACGTTTGGAACGGATTGTTATTAAAAATAGTAAAGGGAATATTAATAATATTAATTTGTCTATTAGGTTCTTGGGGAACATGGAAAGCTCTCAAAATGTTAAAAGCAAGGAACAAAAGAAAAAGAGAAGAGAAAATAGAGAACAAAATGGTGGAGTTATATAGAGAGAAATCAAAAGGGACTAAAATAAAAAGGGAATTGACTGAAGTGCCAAATTACTATACAGAATTTTAATGGAATAAAATTTGTGGGTAGATTTGATGTGATGACATAATTAGTCATCAGAGGAGGGATTGATGACGCCGAAAAAGAAGGTCCGACATATATTCATACATATTGTGTAATCAATACATATAATGAAGTGTGATTTTAGTAAAGAAAATAATGTACGAGGGAAATTGTGCCCTCGGGGTAGTTCGCCATCATTGTAAATGAGCTTTATTAATCATGAAGTATTGAAAATGTAGTAATCCGTCATAATTGCAAATGTATGCCATGATTTCTTGTTTGAAACTGTTTTGCTAAGCTTAAATTGAGAACAGGCTTTGGCCTAGTTGCCTGGTCTCAAATTCTAACTTTGTGGCTTTTCCTTGAACTAATGAAACATATATTCTTGCTTGAAGTTGTATTTTTCCAGCAGAGATGACTAATACACTTATCTCCAAGGTTTCGTACTAGGCCGGTTACATCCCCTTTGATACAAGGTCAGTCTGCAGGTGCGGACAATGAAGGTACAGATAGTAAAATAATTGGCAAACCATGATACAACTTGTGTTCCAAGGCTCCAAGGCTAATATATGCATAAATGAGTTCTAGTAAAAGACAATTTTCCATTGGACAATTTGAAGCCAACCTATGAACTCTCCAATGAAAGACCCTGCAGAATGTGGAATGTTTCTTACTTAAACCCACCGGACAAAGAGAAGTCAGCCATTTTCCTCGATGCCAGTTTGAAGCCTGATGCCAGACTCCATTTTGGACGACACCCTGATGCCCTTTTCTCTATCCAAGAGAAAGAGACTTCAAGAATTCTCACCCTAGAGACTTTAAATTTGTTTTGCCCCGTCTTGCCTATGTAGTAACTTTGCCCCATTCTCCTTGCCGCTGTAAGGAAGCTTGCCCTTAACTTTGCCCCTTTGAAATTTGCCCCATGCTGATCGAACCAGTACCTGAAGGGCGAAGACTTTTCTTGAATGCTGATTGTATTTGGTAAATATGAAAGGATAAATGTATTATGCATTGTGTTTTTCCTTTTAGGTACCAACTGCTATTTTGATAGGGTCCTAACTAGAAGTTTTCCAAATTTGTGTTGACTAAATTCGTTTTTGCATGAAGTCCCACATGCCGATGCTAATTAGAGGTTAGTCGAGGTATACATCCAATGTACCATGCCAAATTGAAATCTTGTTATGCTGACCAATGTATGCAATTAGTCAAATACAGTTAGTCATATTGGTGATTTGCATTGCGATAACAGAGTGTATCATTATTCAGATTTTACGTAGATTGCGTTTCTTCCGCCGTTATGGACAGCTAGTAATGTTCATATACATATATCAATTGGTTTTGAGACATATATATATCGTGTTAGCTTTGTTAATATAGGGAAATAAATTCACTAACTTTTAATAAACTGGTGTGGTTATTCATGACTGAAAGGTCATGGTGCACCGAAATACCAACTGTTATTGATTTCTGATGTGCAATATTGATCTATTAATTGAGTATTGATTACCGATTGCAATAGTTATTGATTATTGATCTGAGTGACTCGACTATTTCAGGATGAGGAGAGCCCGACTCGGTTAAAAGATTCACCGACCTCCAACGTGTCCAGGTACAGGAAATTTATAAGGGCTGGACGCGTTATCACACCCCCTGGAAGAACGCAAGGAACAACTAAATGAGTTTAACTAGTGTAATATTCGAAAAATCAAATAGACCAAGAGAATAGCAAATAATCTGTAAACACAAATATTTACAGCAAGTACACAAGTCCGTACACTGTCCCATGAAATGTCTGTGGACCAGTGTTCCCAAAAAGCATGGGCGAAGCCCACACATCATACCTGCCTCAAAACAGAGAGAACACTGCAGTGACATCATGTCGAAACAAAACAAGCACCTCAGGGGAAAGGGGAGGGGGGCACCCCAGCCGGATGATGGTACAACGCCACTGCTCCTCGAGGGGGCTCCATACCCACTGCTTGGTCCTGGGGAGTGCAAAGCCACAGTCTCTCAAGTCTCTCAAGTGGGTGCACTGCCCACTGCTTGGTCCTGGGGAGTGCAAAGCTAAAGTCTCTCAAGTCTCTCAAGTGGGTGCATTGCCCACTGCTTGGTCCTGTGGAGTGCAAAGCCACAGTCTCTCAAGTGGATGCCTTTCTCCACTGGTTCTGGAGGGGCTTTGTGCCCAGAGTGCTTCATCCCGCCAAGGACTGGGTGAGTGGATGCCTTTCTCCACTGGTTCTGGAGAGGGGTTTGTGCCCAGAGTGCTTCATCCTGCCAAGGATGGGGTGAGTGGATGCCTTTCTCCACTGGTTCTGGAGGGGGCTTTGTGCCCAGAGTGCTTCATCTTGCCAACGACTGGGTGAGTGGATGCATTTTTCCACTTGTTATGGAGGGGGCTTTGTGCTCAGAGTGCTTCATCCTGCCAAGGACTGGGTGAGTGGATGCCTTTCTCCACTGGTTCTGGAGGGGGCTTTGTGCCCAGAGGGCTTCATCCTGCCAACGACTGGGTGAGTGGATGCATTTTTCCACTTGTTATGGAGGGGGCTTTGTGCTCAGAGTGCTTCATCCTGCCAAGGACTGGGTGAGTGGATGCCTTTCTCCACTGGTTCTGGAGGGGGCTTTGTGCCCAGAGGGCTTCATCCTGCCAAGGATAGGGGGAGTGGATGCCTTTCTCCAGTGGTTCTGGAGGGGGCCTTGTGCCCAGAGTGCTTCATCCTGCTAAGGATAGGGGGAGTGGACACCTTTCTACACTGGTTCTGGAGGGGGCTTTGTGCCCCGTTATGCTGCACCTGGGGTGTGGCAGTCGACTTCGTCTCACCTGGGTGTCTCAGCCACATGATGTACCTGGAACAGGTAGCATGATACTTCATGGAGGCAGAGCCACACTCCGTCCTGCAGCAACTTAGGCTGCCAATTGCTGGTTCATGTCAGTGCTGGAGGTGGTGTCTCAAGTGGCGTGTCCAGGGTCCAGGACGTCACCTGCAGACTCTGACGGCTGCACACTGGGGATGGGGCTGGCGTCCGACAGAGTGGCATCGGCTGTGCACGTGGTGGTGCTGATGGTGGTGCAGGTGGTGGTGTCTATGGCGGAGATGCTGCCAGTGCTGGCCATGGTGCAAGTGAATGTTGCGGTGGATGGAGACACCATACCGTCTCCGGCAGCCTCGGATGGATGATCCTTGGGGAGGATGCTGCAGACTGACATTGTGGTAGTGGCGGTGCAGGTGGCGGTGCAAGTGGTGGCCGGAGTGGCGGTGGAGACTGTGGTGCATGTGGCTGTCATCCCTGATGATATGGTGGTCACCAGCCCCTCACCAGGAGACATCATGCCCAGAAGTGATGTGCCCTTTGGCTTGTGGCCCTTCCCCATCTTGACAGTCGCTGCAGGGACCTTGGCACTGTCCACTTGGTGTTTGGGCGAGGCCTTGCTGGGTGGGTGGTGTGACTGTCCCCTGCTGGAAGCCAGACCCTTATTGACCTTTGCAGGTGGTGGAATAGGGTGGTCCTTCTTTTCTGTTGGTGGCACCGTGGCAGCTCTGAGGGGTGCCCCCTTTGACCGTACTGGAGTAGCAGGGACCATATCGAATGCAGATTTGGTGGCTGAGGTGCTGGGCTGGGATTTAGACATCCTGGCCCTAGGGGAAGGAAGGGGGAGGTGTAGGGAAGAGGTCAATGTTTGTTAGGAAAAGTTTTTTTGACACACTGGGATGGGAAGATGGAGAGGGTGTGGGGGTGGAGGAAGAGGTAGTGGTTGGAGGAGGTGTACGTCTGCTGAGTTTGGGTGAAGATGCATGGGTTGGAGGATGTTGTGAGGTGGATGGCTGTTGAGCGGGTGTGTGCCTGCATTTGTGTACTTTGGGAGGAGGGCTTACAGACACACTGGGAGAGGACACAGGGGACGTGTGAATGGTAGTGGGAGTAGTGATTGCAAGTAAACGGTGTGTAGTGATGGGCGTGTTGGTGATGGAGGCAGTGGCTGATGATGTAGTGCATGTAGGTGTGAGTGGAGACGAGACTGGGAGGGAGGCGGAAGACGTGAAGGAGGGGTACACCTTGGGGGAAGTGGATGTTGGTATGTGTTAATGGGTATGGTGCTAGTGTGAGTGCTTGTGGGATGTGTGGTGCTTATGTTTGCCTGAGCCACTTTTGTTTGTTGATGTGTGTGCATGCTAGTCTGATGGTGTGCTTGGGATAGGCTGAGGTAGAGGGGATTGGGTCTGGGTGGTGGAATTTGCAGGGGGGAGGCTGGACACAGGGACAATGGCTGCCATCAGTGCTGAGGCCAGAGCCACCAGGCCAGAATGAATGCTCTCCAGGTATGCATTTGTTTGCTGCAAATGCCTTTTGACACCCTGGATGGCATTCAGAATGGTTAACTGCCCAACAGTGAGGGATCTCAGGAGGTCAATATCCTCCTCACTGAGGGCAGCAGGGCTGACTGGGGCAGGGACTGAGGTGCCTGGGGTGAAGGAGATGTCCACCCTCCTGGGTGAGCGGGCACGGGAAACACGCCGAGGGGCTGCGGGGAGGGTGGTGCTGGTGGTGGGGTGGTGGCTGTACCTGTTGTTGGGGTGGGCACAGAGGTGTCCGCCACTGCCAGGGAGCTTCCATCAGAGGAGGAGTCGCTGGTATGCCCTCCTGTCCCCGTCGTGGAGCTCCCTTCGCCCTCCATTCCACTGGTGCCTTCACCCTCCATAGATTCACCCTCCAGGACCATGTGGGATGCAGCTCCCTCCATCGCCGGTGCCTAGGCTCGTCGGCCAGATGATGCTAATGCACACAAGGACAGGGTGACAAAACAAGAAGGGGGGAAAAGACAGATAACACACATGGTCAATGCCATCAACACCACTACCGTTGGCGGACAAAACACACAGGGAGCAGCCCTATGCACTAAGCCATGCACTAGCAGTTAGTAGGAAATTCACCAGGCCATGGGGTACTACGCCTAACACCATTTGCTGCACACCTGGAACCCACAGGAGCCTGCCCAGTTGTAGATGCCCACTAAATATATTGGGGTTGGAGTGCCTGGGAGCCTGCCCAACAAGGGACCTATCCTACCAAGTTCGCCCTGGCTTAGGTGAACCCACAG
Source organism: Pleurodeles waltl (assembly GCF_031143425.1). Classification (NCBI taxonomy): domain Eukaryota; kingdom Metazoa; phylum Chordata; class Amphibia; order Caudata; family Salamandridae; genus Pleurodeles; species Pleurodeles waltl. The sequence goes on from NC_090437.1 coordinate 401,859,234, forward strand.
CCCACATCCCCCACCCAGACACTTCATAGAGCATGCAGAGTCAGCTTAATGACACTGTACTCACCCCCTTGTGGCTGCTGTGACGGCCTCAAGCGCCCATCCAACCCAGGATATGCCACCGCCAGGATCCGGAACATCAGGGGGGTCATGGTGCAACAAGCACCCCTTCCACATTGGGAGGCCAGCCCCAGCTGGGCCTCTGCCGCCTTCTTGTTCCAGCGGCGCAGGTTCTCCCATCTCTTGCAGCAGTAGGTGCTCTGTCTATGATAGACCCCCAGGGTCCACACTTCCTTGGCGATGGCACGCCAAATACCCTTCTTCTGGTGGGTGCTGATCTAGAGGAAAGGTACAGGAGGAAAGGGAATTACTCACCGGCCCGGACCATCATACTCATTGCCCACCAGTTCCCAGCCATGCCCTGACGCACATACACTCACCATCCTCACAAGCAGGCCTTAGCCCCACCCATGTATCTTCCATCCACACCACTCAAAACAGGCATTTCCCACACAGCATGCTCACAGTGTACTCACCTGTTTGTCTGGAGGACCGTAGAGTAGTGTGTACTGGGGGAGGACCCCATCCACCAGTTTGGCCAACTCCTTCGCGGTGAAGGCAGGGGCCATTTCCCCAGACACTCGAGCCATTGGTGCTTCCAGACTCAGGTCACAGCAGCACTTGCAGTGTAGGTCCTCTCCTGTTGAAGGTCAGGTATCAAGTGAGTGAGACAGATAGAAAATGGCAGTCACGTCTGCGGCGGTGTGTGCAATCACCTCCGGCGTACATAGTCATTGGCTCCCAGAACGCATAGGTCCCAATGATAACCAATGCTGAATTGCGCGGCGGTCTTTGCGTCACAGCACAATTTGGCAGATATACGGACAAACTACGCCACACACGTATTTAATCACATTACCGCAAACACACTTGTACAACCTATGTGGCACATGACCCTCTGCTCACCATTCTCCTCCATAGGGCACAACCGCTGGGGCAGATGATGAGATGGCGTCATCCTCCGGTGTACAGACCCCTGGTGGACCTGTCGACAATGGAAGACAGACTCATCATTATCACCTACAGACTTGATCGTGCCACAATCCAAGACCTGTGTGCCCAATTGGAGCCAGACCTGATGTCAGCTATCCGCTATCCCACAGGAATACCCCCTTTAGTGCAGGTCCTATCAGTGCTCCATTTCCTGGCAAGTGGCTCCTTTCAAACTACAGTGGCCATGGCATCTGGGATGTCTCAGCCAATGTTTTCTAACGGGTTGACCAGAGTGTTGTCTGCCCTGCTGAAAAAGATGCGCAGCCACATCGTGTTTCCACAGGTGGAGGATTTGCCCACAGTGAAAGCTGACTTTTATGCCCTGGGACATATCCCCAACATCATTAGTGCCATTGATGGTACACATGTGGCATTTAAACACCCCCGCGCAGAAATGAACAAATTTACAGAAATCGAAAAAGCTACCATTCGATGAATGTGCAGATGTTGTGTTTGGCAGACCAGTACATCTCTCATGTGAATGCCAAGTATCCTGGCTCTGTGCATGACGGCTACATTTTGAGGAATAGCAGTATCCCTTATGTGATGGATCAACTCCAGAGGCACTGGGTGTGGCTAATAGGTGAGCCCTAGGTCCCCACACAGTATGAGTAGGTGTCTGGGTATGGGGTAGTCCCTAAGGGTTAGTGTGTGTCTAACAGGTATCCCCCGACATTTGCAGGTGACTCTGGTTACCCCAACCTCTCATGGCTACTGACACCAGTGAGGAATGCCAGGACAAGGGCAGAGGAACGCTACAATGAGGCACATGGGTGAACTAGGCGTATTATTGAGAGGACGTTCGGACTCCTGAAGGCCAGATTCCGGTGCTTCTATCTAACAGGTGGCTCCCTATACTACTCACCGAAGAAGGTGTGCCAGATAATCATGGCATGTTGCATGTTGCACAACCTGGCATTGCGACGCCAGGTGCCTTTTCTGCAGGAGGATGGGCCTGATGATGGTCTTGTGGCAGCGGTGGAGCCTGTGGACAGTGAGGAAGAGGAGGCAGAGGAAGAAGATATTGACAACCGAACGAACATCATCATGCAGTACTTCCAGTGACACACTGGTAAGAGACTGTCACTGCTCCTCACATTTCAGAATACTGTAGGACATTGTATAAGTCAGCCTCAACACCTCTGTCTATGGACACTGACAGCTCACTTTGGCTTTCCATTTTACAGATCTGGGTACCTCATTCTGCCTTCTGTATTTGTACTGCTGCCCAAAAACTGTCATACATTGGTATGAGCAAATGAACATTTACATTGATATTTGTTGGTGATGTTGTAACAATAAATTTTTGAAAGAACTGACTGACTCCAGATTGGTTTGTGATTTAAGGGTGTTTATTTAGGGGCTAATGTGTATAGGGGTTGGGTGATGGTGGAGGAAGGTCCATAGTAAAGTCCAGTCTCTTGGTATCACAGGTGCATTGTCCAATGGGGCATAGGAAGGGGAGTAATGGCAGTTCAAGGTGGACAGGGGACATAGTGGGACAGAAGGGTGACAATCAGGAGAGTCATATTTCCTGGCGGGGGTCTTGGCAATGTTCTCTGTCTTTCTCCCTGGATCGCAGGGACCGTTTGTGGGGTGGTTCTCCTTCTGCAGGGGGTGGGGTGCTGGTGGGCTGTTGTTCCTCTGGTGGGGCCTCCTGTCCACTAGCGCCGGCGGAGGTGGAGGGCTGTTCCTCGATTTGGCTAGTGTCAGGGGCCCTTTGTTGTGCCACTGCCTCCCTCATGGTCTTGCCTATGTCAGCCAGCACACCTGCAATGGTGACCAGGATGGTGTATATGTTGGTGAGTTCCTCCCTGATCCCGATGTACTGTCCCTCCTGCAGCCGCTGGGTCTCCTGAAACTTGGTCATTATCGTGCCCATGGTCTCCTGGGAATGGTGGTATGCTCCCATGATGTTTGATAGTGCCTTGTGGAGAGTGGTTTCCCTGGGCCTGTCGTCCCCCTGTCGCACAGCAGTCCTCCCAGCTTACCTGTTGTCCTGTGCCTCTGTCCCCTGAATCGTGTTCCCACTGCCACTGATCCCAGGTCCCTGATCATCCAGGGTTAGTGGGTTTGCCTGGGGTCCTGTAGTGGTGGACACACTGCTGATTGACGTGTCCTGGGGACAGTGGCATGGGCCCGCTGGGTGGGTGCTGTGGTGGTGTTTCCTGAAGGGGAGGTTCTGTGGTGGCTTGGAACTGTGGCAAGGGAACTGACTTTCCAGAGGTCCCTGATGGGCCAAGCTGGTCATCTTGATCCAGGCGTGCAGAGATGCTGTCATCACTATGGGCCTCTTCTCTGGGGGGACTGGATATGGCTGGTACCTCCTGTCCATTGACGTTGGGTAGAGGTCATGTTGGGGTGTAGATGCATTCTTATTTTATCTGCGTGTGCTACCTTGTGCAATGGGTGTGTTTCCCTCTATTACTGTGCTCGCCTTGGCCCTTGTGTGAGTGGTGATTGTGTGCCCTGGGTGAGTCTCTCTATTGGACATGCTTGGGTGATGGGTGTCCGTGCATGTCTGTGATGGGTGTCAATGCATTGTTGTTGCATGCAGGGGTTGGTTGTGGGAGTGGTGGGGCGTTATGGTGGGGTGTGTGGGAGATGGTCGAGTCATGGGAGTGAGGGTGAGGGTGGGAGTATGTGATGGCATGCAGGTAGGGTGTGGGGGATATAATAGTAAAGATATGACTTACCAGACTCCAGTCCTCTGGCTACTCCTGTGAGGCCCTCAGTATGCATTATTGCCAAGACTTGCTCCTCCCATGTTGTTAGTTGTGGGGGAGGAGGTGTGGGCCCACCGCCAGAGGTGGGGGCCCACCGCCAGTCATCTGTACAGCTACCTGGTGTCTGGATACCACAGAATGCACCTTCCCCCTTAGGTCATTCCACCTCTTCCTGATGTCATCCCTTGTTCTTGGTTGCTGTCCCACTGCGTTGACCCTGTCGACAATTCTCCGCCATAGCTCCATCTTCCTTGCAATGGATGTCTGCTGCACCTGTGATCCGAATAGCTGTGGCTCTACCCGGATGATTTCCTCCACCATGACCCTGAGCTCCTCCTCAGAAAACCTGGGGTGTCTTTGTTGTGCCATGATGTGGTGTGAGTGATGTGTGAGGTGATGGTTGATGTGATGTGTGGGGTGATGTGCGTTGATGGTGTATGAGTGATGGTGTTGTGTGCCTCTGGATGCTGGTGTGGTCTTTGATTTTCTCCCTCTCTGCTTCTTCACATTTTTTTGGTGTAAGGGGTTGTGGGTTTTGTGGGTGTGTGTTTTATATTGGATTGGGTGTGTGGGTGTGGTGTGTGTATGTGTGTCAGGTGTGTGTCGTTTGAATTGTACAATGTGGTGTAGTTTTGTAAGTGTGTGTGTATCTTAATCGCAGCGGTGTGTGCCGCCAATGGTTTACCGCGTTGATTCATGGGTCGTGATACTGTGGGCGTATTCCTGTTGGCGTTACGGTGTGGGTTTTGCTATCGCCAGTTTATCACTGACCTTTGGTGTGGCAGACTTGTGTAGGTGTCTGTATAGTGGTGGAATTCTCAGTGTGGGTCATAATACCAGTTGCGGATTTCCGCCGCGGACACAGCATGTTGGCGGACGTCGGCACGGTGGTCAGCGGGATTTATATCCAGGGTTGTAATGAGGGCCTGTGTTTTCAATTACCTCCGTCTGTGGTCTAATGAGATTTAATATTAGGTATAGCAACCTTTTGTAAGAGAATACCTCTTTTTGAATAATCACTCCCCAGTTTCGGCATAGTTAACCAACCCATAAGCCACTAGTATATGGCATCCTGTATACCCAGGGCCCATAGGTTAAGGCCCATATTTATACTTTTTGACGCTAAACTGCGCTAACGCAGTTTAGCGTCAAAAAATTTTGCGCCGTCTAACGCCATTCTGAAGCGCCATGCGGGCGCCGTATTTATGGAATGGCGTTAGACGGCGCAATCAGACCGGCGCTGCCTGGTGTGCGTGGAAAAAAAACCACGTAGACCAGGCAGCTCCGGCGTTGGGAAAAAATGACGTTAGGGCGTCTTAAAATGGCGCAAGTCCGGTTGACGCTAAAAAATCGTCTTAACCCGACTTGCGCCATTTTTTTTCGACGCCCATCCCCCATCAACATGACTCCTATCATTGTAAAGATAGGAGTCATGCCCCCTTGCCCAATGGCCATGCCCAGGGGACTTCTGTCCCCTGGGCATGGTCATTGGGCATAGTGGCATGTAGGGGGGCACAAATCAGGCCCCCCTATGCCAAAAAAAATTATAAAAAAAAATAAAAAAAATACTTACCTGAACTTACCTGAATGTCCCTGGGGTGGGTCCCTCCAGCCTTGGGTGTCCTCCTGGGGTGGGCAAGGGTGGCAGGGGTGGTCCCTGGGGGCAGGGGAGGGCACTCTGGGCTCATTTTGAGCCCACTTGTCCCTTAACGCCATGCCTGACCCAGGCGTTAAAAAGCGGCGCAAATGCGCCGTTTTTAGCCACGCCCACTCCCGGGCGTCTCTTTTGCCCGGGAGTATAAATACCACGTAAAGGCCTGGGAGTCATTTTTTAAGACGGGAACGCCTCCCTTGCATATCATTAACGCAAGGAAGGGGTTCACGCTAAAAAATGACGCACACTCCGGGCACTTTGGCGCCCGAACCGTCTAACGCCATAGTATAAATATGGCGTTAGTTGGCGTTAGTTTAGCGTCGAATTTGCGTCGAAAAAAACGACGCAAATTCGGCGCAACCAGAGTATAAATACGGCCCTAAATGTCACTATTGCACTGCACCACTTATTGTGCCACCACTAATGTGTCCATGGAAAACATTGCTCAAGACTTGCCACTACAGCCCAGCAGGACAGCTTCAAAACATCTATTTCAACCTTTTAAAATTACCCTTTTTTACAGGCCTAAGCCTTCCTTGTAAATAGCAGGAAGTCACCCATAATGTAAGCCTAACCAGCCCTAAGACAGGGTGTGTAGTATTAATAAGAAGAACATATGTATTTTATGATTTTACATGTCCATACAGTGAAAACTGAAACAAACAATGTTCACCTTAGCAATGCCACAGGAAACACTGGGTTACTTTATTACACTTAAAAAAGCTAACTTCAGATTGGCACTAGCTAGAAAAATACTTGAAAAACTAATTTTTATAGTTAACCAAAATCCAACTTAATTCTAAAGTCAAACACATTTTATCTAACTATAACAGAAAAAATTACTTTAGAAAGTCACAATTTCTCTGCCCATAATCCATTGGTAGCTTTTCAGAGTTGATCCCCCATTGTCACCGAGCAGCATACTGCCCACAATGCAATGAGCTGTGAATGGCCTTCAGTAAAGAGAACAAAAGTACCATGGGTTGGAGGAGACATGGCCTCCTTCTGACAGAATGGCCTGGGGGAGGTGACCAACAAATCCACCGTCAAATGGCCATCCCTTCTCACAGGTCAATGTAACTCACACCTAGCTCTGTCCCCTCCATTGTCCAGGTAGCCAGAGTTTCACCAATCCCAATAGTGGGCAAACCTGTTCCATAACCGGGCAGTAGGGGGAGTTTCTTTTTTCCCTAGACTCAGGGTGTGTGCCCAGAGCTTAGACCAGGGCAAGGAGGGTTCCACCATGTTGACCTTTGGAAGATCAGGGCACTGTGGGAATGTTTAGGGCCAGTCCCATAGGAAATTATGTCAAGGTAGGTAGGGTTGCACTTGGGAACTTTTTGCCTACTGCTCAGGGAGTTTCCACCATCCAAATACTGGTGCCAGGTATAAAGGTGGCACCCCTAAGTACCTTTTGAGAATACCTCTAGACCAGTGGAAGACTTAGGAAGGGCTTTACCTGCTCTCAATCCTGTGGAAAGAAAGTGGCTGGTTATGTTCCCCAGTTGTACTAGGACAGGAGAGTGGACTCCAAAGGCTATTTGTCTAGTCTCTTGTGCAGCACCAAAAACACAAATACTGCAAGAAGCCTGCATCTCTGCTAACTCCAGCTGACCATTTTCAACTGAATTTGCCATGCACCCTGCTGGAAGCCTCTGAGTCATAACTGTCAAATGGCACCCAAAAGTTCCTGAACCCTTGGCTGGTTTTAGAGTGTACTCTTCCCCCCTCAAAAACTGCAATACTGGACATTTAGAAATTTGTCCAGAACTGTTCTCCAAAAGTCCCAGAGGCTATCATCGGACCACTGCCAAACCCCAGCCTTCGATTTTAAACTGGTGTTTGGTAACCTTTTGGTCGCTCTGCTGAAAAGATCTTTATTTCCAGAAAAGTTTCTATTTCCAAGCGTAGAGGAGTTTACTGGGACCAATGCTGAGCAACAATCCATCATCGCTTATGTCTCTTGGGGTCCACATTTTGGACTTCACTTGCTTAGAGTTTTCCCGAATTTGACACAGAGAGCCTTGAACTTCCCGCTGGGAGTGAGTCTCCAACCAAGGTCGAGCACTACAACCCGCCACTGTCAACAAGCCCCTCTTCAGATCCAGCCAACAACCCAACCTGCTGATGACCTAGTTGAAAAGGACTTTTTTCCAGAAAACAGCTTATTCAGAAGATAAACTCTCGACCATGCCGAACCTGGTCGCTGTATCTAACCTGTGCTCCATTGCAGTGGGTCTTACCTTTTGAATTTGACCCAATCTAGTGCAACTAGATACCCACTGTTGACGCTTTGCACCTTTTGGTGCTAGAATTACCAAACATTTTGAGAAATCATGTCTTACTTTCCCTGCATCTAATTTTTTCATTTTGCCGTTTACTTGGTCATTAAAATGTACTCTAAGGGGCTTATTACAAAATGTTGGCACAGGGCAGCACTGTAAGGCTTTTTGCTGTGCTGCCCTACATGAAAATAAAAGGTCAGGAATGTGCTTCATCTATAAGATACCGCACAATGGGCTGCCAAGGGATACCTACCTGCACAAAAAGAATCAATGGAGGTGTTTTCCTCCTATGTTTACTGCAGAATGCAGCACACATAGAAAGAGGAGAAAACGAGGAGAATAACGTTATTTCTCCTTGCTATGCCTCCCCACAGGAGGATTTTGACACATTCCCAGGTTTACAAATCCTTATTAATCTGGGAATGTGTCAAAATCCATGTGTGTTGCATGGGAACACCCACTGCAACACACATGGAACGCCTCTTTGACACAGAGTAAGGCAATGCAGCAATGTGTGCTGTGTTGACTTACTCTATATCTACAAGACCATGAAAAGCCTTGGCATTGTAAGGCCTTGTAGATATGGGTCTGCAGCCGGATCCGCCAGTGTGTCACAAATAAACCCTTCATTTTAAAAATTACAGTGGCATTTTTATTCTGTTGTGTTTTCTACCTTTCAACTGTTTTGGTACTGATAAATGTTTTACACATAAGCATATCTATTCTGTGTTACAGCTGCCAAGGACTGAGCTCAGGTTTAAATTACTGTGACCTACTGGATCTGCCATTATTACTTAAAGAGGACTACAATCCACTTCAACAAATAATCCACATTCTCACACCTGCCCTTTCACTCATTGATAATTGCTTTTAATCTGACAGAGTTTTCAAATTTGGATTATGGTGCACTCATATGGTGAGACTTTAAGGAAGGAAAGCTTGTTTCCATTGAGGGTATGGTCTTGAGTGAAATTGTTTCTATAAAGAAATGAATACAGATTCAGTGCCTGCATTTTTATTTCTGAAAATTTACATGTTCATAAGGTGGATACGATGCTGTGTTTCTTAAACATGATGAGGGCTTAGGGCCCGATTTATAATTTGGCAGACAAGCCATCATTCCGCTAGGTGGAGGGAGTAAATTACTCCATCCCCATGGTGGTGAGGCCACCCGCCACATTTATAAATTCCTGCCAAGCAGTTGGTGATTTATAATGCATTGCCAGAAACCACCATCACTGTGGTTTATGTCAATGCATATCACTGTTTGGTGCAGGGCAGTGTCAGTATGATGCAACACTACACCAAACAGATTTCTTTTTTTATTTTCAGAAAGTAAATCTTGAAACCAGATTTTCTTTTTGAAAAAATGATAGTAATGCTCCCTTTACCATGGAAGTCATCTTCCATGGCAGGGGGGCATTATGTTGTTTTTACTCGCAGAGATGGAGATAAAAAAAATGGCTACATGCTTACCCATCCTGATTGGACCAGACATTTCTGTGACAGCTATTACTCCACTGGTCCATCAGAGAGGTTTGGCTATGGCAGTAATGTTGGAGATGGTGACCACCCTAACCAAACTGAAAGTCTACCTGCATTTAAGTTAGGCAGGTGGACCATTATGTTGGCAGTATGTACTCTCTGTCGCTGTTGTGATGGAGAGTACATACCACCAACATTTTAATCAATCCTTTATTGTTCAGTTAGACCTTGTCTTCAGCTAACTTACTGGGAGGAAGGAAGCTCACAGCAACTTATTTACCACCGTATCACCACCCTCACTTTTCTCCTGGCAGCTAATGTGTTGAGGACCACCATCTCGACCTCCATGTCAATTTCCCAGAGCACTTGAATGGAGGATCTAATTTCACTATGTGAAACAAAGATACTTCGTCCAACTTCCTTCCCTCCTCTTCTTTCTCGTCTCCTTTACCGATGACATTGTGGGTACCAGACCTGCAGCTGAGGTTGTCCCGGCTGCCTCATAGTCGGAAGGCTTTCCCTTGCTTCACTACTGCCACTGTAGGGAAATAGTGATCCACCAGATGAGATTTGAGGACAAAATGTGATACTCTTCACATATGAGCACATATGTAATAGGACACAACACTTTAACATATGCATTTCAAAGTATCCCAATAGTGGCTGATATATAAGTCTTCATGTCACATGGAACATGTACCAATTTGTGTAACATGTCCTTCTTTCAACAGGTTGCGTCCTTCTACATCAGTCAGTCAAAGAACTTTATTTCAGCTCCAAGAGCCACAAAAGCACAGCAACAATAAATAATTACACAGAATTAAATAAAATATGTGTATAAAATAAGTACAGTAAATGTATACGAATAAAATTATAAAATTAAATAGGAATTAGAATTTAAATATAAGTAAAGATTGAGGGGGTGATTCTGAGCTTGACGGGCAGCGGGAGCCGCCCGCCCAGCGGGAACCGCCAGAATACCGCTGCGCGGTCAAAAGACCGCCGCGGTTATTCTGTGTTTCCCGCTGGGCTGGCGGGCGACCGCCAGAAGGCCGCCCGCCAGCCCAGCGGGAAACCCCTTCCCATGAGGAAGCCGGCTCCGAATGGAGCCGGCGGAGTGGGAAGGGTGCGACGGGTGCAGTAGCACCCGTCGCGATTTTCAGTGTCTGCATGGCAGACACTGAAAATCTTTTAGGGGCCCTCTTACGGGGGCCCCTGCAGTGCCCATGCCATTGGCATGGGCACTGCAGGGGCCCCCAGGGGCCCCACGACACCCCTCACCGCCATCCTGTTCCTGGCGGTCAAAACCGCCAGGAACAGGAAGGCGGTGAGGGGGTCGGAATCCCCATGGAGGATTCCTCAGGGCAGCGGAAAACCATTGGGAAACCGCCGGTTTTCCGTTTCTGACCACGGCCATACCGCCGCGGTCAGAATGCCCTTGGGAGCACCGCCAGCCTGTTGGCGGTGCTCCCGCGGTCGTTGACACCGCCAGGGTCAGAATGACCCCCTGAATGTGCTCCCAGGGTAAGTCTAACATTCTTGCTAACACCATTATATTTGCAAAAACTTCCCTCTGGCAATCCAGCTTGCCCCAAGGAATTTGGTAACAGCAATCACTAACATAGGTCGAGTGTCTGATCTAAGAATTCAAAGAGCTAAGTCGGATCTTCACATTCCCAGCTGTCTACAAGCCGGGGTCAACCATTTTCTGTGTCGAGCAGTGTATGCAGGGCAGACAAATAGGACGTGAGGGAGGTTTTCAATGGGGGCTTTACAAGTTGGGAAGATTGTTGTTTCGTCATGCGACCAGTGACTAGTGAATAGTCTTAATGGCAGGGTGCCAATATGGAACATGAAATAAAACTTCCTCTCTCTTGGCACCATGATTATGTCCCATAAAGCCTCGTATTTGCATGTCTCTTTTAGGTTAGTGAAGTCACATGGTAGTGTAGAGTGAAGAGCAATCCTCTTGTCTTCAGAGTCTGGCATGTGCCAATACAGTTTTTTAAACCCCTTGATGTATCTAACCCAGGGGATACTATGGGAGCTTCTAGGATGACCTGCAGGGCTGTAGTAAAGGAGGCGAGCTCTGGGGTGGTCCAAAGGCACCGCCAATACAAGACGGGGCGTAGGCGGGCTTTGTGGTCAACGCGTTTCATGCCTAGGTCTTTAAAAAGGGGAAACAGTGGAGTACTCTACGGGAGGGACACTAGATTCCGTAAGAAGTTATTTTCAGATACCTTTATTTCTTGGGCTTTGGCATAGCCCCAGAGTTCAGCCCCATAAAGGGCTGAGTTTACTGCCTTGGTTTCATATATCCGGATCGCGGGCGTATTGGTTTGGTATATGAAAGTTTAAAGTCCTTTATTAAGACCCCCGTTATTTGCTTTAGCTTGAGTGCTTCCTTTACAATATGGGAATTCCAAAGCATTTTTTCTGTTAGCATTATGCCCAGGTTGCTAAAAGTGGCAACCTTTTTTTAAGTTTTCAAGTGTAATTCCCTCAAGAGTGAACTTTCCTCTATATGATCTGTCTGGATTGAGTGTCATCAGTTTAGTTTTAGAGGCATTGATTTCAAGTCCCGTTGTGGAGCAAAATTCCTCAAAACACGCCAGGAGTTTACGTAATCCACTTGGGGTCTTGGATATCAGCAATGTATCGTCTGCGAAGAGCAGTACCGGAATTTTCTGTGTGCCTAGTGATGGTGCATCAGCCTCCAATTTAAGTAAAGAGGGGACTATATTATTTATCTACAGGGAGAACAGGGTGGGGGCAAGGATACACCCTTGGCGCACATCCCTTGACACCTGAATTCTGCCGGTTAACTGCCCCCTATCGTCCCACCTGACACCTGCATAGTTTCCCTCGTGGAGCCGAGTTAGTAAAACAAGAATGTGCTCAGGGATTCCGATTAGTGAAAGAACTTCCCACAGCTTGTTACGGGGTACTAAATCGAATGTGGATTTCAAGTCCACAAAAGAAATGTACAAGTTCCCTTTGCCAATAAAACTGGTTTTCCAGTATAAGAGCAGGAACCTAAGGGCTTGCTTAATGGTAGATATTTTTTTTCGAAAACCTGCCTGGAGGGGACTAGAATATCGCATTCTCCCATCCAGTCTTGAATTTTACCCAGAAGGCAATGAGAAAACACTTTCTACACACAGGGGGTTATTCCAACTTTGGAGGAAGTGGTAATCCGTCCCAAAAGTGACGGTAATGTGACGGATATACCACCAGCCGTATTACGAGTCCATTATATCCTATGGAACTCGTAATACGGCTGGTGGTAAATCCGTCACATTTGGGACGGATTACCACCTCCTCCAAAGTTGGAATAACCCCCACAGTCTATTTGGTTAATAGGCCTATAATTGCTGGGGAGGCTTCTGTCGCCCTTTTTAAAAACGGGCATAATGATGGCCCCCTTCGAAGACTCTGGGATTGGTGCCCCAGATGCTATTGCATTCGCTATGATGGTAATACATCTTGACCAGATAGCTATATTGGTTAAGAATAGATCTGCTGGGACACCATCTTCCCAAGGTGCCCTGCGGCGCTTTAGGGAGCCTAAGGAGTATGCTATGTCCGCTTGGGAAAATAGTTGTAACACTGGAGAGGTAGGTGTGAGAGTGGTAGATGACCAAGTGTCCTTCTGTCGAGCAGTAGAACTATCATGGTTGTAAGAATACAACCCACTGAAGTGATCTACCCAGTCCTTTGGTGCGATGTTAGTTGTACTGTGCAGATCGCTATTTGTTGGGCCGCGCGCTGCCAGGGACCAAATTGTGCTGCAGTTCCTCTCTTGTGCAGCGTCACTAAGTGCAACCCACCACTTCTCGTCTTGTTCACGTTTCGCTTTGTTAATGGCAGATTTGTGAGATTTTCTGGCTAGGCTAATTGCTTTTACATCCTTGGATTTGTTGACTTGGATTAAGTGCTTGCTTAAGAGGCGACACTCTTTATTCAACCAGCGATGCCTACCCTTAGGCCTCTTACTATCAGGGGCTGCATCAGATGAGAAGAGGGCCGCAATACCCTTGAAACGTAATGTGAGTTATGCTTACTTCCTCATTAGTGTATATAGAACTCCCCTCTAGGGACATCAATGCGGTCCTTAAGGTGTCATTGGCAATGACTTCTACATCAATAGCTGGGGAAAGTGACATAAGAGCACGTAGCATAAATGTGACAAGAGTGATTGCAGCAACACAAAAGGATAATGGACGTAGTGCTGAAACCTTCCAAACACTCACCCCCAGTCACACATCTAGGTTAAATCCATTGTTCTTTTGCTCGCCATCCCACCCCACTTTGGACCTAGCCATATGTATATCAGTCTTGAACCTGCTCCCTGTGGGAACAGTCCAGCCCGAACTGCCAAACCAGAGCCTCCCTGGACAGGAAATAAGCATGCTTTAATTTGTTTTTATGAAATTAGCACTTAAAAAGATGCTCTTGAGGACATTAAGAGGTTAACACTTATGAATAGGTAGGTAGACTGTTGGCTGCCAGATATGCCATGATTTGCCCTTCAAAAGTGGATGGGTACATTTTGATTGGCTGGCTGCAACATGGAGACTACAATGCAGCATCCATTACAGGACTCTAGGTTTTGGTCTCTGAGTCCTGAAAAAAATCAAGTGTGACATAAATGAGCAGGGTGGACACACTTTGATGACCATGACCACGTGGGGGGGTCCCAAAGTCAAATTTTTACAAAAGTGGATTACAGTCTTGCAGGTACAACTACCTGCTAACACATTAGTAAGTGCAGCACCACCTCCACTCAATAATGTGCTAACAGTACTGCAGTACTGGAGTACTGCTAAAATATAACAAAAAACATGAGAGATCCTGCGGCCAACCGCCGTTGTGCAGACCTGAGGTTGTGCATTGTGAGGCTAGGCTGCCTTCAGTGGGTTGTACACAGGGCCAACCTACTGCTTTTTACAGCTGAAAAGCGAGGTGGATGTTGGGTGTCTGTGGGAAGGGAAGAACTGCAGTGAACTGGGTGCAAAGCCTGGCCTGAGGGCAAGCCCTGTAGCAAACCCCCACCAGTACATGGCCAAAGGCAGTGTGCTGTGGGTAGTTAGACATCGACTGGGGTTTGGGTGATGGACTTGGCATCATAAACAACTTTATAATGCCAAATGCCTCTCTTATCTGCAACCTCAACTTTGCACTGAGCTCGTCAGTGAAGGTGCTCTTGCATTGTTTTTGGCACAATGTACACCATTTTCCTTAGGAAGGAGTGGCACGCTTGTTGGTCATCCTGGCCTTGTTTGTGGTGCTCATAATCATATATCACTCCATTTTGCTGGACAGATTGACCATACTGTGCACCCCAACCATAATCCTCACAGATGGATTCACCCTTTCCTTTCTCAAGAACACAAGAGATGGGATTGCCAACCCACACTCCACCTCTCACAATGAGTCTCAACACTCTGTGGAGTCAATGAGTAAGATTCTACACTGTTGCCTCTTCCTTTCAACATCTAAATTCCCTCCTTTTAAACATCTTTAGGGGAATGCATTTCAGAATGCTGTCTTTCATAGACAATACCTATGCATATATGTTTATTCCCAGGATATCTGGTTTATGTGACTCTCTAACTTATGAAACCTTTCCCACTGTTGTTGTAAGAATAGAGCTTACAGCCACAGTTTTACCTGGTGAGGATCTCAGCAGCATTAAGAAATTCAAAGTTAGGGAGTGAACTCATGCGTGCGTACACCATATTGGTGAGGATTGGTTGCTACCTCAGCAATTATCTGAATTCTACTGGGACTACATTTCAATTTACGAAAAAGAAAGACATTTGATTTCAGTTCTTGGAGAATCACACCTGTGAAGAATGCCATTCAAAATTTGAAAATGTATGATATAGCAAACCATAGGTGATCAGCAGGTTGTAAACAAGACAATATTAAACAAGCATTTCCACTGCAGTGGGTGTCACGTTTGCTCGAGTTAGCGCTATTACCATTATAAATTCCTAACTGGACTTTTCTTGCTACATAAATTGAAAATGAAAAGTAAAACAGTTGACATAAGTGAACAGATTCAAAGCGCCACAGCTGCCAGGACATAAGCCCAAAGGAGAGACACAAAAGGAAAAAGAAGTTTGCTCAGTCAAACGTATCGGCAAACATGCAATTATCCATGTAATAGGGTCAATGGTCAAGGCAGTGACAAAACTGCCCAAAGGAGGGACAAACGTAAAATATTTACCAATGATAACAAAGGATTTTTGAAAGGCAAGCCCATGAACGAATGATAGTTGAAAAGTGCTCGACCTAAAAACAGAAGTGTCCTGGCAAATCCAGGACTCTTGGTCACCTAGCTCTCGGAGGTGCATGTAATTTGGCCCCAGACCAGATGAGGCTGGGAGCCAGTGCAGCTGACCTCCCTGGAAAATGTCCTGAGTTATGCACTGAGCGGGGTTGTTATCAGGTGCAAAGAGGATCCAACCAGTCACACTAACAATAAACGCAGAAAGATAACTGAAGGGGTTGAGCACATGCTGTGAAGATCTGCCACGAGTTCAAATCCTGGCAGAGCCAGCTCTCTGTTTCATCTATCCGAGGTCGATCACACTGGTACCATTGACGCTAGTAATGAAGCAGGCAAAACAGATTGGCAGCACTCATCCGCACAGAATTACAGAAGAAGCACTAAGAACATAAATAAAATGCAATTTTTAAAGCCAGTATGATGCCTTTTAATTAAATTGCTTTCTGACAACACCTGCTAACTATCTCTTCTTTGGAAAACAAAAAAATCACCTCCCACAGTTTTCATGCTTCCCTCTCTAAAAAAAAGGGACATGGGGTAAATTTCCCAAATGCCGGGACAGCTGGTGAAAAACTGAGACTGTCCGGGCAAATCCGAGACACCTGGTCACCTTACACTTTGTGCAGTATCAGTCAGTGGTGTTTAGCATATGTGAGTTATATACACCAGCTTTCGTGCAGTGACTTGCCCCCTACACACCCCTTTGATGTCTATCACTACAAGCCTGTTTTATGCATTTGATTTGCACTTTTCACACAGCTGCATATAGCGCTTCATGCCCCTGACCAGGCGCCATAGTGCTTGGCATGGACGGATAGTAATCTAAACCATGTGTTTTGGACCATGACTAGAAAGTGGAATGGCATTTATTGCAGTGTAAACTTTTCCCAATATATATCTGGAAGAACATTGATATTTGAATGGTAAAGCTGGATTTACAGTGCCCGCTGAGGTCGACAGTGTGCCATGCAGATTAGGTTAGTGACGGGCAGTGTTCCTAAGGCTGCCTTCCTGAGAGGGTCATGTAGAGGGAGGGAGGGTTGCCTCACAGATTGTGCGGCTGTGCCGCAGGAGTGGGAGGCAGTGCCAATGTGTGATGGGAGGCAGCGCCAGTGTGTGATAGGAAGTAGGCCCAGTGTGGCAGCAAGGAAGGCAGTGCGCTAGCATGGGAGACAGCAGCCCCAGTGCATGAGGGATAAAGATGTAGCTGGGGGGAGGTATTTAGGGTGTCACACCCCTCTAATTACTATATTTTCTGATGAATAGTTGCGTACAGGTGCTTTCGGTCGGGTATGGTGAAGTGTTCCTCAGATTTCACCAGAGATTTTTACATACACACTGAATATATATTTTTTTTTTACAAAATCGTCTGCTTACTCTAATTTAGTAACCCTGGCAATATGCATTCCTCTCCTTATCCAATGCACCTTAAGCCCTTCTGGCACACCCTCCTTATTGTATGGTGTAATTATCATTAAATGACAGTCTGATTGTTGAACATTTGAACCTCGCACCCCCAACCCCCAATCTCACCGACCAAGGAACGTCCCTGGTGTGGGAGGCAGCACCACTGTGCCAGTGTGGGAGGCATTACCAGCATGTGATGGGAGGCATTGCCAGTGTGGGTACTAGCACCAGCGGGTGATGGGAGGAAGGAGGCATGAGGCAGCGCCAGCATGTGATGGAAAGCAGTGCCAGTGTGTGAAGGGAGTTGGACCAGAAAGGGCACCGTTAATTCAAGACGCTACGTAATGGACCTTGTTCTAGCATCTTACGTAAACAAGGCAACAGTCCTTCCGAGCGGACCAGAGAGGGCACCTCTCAACGTAGTTGTTACGCACAAGCTCATTCTATTTAAATGACTGATGTGGCCGCACACGGAAGGTTGCAGTTTGGCGTCTTCCAGCGTGTCCGGATGAAATTAAAAGAGTAAGTCAGAATAAACAGCTATGATTTGTTAACTATGTATTCTTTAGGAATAGGCCTCACGATCCTCACCCTATGTGTTCTTTCAGGGTTGAGGACTTAAAATCTGTCACAACTGTTGCTACAAACCAAAATAGACAGAGTGCTGAACTGACGGAGAGTCTCTAACACATGATGGAGACTTCAAAAATATGGCGTTCTTTAACAAGGCTTCACTTGTAAGGAATTGTGATTGATGTCACTGATCATTGTAAGTAATTTTAAACATAGAATAATTTCCAACGACATTATTTATTCCATTTACTACTGTGACTGATGATTATTGCAGCACAGTCAGTTTAATAATATTAAGGAATATAATATTCATAAAATGTATTTTCTTATTAGGAAGACGATCAATAATTTTAGCTACAATTATCAAGAAATAGATATAAGAAATAAATTAGACAAATCTGAATTGATAGGTGAGTGATATTCTACTTTATAAAAATATATAAGAAAAAGTTTCTTAATAATGAAGTTCTCCTAGACAAAGATTTCTCAAATATTACAACAGAAATATTATATGTTTCTAGGTGCTACCAAAATAGAGAGATTTCCAGTCCTGATGATGACCTGCTGTTGATTTATATCTGCATAAAGGGTTGAAACGTCAACAAAAATTGATTGTGGATTGATGTTAAATAATCTAGTGACATTAGGACTCCTGGATTGAAGGAGCTTTTTGGAAGCTCACGAATTATTTTTAACCACATTTCTGTATATATTGTATGTAACACTGGCACTTTTATGCATCACAATATTCATTTCACTGTGTTTTTATTTTTAGGAGCACCTAGGACTTATTAAAAATCATAAGAAATGTATGATTGAACCAAAAGATTGTAGTGAATGATTTGGTAAAAAATTAAATATGAATAATTTAAGTATACAGGATGGAATAAATGTGGTTCCTTTCTTCGAGAACTTAATTTTGCCATGGAAGTCAAGGCATACACTTCCCCCTGTAGACCATATATTGTTCTTAGTGTGTGAAGGGAAGCAGTGCCTGTGTGGGTACTAGCGCAAGCTTGTGATGGGTAGCAGTGTCTATGTTAGTGCCAGTGCCAGTGTGGGGTGGGAGGCAGTGCCAGGTTGTGATGGGTGGCAGCGCCAGTGTGTGATGGGAGGCAGCACCAGGGTGTGATGGGAGGCAGTGCCAGGGTGTGATGGGAAGCAGTACCAGTGTGGGTACCAGCACCAGGGTGTGATGGGAGGCTACGCCAGAGTGGGTACCAGTGCCAGGATGTGATGGGAGGCAGCCCCAGGGTGAATACCAGTGCCAGGGTGTGATGGGAGGCAATGTCAGTGTGTGTACCAGCGCCAACATGTGATGGGACGCAGCATGTGTGTGGGTACCAGCGCCAGGGCCTGTGTGGGTGCTGGCATGTGATGGGAGGCAGCAGCAGGGTGTGACGGGAGGCAGAGCCAGGGTGTGATGGGAGGCAGTGCCATTGTGGGTAACAGCACCAGAGTGTAATGAGAAGCAGTGCCCGGGTGGGTACCATTGCCAGCGTGTGATTCGAGGCAGCACCTGTGTGGGTACCAGCACCAGCGTGTGATGGGTGGCAGCACCTGTGTGGGTACAAGCACCAACATGGATGGGAGGCAGCATCAGGATGCAATGGGAGGCAGCACCAGAGTGTGATGGGAGGCAGTGCCAGTGTGGGTACCAGCACCAGTGTGTGATGGGAAGCAGCAGCAGTGTGGGTGTCAGAGTGTGATGGGAGGCAGCATCAAAGTGTGGTGGGAGGCAGCACCAGGGTGTGATGGGAGGCAGTGCCAAGGTGTGATGGAAGACAACACCAGAGTGTGATGGGAGGTAGTGACCGACGGTGCCGAGGTTACGGACACCCTTCTACCTGTTGCTGCATCAGGAAAGGGCAAACAGCCCTGGGATTAGGCCACTGTGTGAAGTCCTTGTAGAGGGCAACTGTTCACAGCGGGAAAGCTCTTGTTGTTTTCCCACACATTTATTTATTCAAGTGTGACCTCTGTCTCTATGATAAGGGGTTTTATAGCGCAGCCACACATGCCAATAGACCAGAGTCAGGTGGGAAACTCCTGATTTTTGGAGCAAAAATGAATACATTTTGACTGTCTCCTACCTGAAATTGCTTCAGGCTTCTATGGAAGTCAGTGTCTGAAATACATTCTCCTGATTAGTGTTTCTAAAATATCTCACTTCCCTCTTCTAAAATGATGTCATGTATGGGTGCAAGAATGACAAAGTGCTCTGCGCCATCACTGCCGTGAGCTCAGAAGAGATTGTAAAACTGGATGCAGGGCCTCCGTTTCTTTTCATGGTCGCAAGTATGAAGAACCCAGTCCGGGTTTGTGCACTCACATTGTCCCCCTGAGTTCAGCGTGAAGAGAATTGCCCGGACATCCGTGTGATCAGGAAAACTGATCTCAGAGAATGTTTCTGCACTTTACCTCCCTTGTAAGTGGCAGAACTACAAATCAAATGCCGACCCTATGCTATGCACTAGTGTTATTACCTGGGTGTTTTGCCTCAGTTTACTGTGGCGCTATGAATGAGGTCACTGGAGCCAAGGCCACTGACATTAATCTTTCACACAAAGCACACAGCTTTAGCATTTATTTATCTTTTAATTTTTAAGCGGTTCTGCTCATCTCCTTTTGGGTCATTCAGAGCTCACAGCATTGCCCATAGACATGGCTTTGCACCATTAGAGTGTCTCAACCAGTCTTAATTTCTTCTGTGACTTCTGTGGCTTTACAATGAGGAAAATCAAAACCTCAAGGGTTAGAATAAAACAGTAACATAACACTGTGAGTGGGCAAGGTGCTGAACACCTGACACAAAACTAGGGCTACTTTGCAGTTCTATTCCTTAATCCCATACTCTGAATTAGGCCATATTAGAAATATAACTTTATCGGAATTGAGGGGGATTGCTATTCATAGGATTTTTGAGCTCTGATCCTTTTGTCACCACCTGCAGCCAGCCTTAGCTGCTCGCTGGTGTCACTTTTGAGAGACAAGTTTACAACTAGCATTTTTGCCTCTCATTTCAACAAAGCTCTAATGAAGTTAGCGAAGCAGCCTGAGAAGATTTATGGCCTCAATAAAGGAGATAAGAAATGTCATGTGTGCAATGTCATGAGTGTTGGCAGGGAGGGACCCTGGAGAGAGATATACTCTCTGCAATGCACTGCAAGGGCATATGATGCTGTTTGTTTAGAAAAATAAGCTTACTTTAGGAGCTAGTATGAGGACAGCACTGGAATAAAGTGAAAACAATGGGAGGAGGTGGGAGGAACAGAATGCTGCAATAAAACGTAAACAGCTACGGCCCTAAAACACCCATACACGCATAGTAAAAGGGACCCCCAAAGAAATGTACAAAAATAGCCCATCACAGCAACAGATAAAGAAGCCAATGTGGAACAATACAGTAGTTGGTCACTGCTCTGAAACAGAAAAAGGAAGAAAAAGGAGGAAAAAGAAGGCAGAACTTATAACTAGTAAGCACAAGTTTTTAAAGGTCACTGCAACCATCAACCAACAAATGAGATCGCTTTAACCCACAGTGTAAGTATACTGAAGTATACACCAGGTCGAACGCTAACTCTCAACCTGAAAATATAGAATGCAGTCTTTGTTAGATGAGTGTGACTTTGCCCTCGTTCAAAATATAATTTAGTTTTGACTTAAAAAATAATGAGAGAGAACCATGATTTTCACCTAAAATTTTGTATAAAAGACAATTAACATTCAGATTTGAAAAAAAAAGATCAGTGAGATAAAAGTGCAGAATGTTTATTAGTCTCTATTAATATACCATAATACATGAAAAGCACATACCAATAAAGAGTGTATAATTTCTACTGATCCAAATTAAAAAGGGAGCCAAATAAAGCCTAAATTACTGACAACAGGTATAAAGCTAAACCCAATGGGTCATATGTGCATAAAAGTAGGGAAAGTACATGTCAGGGATGGCTGACTCTGCCTACATGTACTTTTTTTTACTTTTGTGTAGAAATGGAAATAGGGTTGGACCTCCTATGCAAACACACTTTTTTTCTCTGCAGGGAAAATATTTTCCATCATGAAGATAGCTCCTTCCTACTTGTCCACTACTTCCAGGGGTGATCCGTTCTCCATAAGGCGGTGTTATGACAGCCCTTTGATGGATTAAATGTAGGACCTTTTCCGGGCTGTAAGGCGGAGGGACAGAAAACTCACAAATTGAAATGTTTTAATGCATTGCTATACTTTCAATGTAAACCACGCCTTAAAATGCCCACTTCCCATCCAAGGAAAGGGTTTTATGGCTGCAGAGATCGCAATCCTCGGAAATTGGTTTTAAACATACCAGGAATCATTTTGCTAATCGCTAGCTGATGTTAGAAAAAGTATGTAAGGTCATCAATCTATGCTTACTTCCAAATTTGCCTTTCTTTAGAAAGGCAGTGATGAAAAGAAATTGAGCAGAAGAAGGGAGAGGCAGTGAACAAAAGATAAAGGGCCTCATTATAACCCTGGTGGTTGGTGACCGACAGGGCTATAGTGGCGGTAGTACCGCCAACAGGCTGGCGGTACTACCTGCTGCATTTCCGGTACCGGCAGTCATAATCTGCCAGGATAGTGCTGCAAGCTGCTCCATTAGGAGCTGGCTGCAATGTTACGGCCCAGAAGGGATTTTGGAATGCGGCTGGCGGGTTTGCGGCCACATAGGCAGCCGTTTGGCGGTTCAACCTTGGCGGGTGCCGCCTGCCAAGGTTGAAATGAGGGCCAAAGTCAAGTAAGCAGACAAAAGGGAGACGGGACAAATGGTAGTAAATTGCACAGCGAAAGGCAAGGACAGGGTGAGCACACATAATATAGAGAGAGTGTTAGGTAGAGGACGGAAAGAAAAGGCAGTATATCCAAAAAGAGACATGGTCTTAGGATCTATAGGACGAGAAGCAGAAGATAATAAACAAAAGGCTGAGTGAAAACAGCAACCAAGAGCGGGAAAGACAAAAGATGCAAAAAGGAGTTGAATATTGACACAGTGAATGGGGATTGAAGAATACGGGATTCAGAGCTTATGTGAAAAGAGAGAAAGAAAGGAAGAAAAAGTGCTTGAAGAAGAGAGTCAAATTAGCATAACAAATACTGTACCTTTAAAGATTCTGGGAAGCTGTGGACTAAATTCTTTTCCAACATGTGCAGTTGCTCAGTGCCTTGAAGTGTAAGCATCCTGACAGGATATGATGCACCATGCGCTGGAAGGCAGAGTATAGAGAACACAGAGCATTTTGAATACATATTTTGGAGTGGTGTAACATAAAAGAAATGACTATTCATGCAGTGGTCTACTGGTTCAAAATCACTCTAGCTGCTACATGAAACACATGGCAAACATTAATTTAGAAATAACTTTTCAAGCAAATTCTATGAATACAGGTTGTCAAGTGAAAGTCTCCATGCAGGGAAATAGCAAGAAAACTATGGAGATACCTTGATAGATCCTGTCACTATACAAACAATGATGGCTGCATTTCAATGACAGCACACTTCTTTTGAATTGAGATACCAATTACCAAGTTTCCAGATGAAGATACACCAGAAGCACATTAAAATATGCAAATGATTGCATTTCCAGTGAAGTATTTTAGTAATTTAATTACACTACTGCATATGCAACTTTTGCTCTTAATTCTACATTCTTCTGATTAATGATGTAGTTTATACACAGCTCGGTACAAAATTCTACGGATAATATGTTGAACTGAAAAAACAATATCCTGAATTTGATTGACTGGGCATAGCATAGGTAATAATGGGGCCTGACAATATACCATCATAATGCCTTATAAACTGAAAATGCACAATTCTGTGATTCAAGCTCAGATGTTCAGTGTTTTCAGGTTTTCCAGTTAAGAATACTTTGAGACCTGAAGATTATCCTAGCATAGAGATATCACAGCAGATCCTATGACTCAAATCAGTTAATAGTGAGTATGACATTATTTGTATGAACACATCTCCCTTTGTTAATGAAGTAAACACCCCTATACCAGATGTTGCAAATCTGAAGCTGGGACACTCTAGCAATTCAGATGCGGGAAACCTTAACAATCATTTTTGGAGTAACGTTTCAATTTGTTTTTCAGGTAGTCAGAAACTTTACCATTGAGCAATTTATTTATCTATATTGATGCAATTATAAATCAAAATCAGCCTTTATTTGCAATTAATGGAGAATCCTGTATGACTGTGAAAAGTGGAGCATCTTCTGATCACGCCCTGTTTTATCAGCTGTGCTCTGAGCTAGCTGCAGTTTATTTATAAGGCCTGTGTAGAGACCACCATTCTTTATTGTAGCAGCCTAATATGTATTTCAGTAGTATTTAGAATAAAAGCCCACATTATGACATTGGCAGCAAATGCCACCTACTGCCACGGCGAAGGACACCAACATACATTGCCGTGGCTACCGACCGTCCATGGCATTATGACAGTAGATGGAATTCCGTCAGAAGAATAGCGGAATTCCGCCTACGGTCATGGCAGCGGATGGCGGTAAGGTGGCACTGCTGCCAGCAGCAGCGCCACGCCAGCAAAATACCGCCTACTGTATCATGTTCCATGATACGGCCTGGGCGTGTTTTGCTGTTGGTCACTGCTGCTTGCAGCAGAGCCACATCCTGACTCCTGCCGGAGGACCACCTGCAAGCAGGTAAGTCGGGTTCTCTGACAGGAGAGGGGGGAGGGTGGTGTTGTGTGTGTGTGAGGGTGTGTGTGTGACTGTGTGTGAATGCGTTCATGCGTGTGTAATGTGTGTGTGCTTGAGTGGGTGTGAGTGTATATGCATGTTGTGTCGTGAGATTGCATGTGTGCCTACGCCTTATCTCTCTGCTGCCCGTCCCTGCAAAGATCCTTGAGAAGCACATAAATAGGAAATTAGCCAACTACCACCTTGCCCATGATCTCCCTGACCCTCCATTATGGGTTCAGGAAGAATCATAGCACCAAATCTGCGCTCATTGCCACTGCAGATTCCATCCTGATACAGGTGGATCGGGGGGTAGCGGTTATACTGGTTTTGTTGGATCTATTGGCAGCCTTTCACACCATATCTCCACACTTGATGGTGCAAAGGCTGCATCAGGTGGGGCTGAGGAATGTTGCTCTTAGGTTGCTGGAGTGCTCACAGTTAGCTACAGAGACTACAGAGAAGCTCTCTTGCAGCTCCCTTATAGTTCCCCAGGTGTCTTCACTCAGTCCAACCCTAATTAACCTGTACGTCGTCCCTATGGCAAAACTGGTTTACTCTTTTGGGTTCCAGGTTTCATCTTAAGCGGATGTTACTGAGATCATGATTTCCATCTCGGATAATTGGGAAGAGGTGGCAGACAGGCTTCAAGGCTGTATGAGGGAAATAAGCATATGAATGAGTCAGAACTGGCTGAAAATTAATGGGGATAAAACGGAGATTATGGCATTTGGTGTGGACAGGACCATTTGGACGGATCGCTGATGGTCATGGACTTGCAGGATTTTACCTATTCCAATAGCTGTGATAAGAAAACCAGGGGGTCATGACTGATAATCTACTGATCGTTGACACTCAGGTTAAGAGAAGGGCTAGTGCTTGCTTCTGCATGGTTAGGATTCTAAAAAAATAGTCCTTCCTTTTGTACCTAAAAAGCTTAGGGTACCAGTGGTCTTAGCTCTCATCACTTCAAGATTGGATTATTGTAATGCTTTGTCCTTGAAAATCAAATCAACCAATCTTATTTGAATAAGCTCCAGCTTATCCAGAATGTGGCTGCACGGTTGGTTCTTGGAATATTTAACGATTCCTTGGTCAGGGAGACATTGAAACTCCTTTACTGGCTGCACATAAAGAAACAAGCATTTATTAAAGTGCTCTGCCTGATGTATAAAGCCCTTCATGCTCAGGGCTCTGGGTATCTGCAGTATGCCATGAACTGGTATATTCCGAGTCAACCCTTAAGATCTGCAGGTCTTTGTAAGGTAGCTGTGCTGCGCAGTAAGAAAGCTCGGTGGGATGACCAGGCTTTCACAGTTGCTGCGGCTAGGAAACCTGGCTCTTTATACTGTAGTCGTGCAGTGACTCTCTTTATTCCAGTTTCACTTGCTCTCCACTGCTTTGTCCCTGGGGTTTAGCATGCTTAAGAAATGCTAGAAATTAAATGAACATTAATTTTAAATATGTTTAAATTAATCTTATGCATCATTTCAAATGATTATTAATACTTTATAAACTGCATACTTTACATGGTTTTTTTTTATTTCACCATCGGGTAAATACTTATTTTCTTTTAATATATTCACATTAATAAATACTTAATTCAAAATTTATTTAACAGTACCACAGCATTAGTAGGCTATTTGTCCTACATTTAAAATAAATGTTTACAATTAATTTACATTAATATTTAGAAAAACATAGTTTGACCATTTTTTCAAGTTAAAGATTTTTTTACTTTTCTCTATGCTTTTCCATAAGGAGATCTCAATCACTGAGGTGAAGATCTCCACATGGTAAAGTATAGGGGAAGATTAAAAAACTCCTATGCATTATATTCCCCCTCATGCAGGTCAGTCCATTGCTGGAATGCCTTAAATGAGCCTAATTACATTGAAGCGATCTAAGAACACTGTCATAAAGATGGCTTTTCTTTGATGCATTAGAGTGGAGAACCTTGTCCTACCAGATTTCTAAAAGAATGTACCCTGTCTGGAGGTGAGTTGAAGTTTCTTCATAGGATAGGTTCTTTTTAATATAATTAGTTCTACACCCTAAAACGTGCTGACCTTCATTTTGAATGGGTTTATTTTGTTTAGATGCTGTAAATTTAAATTCATCCACTTCTAGACATCCAGCAGGTAACAGCAGACCTCATACAATTATCAATTAGACTCACATAATTGAAGTCTGTGCTTTGAGGAACATAATGTATGTGTGCAATCGACTTTGTTTTAGCTTCCATTTTGTGACTCTCAATAGAAACCTGCACAACATATATGTACCCTCACTGTAACCAGAAGCCATTGAGAAATTACAGTGTGTGTGGCAAACTGTTGCTATGCTTCATTTGCTGATTTCCTAAGCCAATGTCCAACTAAGGTCAAATGTTTGATTCTGATTAATTGGATAAATGCTTTGAAACCTCTAATCTTTTGCCAAGCAAATGGTCCTCATTTTCAGTGTATATATGGCCCATATTTATACTTTTTGCCACAAAACTGGCTAACCCAGTTTTGCAGCAAAAAATTTAGCGCCGACTTGCATCATTTCACAACACCAGCCGGGTGCCATATTTATTGAATAGCACAAGCAGGTGCTAAGCTTCGGCTAGTGTCTTAAAAAAAGATGCTAGCCTGGTGGGGGTGGCGGTATGGAAGGAGGGGGTTGTGCGTCAGAAAATGACGCTAGCCTGATTAGAGGCAAAAAAATGCCTCTAACCAGACTAGTTTCATTTCCTGGCGCACAACCACCAAAAATATGACTCCTGTGTTAGGAAAGACAGGAGTCATGCCCACCACCCCAATGGCCAGTACAGAGGAAAAGTGTAAAAATTTATTGAAAAATACTTACCTGGATTTACCAGGGATGGGGTCCCCCATCCTCCAGTGTCCCTCTGGTGGGGGTGTTCCTGGAGTTTGGGGAGGGCACCTCTGGACCCATTCCATGGTGTTTAACCATGGAAATGGGTCCACAGGTCCCTTAACGCCTGGTCTGACGCAGGAGTTAAATAATGGTGGCAAGCAAGCTTAGCACCATTATTTAGCCCCTCCTCGACCCCATGCCTTATTTTAGCATGGGGGGATAAATATAGGGCTATGGGGATAGCACCATTTTTTGGATGGGAATGCCTACCTTGCATCTCATTGATGCAAGGTAGGTTCACTCATCCAAAAAATGGTGCAAACTCCTAAATTTTGATGTTAGACATGTCAAAATATAAATATAGTGTTAGGTTTGCGCTAAAACAAATGACGCAAATGCGGTGCAAAATAAGTATAAATATGTGCCCATGTATTGAAACTTAGAATAACCTCTTACAAACTTCTGCATTTCGAGCACATCCAGAAAGGCAATTCACTTGTTGCGATGACTGCCGTCAATATACCACCGCGGAGGTGAACATCTGTCCACCAGATTATGACACATACACACAAAACTGACAGAAAACAGCCACAACCACAAATCTGCCAGACCAACTGAAAGCAATAAACTGTCAGAACTACTACCCATACCGTTACGCCACCAAAACAACACCCTTCAAATAATGACCCACGAATCACCACAGTGGACATTCAATGGCGGTAAACCATTGGCGGTGCACACCACCAGGGCGGGAATGTCCACCCAAATACAAAACAAGACAAGATTGGCCAGAACAAAAAAACAAACCTGACACAATTACACACACCCCACACACCCACTGTCGACACTATAAAACACCCCCCACAACACCCACAAACCTTTGAAAACAGAAGAAGACCACCACAACTTGCCACGTCAATCCCAGAGAAAACTGCACGCACACCACAACTACCCATACATCTGTCACGCACCACACACCACACACCCCACCACATCACACATAACCCTCTGCACAACACACACACCATACAACACCCATGTTCCCACAAAGGCACCCCCATTTCAATGATGAGGAGTTGTGGGTCATGGTGGATGAAATAGTCAGGGTAGAGCCACAGATGTTTGGAGCACAGGTACAGCAGATCTCCAATGCCAGGAAGAGGGAGCTATGGCAGAGAATAGTGGACAAGATGAATGCCGTGGGACAACATCCACACACAAGGGACGACATTCAGAAGAGGTGGAATGACCTACGGGGGAAGGTGTGTTCCATTGCAGCAAGGCACCAGCTCGCCATCAGGTGGACTGGCAGTGGTCCCCTACCTCCTCCCCCATGGCTGACAGCATGGGAGGAGCAAGTCCTGGCAATACTGCAGCCTGAGGGACTCACTGGAGTAGCCGGAGGACTGGACACTGGTGAGTCACCATTTAAAACCTATCATCCCCATGCCTGCATGCCATCTCACCCCCTCACCCTGACTCCCTACACCTAACTCCATCTCACACAGTGCACCACATCAATTACCACACCTAAATGGCAACCCCTGCAGGCCATACCCACTGCAAGTACATCCCTTCCAGCTCTGCATGCACACCCACCATCATTGCATCCACAGCATGTAGATCTACCAATCCCACAATCCATCACCACACACTACCAAAGGTGGGAGGACAGCACCAATGTCATTGGGAAAGCTAGGAATGCGGAATATGTCACAGACAAGTACCCTAACACATCACTCACATCCCCACAGGTGCCCCAGTCAATGTCAGCGGCACGGAGGTGCCATGGCTACCCAGTCTCCCAACAGAGGATGCCCCCAGTGATGATAGCAATGCAGGAGCTCTGGATCTGGATGAACTCCCTAGCCCATCTGGGATCACTGGTCAGTCGGCTACCCCATCCCACAGCAGGCCACTATAGAGCCCTCCCTGAATCTAACACCACAGCAGCCAGCCAATGCCTCCAGGCCACGTCAATCAGTAGTGTGCCCACCTGTACAGGGACCCGAACCCACACCACACAGGCAAGACAATGAGGGTCCTGGTGTCAGTGGGAGTAGGCACACCGTTCAGGGGACACAGCCACAGGGGGCAAGGGACAGTCGGAGGACAGCTGTATACCAGGGGGAGGACAGGCCCAGGGAACCCACTGCCCAGGACGCACACACAAATGTCCTGAGGGCATGTCAACAATCCCAGGACAGGATGGGTCAGGTGCTCAACATCATGCAGGAGAACCAGGGGCTGCAGGGGGAACACCACCAGGAGGTCCTGCAACAATTGCAGGCCTTGAATAACACCATGGCCTCCATTGCAGGAGTGCTCGGTGACATGGCCAACATCATGCGGGAGTACACAGCACACCAGTGAGCTCCTACCACTAGCCAGTGTACTGACCAGCCCTCTACATCTGTTGCAGCTAGTGGACAGGAGACCCTGCCACAGGTCCCACAGGCCACCAGCAACCCTCCTCTTGCAGAAGGTGAACCAACTTGCAAACATTTCCTGCGACCCAGACAGAGACCAAGACACACCACCAGGAAATGAGCCCCTCCAGAATGTCCCCCTTGTGTTCCAATGCGTCACCATGACCACTTTGAACTGACATTGTTCCTCTTCCTCTGGGCCCTTAGACACTGGACCTGTGCTACAAACAGACTGGCCCACTACAATTAACTTTTCCCAACCATCACCCTACCCTATTGCACTTTGCATCGTATACCAAATTTATAAATAAACACCCTTGGACACAAATTGAATAATAGTGCTTTATCTGAAGGAAATGTACAATGGATTAAACTGTATTGAACTGCATGATCCTGTGCAAATGTCCTGTAATGTGTTAATCCATCCTACATATGTGTCTCAGTAGTCTGTACAAATTATAGCATTTCACTGTTGTAACGACACCAACATATGAAATAAGGGAAGGCATAGGTGACAGTCAGTTGGGATGCGAAGGTAGTGACTGGCATTTTACAACACCCACACAGCACAACACTGAGAAGGAAAAATGTATAGTTCTACAGTCTTACCTGAGTGTCATTGGAAGTACTGCTGTATGATATGTGTCCTGTTGTCCATATCCTCTCCTTCTTCCTCCTCCTCACTGTTCTCAGTGTCCACTGCTGCCACAGCTGCATTGTCATCCCCCTCCTTCTGCAAATAGGGCACATGGCATCTGAGGGACAAATTGTGCAGCATGCAGCACACCACAACAATCCTGCAGACCTTCTGAGGGGAATTGCATAGGGATCCAGTTGTCAGATGGAGGCACCTGAACCTGGCCTTCAGGAAACCAAAGGTACATTCAACAATCCTCCTGGTAGGCCCATGAGCATCATTGTACCTATTCTCAGCCCCTGTTCTTGGATTCCTAATAGGGCTCAAGAGCTAGGACAGGTTTGGGTAGCCGGAGTCACTTATAAGAAGTGAGGGACACATATTAGCCTTGCACAATGGCATGGGGTATGACTCCTGTAGGCATACACTGACATACATTGGACGGGGACTCAGGCTCATCTATTAGCCACACCCTGTGCCTCTGTAGTCATGCATCAGCTGTGGGACGCTGCTATTCCTCAGGACAAAGGCATCATGCACAGACCCAGGATACTTGGCAGTGACGTGGGATATGTACTGGTCAGCAAGGCACACACCATCTGGACATAGAGTGAGTGGAAACTCTTCCTATTCCTGAACACCTGTTCATTGGCCCGGGGAGGGACTAAGGCAATATGGGTCCTGTCAATGGCCCCAATCACATGTGGTATGAGTCCCATTGCGTAGGATCCAGCCTTCACAGTGGGCAAATCATCAACCTGGGGGAATATGATGTAGCTGCACATGTGTTTGAGCAAGGCAGCCAAAACCCTTTCAAGCACAATCAAGAGCATTGGCTGTGACATTCCTACAGCCAAGCCTATAGTCACCTGGAAAGACCTGTTGCCAGGAAATGGAGCACTGCTAGTACCTGCACAAGAGGGGGTATTACTGTGGTGCAATGGATAGCAGGTAGCAGATCAGGCTCCAATTGTGCACACAGCTCTGTGATTGTGGCCCTGTCCAGACAACAGGTGAGTATGATGTGCCTGTCCTCCAGTGTAGCCAAGTCCACAAGGGGTCTGTACACGGGTGCTTGACTCCTCCTCCTATTCCTCTACAGTGGTTGGTACCTAAGGGACCCAAAAGTAAAAAGGAAGTGACAACAGGACCTATGGACACACAACATCAGAGTACGCAGAGCATGTATGTACGTTGGACACTAGAATTGTCTAGGTATGTACAGTCGACAACAATGACGCACTTTTAAATTCAATACATGAGTACTAGCAGTAGAAAATGGCAACCGTCTGTCCTGTATGCAGGGACAGGTGGAAGTGATCTCACTCCACCGACGTAAGGCATCATGGTGGAAGACGGTCTGCACCACTGTGCAATTCCTCATTGGCTAACATGGGGCTCTATGGAGTACAGGAACCAATAATGATCAACACCAGCGGTTACGGTGTTCACCACCACGGACATGACTGCCATTTTCTTCCTACTACTTTACTTGATTCCTGACTTTCCAATGCGTATGCTGCTGTGACCTATGTCTGGTACCTGCCATGGCTCATGCTACAGGGGAAAGGGCACCCGCCTTCACGTCAGAGGAGTTGGAGAGGCTCGTGGATGGGGTCCTACCCATGTATGGGCAGTTGTACGGGCCTCCAGACAAACGGGTGAGTACATCATGGGTATGTTGCATGCAACATGGCTGAATGTAGATGTAAGTGTGTGCTAGCAGTGTGTCATTTGGAGGGGTATGGCTGCAGGCAATGTGAATGAAGAGGTTCGGGTCATGTGTTTGCTTGATGAGGGGCAAATGCTGTATGTAAGCCACTTGTGTGACAGGCTGGATTGTATGGTTCATGGTGTCTGTTTTTTTATATTTCCTCTGCAGGTCAGCGCCCATCAGCAGAGGGGGTTGTGGTGTGCCATTGCCAAGGACGTGCATAACCGGGGGGTCCATAGCCAGCGGAGCACCCACTGCAGGAAACGGTGGGAGGACCTGAAATGCTGGGCCTGGAATACCGCGGAGGCCCAGCTGGGGACAGCCTCCCAACAAGGGAGGGGTGCCTGTCGGAGCCTGAGCCCCCTAATGGCCCGCATACTGGCGGTGGCCTACCCAGAGCTGGATGAGCGCTTGAGGGCAACAGAGCAGCCATAAGGGGGTGAGTACAGTGTGTGTGACATTCATTATTTGTTGCCTGGCATAGGATTTGGGTGCAGAGTTCTAGTCAGTCGATGCCCCAATATGCCAGTTTAGACATTGCTGAGTGGTCCAGCTTAGGTATGTTGGGTGGTATGCATATTTTTAATTGTGAGGTAGATGCCTTTCCTTGGCAGACAGAGCTTAGTTGGTCCTAGTAGGTGTGCAGATGGCAGTGTTTAGCTCCTACCTGCTGTAGTACCTAGCCAATGGTATGCCAGTGTAGGCCATACTGCCCATTCTTAGTCCCAGTGAGTGATATTGATATGTATGCCATCTGTGCTGTTTGCGCTGTGATTGACCCAGTGCTCCCTTTCTTTCTCCCCCCTCACCTTTTGTCATCCTGTCCATGTGTGCATTAGTGTCGTCTGGCGAAGGAGCAGGGGCAGTGGCGCGTTAGGAAGCTGCAGCCCACAGGTCCCAGGAAGCTTAGTCCACTGACGCCGAGGGGACCAGTGGGACGGAGGGCGAGGGGAGCACCACAGGGGGGACAGGAGCTGATACAACTGACTCTGATTCCTCCTCCAATGGGAGCTCCCTGGTAGTGGCAGATCCCTCTGGGACCAGCCCAGCTACTTCATCTTCTGCCATCCCCCGTACCAGCACCGCCGTACAAGTAGCATCCAAATGAGTTGCCTATGCCCGCTCACCCAGGAGAGTGGGCGTCTCCTTCACGCCAGGCATCTCAGGCCCTTCTCCAGTCAGCCCTGATACCCTCAGTGAGGAGGCTATTGACCTCCTGAGATCCATCTCTGTAAGGCAGTCAACCATAGTGAATGCCATCCAGGGACTGGCATCCCAGATGCAGCAATGCAATGCCTTCCTGGATGGCATTCATGCTGGCTTGGCTGGCCTACAGAGATCGTTTTAGGCTCTGACCTCCTCACTGACGGCAGCAAGTGTCCCTGTTTCTTCTGTCCTCCCTCCAACTACCTCTTCCCAGCCCCAGTCTCCTCTCCCCAAACCCATCCCACGTACACATTCTGACAAGCATGCGCCCAAAACAACAGACAAGACTCACACAGACAAACACAGGCAGTACACTTCAGTCCACAAGCACACACAGCCAACATACCAATGCACACACATCAGCCACTGCCTCCACTGTCTCCCCCTCCTCCTCCTCCCTCACAGTCACATCAGCACTCACGCCTGCATGCACAGCATCAACAGTCCCAGTCAACAGTCCCAGATCCTGCCACCTGCACAGCCTGGCCTACAGTCACCACAACAGCAGACCAGCAGACATGTACCCCATACACCACATGCGTAGTCACCACCACCACCTCATGCAGCACACCACCTCACTTGCAGACACCACCACAACATCCATCCACATGTCCCGTTTGACCTCCCCACCCTGTCTGCCCCCCTACAGAGACACACAAACACTCCCACTCAGACCCCAACAGCCATCCACCTCACACACGCACACTGTCCATGCACCTGCACCCAAGTCCAGCACACCTCTTCCTCCTACAACCACTCCCTCTACCTCCACTCCCGTACCTCCTCCCACATCCCACCCCACTGGTCCTAAGAAGCTTTTCCTTTCCCACCTTGAACTCTTCCCTCCCCACCTCCTGTCCTGCCCGTAAGAGGAAAGCCCCACCCCTCCAGCCCAGTACCTCCAGCTTCAAATCGACCCTTGTTCCTCCACCTGATACTTCAGCTGCCACTAAGGGGCACAAGAGGGGCACTACGGCCCCCTGCCCCAAGCCCACACGTCCGCCACCTAAACGGAAGTGCAAGGACCCACCCCCTCCCAAAACCAATCCCAAGGACACCCCTGCGATGAAACACTGCCCCCACCACCACCACCCCCTGCGGTGCCTGCCTACTGTTACTATGATGTCCCTGCCCAATGGAGTAACTGGGCTATCAGGAGTCAAGTTGGCCTTGGACGTTGCCCAGTGGCCTTTAGACACTTTGGACTAGCCAATGGCCCCTTTTTTACATATTTATATTTATATTTCTCTCTTTCTACAATTGAGGTCGTTGTTCCCACCTAATTATAGTGGTTAGACAACAGGTATGTGTCCTGGCTTTCTTTGCTCCTGGGTTCTGTTGCTGTTGATTTACTCTGTAGATTGTTCTGGGTATGTGGCATGTGTGTTTGGAGTGTGTTGTGCATGTGTGTGTGTCACTCTCCCCTGCCTCCCTCCCTTGTGTGCTAGGCGGATGTACTCACTGTCGGCGTCTTCGTCCGCGTTGGTACTCCTGGACTGCCATGGCATAGTACAGCATCAAGAAGACCTCCAGTTCTGGTTCCATGGCGGCCCCAGATTCCTCTATGTCCCTGGAGGTGAATGCCTCCTTTTATATGATGTGTTTCCGCCAGGCTTTTGGTGGCTTTGGTAACGCACCGGAAATCCTGGCGGCCTGCTATGTTATAATATGGTGGGCAGATCGTTGTCTTCCGCCTGCCTGGAGATTGTTACTACCATGTTCAGTGGTCGTATCGCACTGGCGGTTGGGGTGGTACATTGCCTGTCCATGGGAGGGATCACCGCCATGGTCATAATTTGGCGATCATTACCACCGGCCTGGCGGCGGTGCTACCGCCATCGCCAGCCTGGCGGTCAGATGACCGCCAATGTCATAATGACCACCTACAAATCTTACAGCCTGGGTGTTTACCAATTTTTAGACTTCTTCATTTAAACACACATCCACACTGTTAAAAGGTATGCGTGAAAAGTACTTCTATTATATATGCCAAGATGCTTGGGTACTTTAATTTGGCATTAGCATTACAGAACATCCCCTGGAAAAGTAAAATTTCTACAGCTTCCATGAATCCTCCAACAATTAGCTGTGAATTACAAAAAAACATAGATTTGCTCCTAAATTATGCGGAAGGTTTCATGAGTAAGTTTCCAACCTTGGTCAGCATGGTCCAGTAAAGTAGGGTTTGTGATGTGTCTGGATTGAATAAGTTTGAGTCCGTCCATGATTGTATCACGTGTCACATCGGAGGGCATTGCACATATGCAAAGGTCTGTGGGCCATTTAGGCCCAGTGGCTTCCGCGAAAGTTAACAGTCGAGCTGCTTTTTACTAGCGAGCATCTGTACTACCAGGTCAAGAGAATGGTAAGATATTGCTCCTCATCCCCATTTAGGCACCTAAAGCAAGGTCAAGGAGTGCCTATGAGAGCGCAGTAGGTCATGTCACTCTCAGTTGCAGTTCGATAGTAGAACAGTGAGATGTGATGCAAAAAAAAGCCACCGCAGGATGCCATGTTTTACAGGGACCTGTTGATGTCCAGGAAAGGGAAAGCACAGAACAGCCTTTGCAGACCCAAATAAAAAAGGTGGAGGGGTCAGCCTTTTCCTACCGTATGGGAGGCCAGCTGGAAGAGAAGCAGTAGAGAAGCAGTATGGGCCAATGGTGAAACATCTCCCTCTCAGCCCTAGGTGGGTGACATAAGAGGAGCTTGTTAAGTGTAGTTCGAGGCAAGGTAGAACAGAAACAAGTATCTGGGAGGCAGCTGAACGATATGGACTGAAATTGGAGCACCAGCACCTCCGGGTAAAGATACAGCGCAATGAAGGCCTTGGTTGACAGTTGTAGGCAGTCCCTGGGCATCAGACAGTGGTCAGTAGCCAAATAGTGTCAGCACTGTGCCAAGATAGGCTTGCCAATTGAAAAAAAGAGACTGTAGACCGTCGGTGTAAGGTGAGCCACTGGTCTCAGGAGCTGACCGCACCTAGGATACTTTGGTGCATTGGCAGAGCAAGGAATTTCAGCAGTCGCATGGGCCCAGGAACAGCAGCCCTAAGTCAGCTTTGAGATCACATGGGCAGTGACATTCTTTAAACCCATGATAAAAATGCACTACTTTCTGAACATTATTAGGTTGTTTGTTCAATATTGCGTTTAACATCACCAGACTTATGGGATATGTCATTACGAGCCCCCCTGAGTTAGGGATTCCGATTCTAGGAACCCTTTTTTTATTCAGTTATTTTGACTTTGTCTTGCTTAGAGGGATTTCTTGTGTTAATGATTACGAGCCCTCAAGCCTGTATTCATAGGCCAACAATTGTTATTTGCGAGGTAACAGAAGTCACTAAATAAAATGTTTATAAGAGGAAAAATAGTGCTTAATGTACAATATTTGTTGCTACTTCCAAAGCAAACAGGCTACTTCTAAAATAATAAAGCAGAATGTTTCGCTTTCGCATAAACTGCGATTTAAAATGGATGGGTTGCGGAAAACAGCACTGCTCGTTGTTCCACAGGATAAAAACAGAGTTGTAATTATACAACTTCAAATTTAGATTTAATAGGAATCCCATCTTCTGTAAGCCACCCTGCTAGTAACTTTTTAGGTTGTGCTGATGGATGATCGACGACTACTTTTAGAATGATCCCCCAACATGTGGTCCAGATTTCTCCCATTTCTGTGGAACGTCCAGATCCTTGCCTGTAAAGAACAATTCAAACACAGAGAAAGCTCCCAGCAACAGCAGGAAAGTACCTGTGGCCGATCTGCTAGAGGGCGGATCGAATTTTTTTCGGATAGCTTTTTGTGTTTCCTAGTAGGCCGCACTCTCGCCCTGTGCCGTCCTGTCACATTAAATATCGAACTGCCACCTTTCGAGGGTTTCACGATTTTCAGCACTACTTTTCACTACCACCAACTTCTGAACGGAACAGTCAATCTTCAAGCTGCTTCAAAACATACGTAAGGCACATTTTCAACTCTGGTTCAGTCCACAAAAGTAATGTTGGTGCAGTTTTTTTCATAGGAGTGAAGGTCTCGTGCTGGGAGATTCTACGTTAATATTAAGTGTTGTTAATGCCAAACGAGAAGAATTCAGCCACGATTTGCACGCTGCCCCTCAAAGTGATGCCCTCCTGGAGCGAACTGCTTCTGATACATTGTTTCCATGTAATAGTGTGCACGTGGCCTCAGTCTAACATGTGCGATACAGTATGTATGCAAGCAAAGTAATATTAATAACAATCTGAACCCAAGAGAGTCTCACACGGAGTGTCTAGGGCTGAAAGATATTGTGCGAGCCAAAAAGGTTTGGCTCCACTCAAGTGGATGAGAGCATATCGTAAGGGTGAAGTATATTGACGCTAATAGGTGGAGTGAGCTAATTTCTAAACCCTTTGGGGGATGTTTTAGCAAGATACATATGGTTGTCATTTTAAACACTGTTAGCTCTTCTCTTCTCTTCTCAAGATGTATATGGAACATCATGGAAAACAATCATTGCACTTGTTTGTGGGCTTGCCTTTCAAAAATCACTTGTTAGCATTGGTAAATGTTTTACGTTTGTACCACCTTGGGCCGGTTTTGTTACCGCCTTGGAGACTGACACTAGTACATGGATTATTGCACGTTTGCCAATATGTTTGACTTCGAGCTAACTTATTTTTCCTTTTGTGTCTCTCCTTTGTACTCATGCTCATGGTGCTTTGAATCATTACATTTGTCAACTGTTTTACTTTTCATTTCAATTTATGTGGCAAGAAAAGTCCTGTTAGGAATTTACAATGCCAATAGCTCTAACTCAAGCAAATGCGAGACCCATTGCGTTGCAAATGCTTATTTCCATTTACAGCCGCTCCCTGCCCCTTTAGTCTCACCCTTTCAGCTTTCTCCTTTTCTGACACTCTTTCGTTTTTCTCTTCCTCTGTCTTTGCTATATGTTTCTTTTGTTTGCAGTAAATGATTGAGGCAGACAAATACGTGCCGGCCCTCAAAAAATGTTGCCAGTGCCCTGCACCGGAAAGCACCAGCTTCAATTAAGCACTGCAGGCTTGTGAATTTATACCTCACACACATCACGTTGACCATAGCTATACAGATCAAACATGAATAAATATGAGTTTTCTGGGGATAACCTGCTGATTTTGGTGGGTAAATTCAGCTAGTTTGACCTGTCGATTTCTACCCAAGGGAAAATTGTAGTTGTGAGGTATCAGCTGCACAACTCATAATAACTTGAATATGTACACTAACAGGAGTTTTTGCACATACTGAAATTTAACAAGCCACTATTAATGGTGTAAACATCAATATATTTTATAAGTAGATAGCTCAAGACCACATTTGAAGAGTTGCATCGAAGAAAGCCTGTGCCACATTTTCCATGCTGTGCTGCCCTTTTCATTAACAATGCATCCCTCGCAAAGCCTGTCATAGTTTATCACTATAAATAAACAACTGGATGTTATTGTAGGACTGAACTGCAACATGGAATGCCAACCCTATGTGGCCAATCAGCTACCCCTATGCTTTCCAGCAAGAATTGTAGAAGCCTTGATAAAACGTTACCTTGCAAGCTAAGGGTCAAACTGAACTCTAAAGTGGGTGAAGGTCACTGTAGGCTGAGGGCTGACCCTATTGAACTATTTCCTGAACACCTGAGGCATTCGCCAAATAGTACCACCTTGTAAAAGGATCTGACAGTAGACCTCTAAGGCACCACTCAATGAATCACACTAGGGAGGGTTCATTCACTACACCAGAGAGACAGTGATTGCTCTCAGGGGTTAGCCACAACACCGTGATGCTGACCAGGCTCACACTCCATGTGGCGATGATGTTAATGGAGTGGTTGCTTTACTGACTATGGATCTGCTGTTCAGTAGAAACAGATATAACCTTTTTGAGAATATTGGATAAAGATTGTCATTTTGGCTTCTAAAAGCAGCCCCACTTTATTTAGTCTGAATCGGGCCATTTTAGTCTTTGGCATAGAAACAGGGGCGGGCATGTGGAACACTGCACACAATGTGGTATACAGAGACCCATTCATCTTATGTGCACTAGTCTGCATGGCGCAAAACTGTATCTTGAGACATTGGGGTGCAATCCACACACCTTAGAAGTCTTTTTTTTAAGGAACTGAGACCGTTCCGTAGCACGGGACTGCCTTTTGCCTGGCTTACATGGTTTATTTAGCAGAAGAAGAATGTTATTCTGAAATTGAGATCTGAGAAACATGCTAAGATTGAAATAAATTACCCTTTGCACTTGTAACAAAATAGCACATCAGATATGGAAGTCTGAAAGTCAGACATTATCAAGCATCGGATAATTACATGAAACTATTCAGACATTAGAATAGCACAACAAAACCTTATGAACCTTAGCTTCTTGATTTGTATGCTCTAATCAATCCAGGAAAGTTACAGCTGCTTATGAAAGTTTAGATTTACTGTAAGACATTTCCTTCCATGTCTGGAAATGCTGTGTTCCAGCAGCAGAAATGAAGGTATCCAGATTTGGAAATACATGGACATTGGTGGTCAAAACCATTGTAACTTCCCGGGTATTTGTTCAGATTTTTGTTCCCAAGTCATTCAGACATGTTAACTCTCCTCATCAGACCCACAGAGTTGACTTGAAAAATATTATGAAGTTGTGTAAATTAGATTGGTAGTTTTGTGAATGGCGTCAGTGTGCTCATCAGTCAGTACCTACACACGAGCATCCTCAGCCTGCTATTGTAAATCTATGAATACTGTAAATGCAATTCAATAAAAAAGAAAACGTCAAAAGCTATTATTTCAAAAAAAATTTATCTTATATCATTCGGAAACCAGCAATTCCTGTAAGACCTTGGGACAAACGAAACCAGAGAATTGGGTGTCAACCTTTGACACTATCTGTCCAAATATATATGACACAGACCCAATATTAAATTCAGCTGTAATAAATCCACAGTTTTTTAAATCTTTTGAAAAGACCATGGGGCATATTTATACTCTGTTTGCGCCGAATGTGCGGCAAATATTTTGACGCACAATCGGCGCAAACCCTGCCCCATATTTATACTTTGACGCCCGACCCCGCGGGCGTCAAAATTCCACCATGTGCGTCATATTTTGGAAGGGGGAACCAGCCTTGCGTTAATTATATGCAAGATAGGCGTTCCTTTCCAAAAAATGACGTTAAGGCCTGTGCCCCTTATTTATACTCTGGCGTCATTTTGACGCACAGGAGGGGGTGGGCCTTAAAAAACGGCGCACAGACTTATGTGTGGCGTTTTTTAACGCCTGGGTCAGGGCAGGCGTTAAGGGACCTGTGGGCTCGGAAGGAGCCCAGAGGTGCCCTCCCCTGCCCCCAGGGACACCCCCTGCCGCCCTTACCCACCCCAGGAGGACACCCAAGGATGGAGGGACCCATCCCAGGGAAGTAAAGGTAAGTTCGGGTAGGTATTTTTTTCCGATTT
Organism: Pleurodeles waltl; assembly: GCF_031143425.1. Taxonomy (NCBI): domain Eukaryota; kingdom Metazoa; phylum Chordata; class Amphibia; order Caudata; family Salamandridae; genus Pleurodeles; species Pleurodeles waltl. Next base: position 401,899,752 of record NC_090437.1, read on the forward strand.
TTTTTTGTGGCACAGGGGGGCCTGATTTGGGCCCCCCTACATGCCACTATGCCCAATGACCATGCCCAGGGGACATAAGTCCCCTGGACATGGCCATTGGGCAAGAGGGCATGACTCCTCTCTTTGCTAAAACAGGAGTCATGTCAATGGAGGTTGGGCATTAAAAAAAATGGCGCAAATCCGGTTTGAGGCCTGAATTTTGCCTCAGACCTGACTTGCACCATTTTTTGACGCACAACCCCCATTTTCCCATACGCCGGCGCTGCCTGGTGTGAGTAATTTTTTTTTACGCACACCAGTCCGCAGCGCCGGCTAACGTCATTCCATTAATAAGGCGCCCGGATGGTGCGTTGGAATGGCGTTAGCCGGCGGTAACATTTTTGACGCACAGCTGCGTTGGCGCAGTTGTGCGTCAAAAAGTATAAATATGGGCCCATTTCTATTAGTCAATATCAACTCAAGAGAAGCACACCCTCTACTAAGGAGGTGAAACTCATGAAACATTATTGTAAAGGTCTGGGGAAAAGATGGGGGAAAATTACAACGTAGCAGACAAACTCAAAAAATAAAATACAACTGGACATTTACTATAAGCAAACCAATTATGCTAAATAGATTATTCTCTTTGGCTTCCCTTCAGCCAAGGGGAACACGATCTATCATTCCAGGAGTTGTGTGAGAAGTAGTCTGCATTTTTCCATTTCAAAATTGTCAATTTAGTGTAAACGTTTCCACATGTCCCTTACACTATTCTACCTTTGTTAAATCCCTCAACTAATCCTGTATGATCTTCTTTTGAACCATGTACAGAAGCGCAGGTTTTCAATGCTGTGTTCTCCATGACTTCCTGCTCAGCACTTGATGTTTGCTCAGTCCAGCCGCTAAATACATTTATGCTTTGTAAGACTCGTCTAACATGTTGAATTGTGCCTAAATTATAGAAATCTGCAACAGTTTCATCTTTACTGAAGAAACCATCTCTTGGCCTAATGTAATATCTAATTATCTCTCTATCTCATTAATTTCCATCTTTCCTAAGCTAACTGAACCTCTGCTCAATAAACAACCTGTTTCCTTGAAACTCAACAACCTTTTCCTATGTTGCAATCAGGTTTCTACAAAGGCCTCTGTATGGAAACAGTGCTGGCCAAAGTAAAGTACATGAAGTTTATGCTGTACAAAGGTGGAGTGGTGACCTTGATTTTGCTAGATCTGACAGTGACCTTTGATACCATCTCATACTCCATCAAGTGAAAAATCTAACATCTATCGAGTTTTCGGGGAATGTCAACAAATGTTTTCTTTCTTTTTGCAGTATTGTACTGCTGAATATTGAGACTATGAATATTGTTGTACATGCAATGGGTCGGGTGCTAAATTTAATGTTAAGGATTGGTTGAATTTTAATAGTTTGATCAAATACGTTGTCTGGAAACTAGGGTATTACTCTCTCTACATATAGATGGTTTCACCTCTTTCTGTACACCTGGAATCACAGCACATTGGTGTAGAGTTGGACTTTTTCCTTTATGCAGGGTAATTCCCAATCTTTTTGCCTCCTCCCTCCTATTTTTTCTGACCTGTTGGCATTTGAACTCTGAGCACTTTACCACTGCTAACCAGTGCTAAAGTGCATATGCTTTCACTGTAAATTGTATGTTATTGGTTCATCCATGATTGGCATATTTGATTTACTGGTAAGTCACTAGTACAGTGCACTAGAGGTGCTCAGGGCCTGTAAATCAAATGCTACTAGTGGGCCTGCAGCACTGGTTGTGCCACCCACTTTAGTAGCTCTGTAAATATGGCTCAGACCTGCCACTGCAGTGACTGTGTATGCAGTTTTTAAACTGCCAATTCAACTTGGCAAGTGTACCCACTTGCCAGGCCTAAACCTTCCCTTTTGTTATATGTAAGACGCCCCTAAGGTAGGCCCTAGGTAGCCCCATGGGCAGAGTGCAGTGTTTGTTTAAGGTAGGACATATACTAATGTGTTTTATATGTCCTAACGATAAAATACTGCTAAATTTGGTTTTCACTGTTGCAAATCCTATCCCTCTCATAGGTTAACATGGGGGCTACCTGTAAATATGAGTAAAGTGTAGATTCCGTTTGGGAGCGGATAGACATGTGGAGTTTGGGGTCTCTGAGCTCACAATTTAAAAATACATCTTTTAGTAAAGTTGATTTTGAGATTGTGTGTTTGAAAATGTCGCTTTTAGAAAGTGAGCATTTGCTTGCTTAAACCATTCTGTGACTCTGCCTGTTTGTGGATTCCCTGTCTGGGTCAGTTTGGGCTGTTTGCACCTCTCTCTAGACAGTGACACAAAGGAAGCTGGGGTATAGCCTGCATATCCTGATGAGCCGTCTGTGCTAGGAGGGAGGGGAGGAGTGGTCACTCACACCTGAAAGGGCTGTGCCTGCCCTCACACAATGTAGTCTCCAACCCCCTGGTGTGTGTCTGGGGCCTGGCCTAGTCAAGGCAGGATTTCACAAACAAGAGAGACTACTTCTAAGGGCAAAATGGGTATGAGAAGGGCACCTAAGGGGGCAGAGCTAACAGCCACAGATAGCAGCGGCGTAGCGGATCAGCTCCGGACCGGCGTGCAACTTCTCTTGCCGATCCGGGTGCTGCCCCGGGCGTTACACGGCTCCGGGTCTGGCGGCAAGTGGCCGGGGAACAGAGCAGCTGCAGAAAGGAGGACAACAGCCTCTTGGAGTAGAGAACAGTGGTGTCAAGGATGCGGTGAGCTGAGATGGCGCAGCCGCACAAAATGGTGGGTGAGCGCCATCTCTGAAGAATTAGAGGTGTGCACCGGCTGCAGCTGGTGGACAGAGCGAGCCAGAACATCGGGCGCTGGTGAAGGCAGAGGCGGCTGGGGCCCTGGGCCCTTGGGGGACAGAGGCTGGGTGTGGCAGCTGCAGAAGATGACGGGAGGGGCCTGAGGGCCAGTGGAGCTTCGCCCCCCCCATATTGCCCCAAGTAGAAGTGGATGGGCGATGGCGCCAGATAGGGTGCTGGCAGATCCCCAAGGCACAAAAGGTGAGTGGATAAGTCGTGATGGGATGGAACCCCTCCCTATTAGACTTTGGAACACGGGAGCGGCGCGAACAACCGGGTCAGGCTGGACCAAACAACCTGGGAACCTGGAGGCGATGTCGGGCTCCTGTTGAGGTGATACCCAGGGGGCCGGCTCGAGTCGCCGATGGTCCTGCGCTTTGGAGAACCTGCTAGGACACTGCGGACCACGAGCCCAGGAGGGGGGGGCCAACATTGGTGGCAAGAGCCCCCCCTAGATTTATACCTGACTACCGTGACCCAGTGAGCCTGATGGGGAAGCAACGCCGTAGTCCACAGGAATCGCGGGCGGCTAGCCAGGACGCTGATCGACGGACCACAACACCGACCGCACAGAGAGCACACCAACCACCCTAGGTGCAAGACACCTTACAAAAGATCCTGGAAGCAATTGCGGACTCTAAGAACAACCTCCAACAAGAAATAGGGAAAGTATCAGCAGAACAGGGCCTTCTAAGAACAGACCACCAGAAACTAGTGGAGAGAGTGGACAATGCAGAGGAAGAGTTGAATGAAATGGGCACGTCCCACTGGGCGCAACAAACCCAACTTGCCCACCTTACAGAGTGCAGAGACTGGAACACAGGGCTGAGGACGCAGAAGGCCGCAGCCGGCGTAACAACGTCCAGATAGTAGGTCTACCAGAAGGAGTGGAGGGCAGCAACATGGTGGCCTACTTGGAACCCTGGATGAAAGGACTTATGGACCCCCACCAACTTACACTGTTCTTTGCCCTGGAGAGAGCGCACAGGATCCCGACCAAGCCCCCTACACTGGGAAAACCCCCTAGACCTGTTGTGGCTAAGCTACTCCATTACAAGGATTGGAACTTGCTACTTCAGAAAGCGCAGAAAGAGGGCCCCTTTGACGTGGAGAACAGCAGGGTCAGTGTGTACCCAGACTACACAGCAGTGGTGCAGGCCAAGAGGGTGTCTTATACTGAAGTGAAAAAGGCCCTAAGGACTGAAGGGATTCGATATGCTCTGCTCTTTCGCTTGAAACTGAAAATAATGTGGGATGGCCACACCCATTTCTGCCTGAGCCCCGAGGAGGCATGGTCCTGGCTTGAAACAAATAAAACTGGAACAGATGACCAGAACATGCGTGAGCCCCCCCCCCCCCAGCTAGATGCTGAAAAGAGATGCTGCTCCAGTGATCGACCTCACAGGGACAGAGTGCTTTGGCCAACGAAAACACAAGCTAGCCAAGATAAACAGGCAGCGATTTAGGCGGCCGCGTCTCTGACGGAGTCGCCCTCCTCTGATAAGGACAAAATAAGTCACACGGATGCTGGTGAGACAGAGGACTCATCAGTCCATGAGTCGGTCGTGGATCCCCTTAGCGGTCTGCCACACGTTACACCTCAGACAGCTGAAGACATTATTTAGCCTCTGCCGTCTCTCGCTACTACATGGAATTCCACTATATGGGAGTAGGGCCCGGGATGCGAGTTTGGGCCGGTCCGGACGTCACAGATGACCGACGCCACTGCCATGTTAAAAGACGACTCTAATCCCCCATTTGCCCCTGGACTGTTCCAGCAAGGTGAAGATGATGGCTAATATCAGGCTGTTAACACAGATTTGGGCAGTCGGCCATTGCCGTTCTGCCCTGAGGATGGGGAATTGGGGATTGATTACCAGTGTTGATGTTCTTGCTGTTGGTGATGCCCAGGATGAGGATCGGTGTGCGGGGCTGGGAGGTGGGGTGAGGGGGATCTTGCGGCAAGTGACAGGCTGGTTCCCTGATGCCTGCCTTAACTACTCTTAAATTGATGTCTTGGAACATTCGGGGGATGGGTAGCATGTCAAAGTGCCACAATATCCTGACGTACATGAAGAGAAGGGGAGTCCATATTGCACTGTTACAGGAGTGTCACCTCACCAAGGTGGAGGCTGATCGCCTCCATAAACGATGGTGGGGGCAACTGTTTGCCACCACCTACTCTGCATACGCACGTGGAGCGCTGGTCTGGGTGTGGGCGGAAGTGCCGTTTGAGTCAGTCTCAGTGGATGCTTACAGAGAGGGCCAATACGTATTAGTGGAAGGCCGCTTGTACAGACAACTGGTAATACTGGGGAGCATATATGCACCCAAGATCAGGCCTCCTTCCTTCACAAGGTGTCTGCCCGGCTGGCCACGCACCCAGGTGGTCCCTATCTCCTGGAGGGAGACTTCAACACTGTCCCTGATCCTGACATAGACCGTTCTACTCCACCTCTGCGGGGGAATGGCGACACGGGTGGCCAATGGCTTGGTGAGTTGAAGATCTGGGTGGGAGTTGGAAGATATATGGCGGTTGCAGTACCAGCACCTCAGGGAGTTCTCACACTACTCTCACATTTATCAAATACACACACTCAGAATACTTAGGCCGCATAGTGTCAGATCACAGTCCACTGCTAGTGATGATGCAGACAGCTGAGAAATTATCACCAGTCCCGATGTGGTGCCTGTATCCCTAGAGCCCTAGAGGACAAGGCCTTCTGTGGCACCTTAGCGACTAAACTGATGGAGTACTTCCCATTAAATAAGGAGACAGCCTCAGATCAGAGGGTGGAGTGGGAGACTCTGAAGGTGGTGATCCGGTGCCATTGCCTAGGCCAAACAGTGGGAATCAGAAGGGAACTGACGGTCGAAGTCCTTTGCATAGAGGCAACCCTACGTAGATGGGAGCTGGAGTTAGGTACCAAACCGGAGGCACCTCGGCAGCTCTCAGTAGCGCGGGAAGCACATAATGATGCGGTAGAGTGCCTTCGCTGCCACGACTTTAAAATACACACTAATATAATCCACAAAGAGGAGGGCAGAGCTGGGAGGCTATTGGCTTGGCTGATAAAACCACAAAGCAGGGGCGCTCCAATCACTCACCTGACGATTCAGGACTGGACTATACTACGTGCACCGACGCACACTAATGATGAGTTTAGATCTTAATAGATGACCCGCTATTGCGCACCGCTGCTGGCGGAAAGGGGTGCACAGTTACTTGGGTGGATTACAACTGGGAAAGTTGCCAGGGCCAGACAGTGAACAATTAGGGGCGCCGGTGACAGCACAGGAGCTGCAGACTGCTGTAAAAGGCCTGGAGAAGGGGTCTCCCCCCTGAATTTTATCAAAGGTTTGTGAGAGTACTGATGCCACGACTGGTGGAGATGTACACAGAGGCTTATGAGAAGAGGGAATTGCCTCACTCGGTTAGGGAGGCGTTGGTGATACCCTTACCTAAGGGGAGGTGGGACGGGGCGATGGTTGCTGATTACCGGCCACTCTCAATGTGTAATAAACACCGACTTTAAAATACTCAGCAAGGTGCTGGTGAACAGACTACTCCCACATATGAGGGACCTTATCCATGAGGACCAAAAAAGTCTCATCCCTATGCGAAACATATCCAGTAATCTACGGCGGCTGCTTTATGACGAGAAACACCCACATGACTCCACAGCTATGATAGTGTCAGTAGACCTGGAAAAGGCCTTTGACACGATACGTTGGGACCTCCTGGAAACCATAATGCAATGCATGGGCCTGGGACTGCAGTGGGGGAAATGGGTAAACTTGCTTTACACCCACCCTACAGCTAGGGTCAAAACTGGGTGCACGATTTCTGCCAGCTACGAGGTTCATAGGGGGACCAGACAGGGCTGCCCACTCTCGCCCCTATTATTTGCCTTGGCTATAGAGCCCTTGGCGGAGAAGTTCAGGAGTAAGGGATGGGAATGGGGTGTAATTAGAGGTGGGGTCCCAAATATCATCTCTCTGTACGCAGACGACGTCCTTATGTATGTACGAGATGGGAGCTCTGTGCTTCCACAGATGCTTCAGACGCTGAAGGATTTCAGTAAACACTCGGGCTTACGGCTTAACAGACAAAAGACGTACGTGTTCCCTATGATTGAGGGAGTGATGCATCCACTCTCATGCCTGATGGATGTACAATGGGCTACCCAGACGTTTAAGTACCTGGGAATCAAGAATTACCACAATAAAAAAGGCCTCTAGGAGGGCAACCTGGGGAAAGCATATCGGGCTCTGAAAGCAGAGGTAGTTCCTTAAAGCTACCAGTTATGGCCAGAATTACACTCACCAAGATGGTGATGGTCCCTAGACTCCTCTACTATTTCACCAGTTTACCGCTGACCGTGCTGGCATCGTGGTTTCGGACAATAGACTCTCTACAACGAGAGCTCATATGGGATGGGGGACGCCACAGAGTGGTGCTGGGGATGCTTCGTCGGCCACCGGAGAAGGGCGGACTCGGTGCTCCAGACTTTGAACTATTCTATCTGTCAGCTCAATTACAATGGCTGGCGCAATGGCTAAATTGGCTAAACTTGGCAGAGACAATGCTGGACTGTGAAGCCGGGTGGGGGAGGAACTCATAGTACGAATGCTCAGGGGGAAACAGTACCGCCCTGACCGAACATATCGGTATCCACAGCTCTGGCAGCGTGGTGTGGAGCCCTTTGGATAACAAACACAACTAATCCCTATGCGCCTGCGCTTTCCCTTGTGAGACTCGCACGTGACGCAGCTGGGCCACCTTCACCGCAGGACAACTTAAATATTGGACAGAGGCAGGGATCGCTACTGTGGGTGACTTCTATCAGGGAGGAGTGCAGATCCCCTTCGGGGACCTCACAGATCAGAGGGGACTGCCACTTGGCTAATTCCTGACTTATGAAGCAGTGGCACAGGCAGTGAGGGCACTGCAGGGAGACGGTAGTGGTTAACCACCCACAGCGGCAGCCCTCCAGACTGTGCTGGTTGTGGGTGGAGGTTCGCACTTGGTTACCTGGATATATAAGGCTCTAAATGGGATGATTGAGAGGCCAATAGACAAACTGTGGCTTAAATGAGACGCCAACATAGATAGAACCATGACAGATGCTGAATGGCATAAGACTCTAGTCTCGGCATATAAGATTTCACACAATACACATCTGAAGTTTATACAATATAACTATGTCCACAGGACCTATCTCACCCCGTGCAGACTTAATAAAATCTACAGGGGGACGACAGGAGCATGCCCCGATGTCGGTTGGTTGGTGTGGACCTTCGCGATATGACCTGGGACTGTCCAATGCTAATGCCCTACTGGCAAAAGGCAACTGCCTGACTCAACACAGTTTTACAAGGACAGCTAGATGATGGGCCAGTGGTGTGCCTGTTGGGCCTTTTTGACAGGCCTTCAGCTAAAAAAGTGGGGACTAGGTTTGCGGATCTGGCATTAGCACTTGCGCGCAGGAGAGTGGCCTGGAAAAGCAAGTATGGATCCCGGCTGGCCACGTGGGTGGCGGACATTACTCATTAGGCAAGTGCAGAAGAGAGAGTACTGCAAAGAGAAGAGATGAGGGTACTGAGGCGCCGACTGATTGCCCCTTTGTGGGCGGAAGTAGTGGACCCATGGGAGACGCTGGACGTCAATGCGGATGATGGCTCGGGTTGGGCCCTGACTCTGAATAGCTCGGGGATGATTGAGACCTAGTGCGGACCGGCCCACTGCCGGTCTGCGTTCTGGGAGGGATATCCCCCTCGATCTGCCCCTTTGTACCCCCCTCCCCTGTGTGCCCTCACCCCCTCCTAGCCCCTGGGGATCGGGGGCTGGCACAGACAGCCACACACTGCACACATGACTCTTGAAACTCTGGGCAAGTTACTGGGTTAATTATATATGACGTTTTGTTTCTTTCTATTTCGTTTTTGGATTATGTACACAGGGAAGACAGGTATGCATTTCTGTGATGTTGATCAGAGAGATTACCAGCTCCCTATCTCGCAAGTATGCAACTGAAACCTTGAGGCAGATTAAGGATTTGCCACTATGATTTTGTATGCCATGGAACAAATAACGTATTGGATACTCTGTAACTATGATTATACGAAGCATGTAATGGTTACCCACAGGCTGCATACCAATGTGAAGTAGTGCCTTGAACGTTCATTTCTGGCAAAATGAACGAACAGAGTTGTACTATTTGAAATGCCAATAGACAGAATTGTAAAAAAAAAAGAAGGGCACCCAAAACCACAGACTTTAGATCACTTCTGGAAATCAAGAGGAACCTCTGCCTGGAGAAGAGTTGAAGAGTTGAGCCCTGCCTGTGACTGTGCTTTGTGAAGCTATTCTGCAGTTGCTGCTTCTGCCTGGTGAAAGGGGACAAAGACTGGACTTTGTTGTGCATGCCTGCTTGTGAAGAAATCTCCAAGGGCTTGTCCTGAGCTTGCCTCCAGTTGTTGAAGTCTCAGGGTCATCAAAGACTTCCCCTGCCAGCACCTGGACTCTCTGCTGAGACTTCTGCTCTGCCAAGTGGCGCCCTATCCAGTTCCTGGGGCCTTGACAGGTGAAGCTGGCAGACCAAGCCTGAAAATTTATGCACAGACCGCCGTGCGGGGAAATTTCTGATGCAACTTCCAAGAGCAGCTGAAGAAACGACGCGCCACCGGCTCCGTGATTAAAATCGAGGCAGCACTTGCAGCGCGGCAGGGAGATCGGTGCACGCGTCTGGAGAAACAATGCGCTACAGTGCTGACGGAGGCTGGTATCATCGCAATCCACACAGTGCGGTTTTGCTATCACCGTATGGCACGATTTTCAATGCACACCTTGCTGGGCGTGGAAAAACAACGCAACGACTGCAAGGCCCCAAGTGCTGCCAGGATCGACACATCGCTCCCCTGCGTGGAGGAAAACGATGCGCCCCAGTCTGACTGGAGGAAGAAAAACAACGCACGAGCTCGCTTGCGGGTGAAAAATCGATGCACCGCTTACCTTTTTTGACACACACTCGCCCATGCGTGTTATTTTAACGTGACCAAGGTACTTTTCAACGCTAACAGTGTTTTATCTGTTTACCAAAGGATTTAAGACTCTTTTTGCGTTTTAAATAATAACCTGACTTGTGTATTGTGGACTTTTGTCATTTTGGTCTTGTTTTGTTTAGATAAATATTTTCTATTTTTCTAAACCTGTGTTGTGTAATTTTGTAGTGTTTTCATTAAGTTATTGTGTGTGTTGGTACAAATACTTTACACCTAGCACTCTGAAGTTAAGCCTGCCTGCTCGTGCCAACCTACAAAGGGGGTGAGCGGGGGTTAGCTTAGGGTGATTCTCTTTTACCCTGAGTAGAGTGAGGGTCCTTGCTTGGACAGGGGGTAACCTCAGTGCCAACCAAGGACCCCATTTCTAACAAGAGGCAAAAGTGGTTTACATACCTTGGTTTCAGTTTTCCTTCCTGGGTTAAATTCACCTGGTGCTTTTTTAGATCACCCAAACTTCTAACTTGTTTGGCTTCAGTGCATACCTAGTGAGCTTCTCTTCATTAACATTTATGACAACAATTTTGACCCTACCAATGTCAATACTATGACAGTACTGGGAGGAGTATTAGAATGGCAGAGGCCTTTAACACTGGAGCAGGACTTTAATGGCCGGTATAGCCTACTACGGTGGGCTATGAGGCTATAGTAGATAGGTGTATCTCTAGCCAAATTATACAGTTTCAATAGCTTGGATGGGGGATTTTAACATTCATCTTTGTCAATTATTATGCAGCAAGTCTTGATTTTGCATAAATCCCCAGGGAGATGCTCTGATGTATATCATGAATATTATCAATGGTGATTCTTTAAAGCTTATGATGCATAATTTGCAGTTTGCTGCTGATATTTTTTAATTGCCCTGTAGAAGGACCGACCTTCAATAGCAGCAGCAACTTCAGTACTATTGAGTTTATACTTCTTTCGACAGATATTATTGGATACTTTGATTATTTTATTATCGCTGATAAAGTTTTTAATGACCATAATCTTTGCTAAATTACTTTCTATGGATGCACTTTCTCAGCATAATCAAATGTGATTCAATTTCCTTTAGTGGCAGAGAAATACAAATGAGTGCTGGTGAAATTGGAAACTGTGAACAAACCAGGATTTTTGATTAATGTACTGTCTGGCAATTCTGTTGATGTTATGCATTGCTTGAAAGGGGACGCAGAGCCTGATATAATCCTTGATAGAAATGGGGTCTTTGGTTGGCAGTCAGGTTACCCCCTGTCCAAGCAAGGACCCTCACTCTAGTCAGGGTAAGTAACACAATCCAAATTATCCTGTGCCCACCCTCTGGTAGCTTGGCACTGAGCAGTCAGGCTTAACTTAGAAGGCAATGTGTAAAGTATTTGTGCAATAAATCATACAATAACACAATATAGCACCACAAAAATACACCACACAGTGTTTAGAAAATTATATAATATTTATCTGAATATTTGCAGGTCAAAACGATCAAAGACGCAATAAGTAAATCTAGAGATATCACTGAAAAGTGATATAAAGTGTCTTAAGTCTTTTAAAAGCAAACAAAGTCTCTTTTTAGCACAAAGTACCTGGTTTGCGTGAAAAATCTCCGCAATGGGCCGCAGAGGAGGAGAAGCGTGGAAACAAATGGGGTGTACGGCAATTTCCCAGGCCGCACACAGTGATGCGTCATTTAGTTTCCACGCAGGGGTGGCTGTGTGTCGATTTTCGGTGCTCGCTCGTGGATCCTCTTCGGGTTGCGGGTTTTCAGATGCCCCGGGGTCTGTGCGTGGAATCCTGGGATTGTGGAGCAGAATCAGAAGTGCTGTGTCGTTCCGGTGGGTGTTGCGTGGAATTTTTTTCTGCACAGCCGGCGCTGCATCAATTTCCCCTCTAGAAGTCGGGCAGCGTCATCCCAGGTCAGCTGTGCGTCGATCCCGTGGGCCGTGCATCGAAGTTCCGGTCGGAATGCAGGCACTGCGTCAATCTTCTCCTTGCAAAGTCAGGCTGCATCGTTCCGGTTTGGCGTGCGGTGAATTTCTCACTGCGGGGCAGGCTGTGCATCGTTTTTAGCAAGCTGTGCATCGAATTTTCGCCGCACAAGGAGTCCAGTTGCAAGAGAGAAGTCTTTTTGGTCCTGAGACTTCAGGGAACAGGTGGCAAGCTATATCAAAGCCCTTGGAGAGCACTTCTTCACCACAGCCAGGGAGCAGCAAGGCAGCAGGGCAACAGCAAGGCAGCAGTCCTTCACAGAAAGCAGTCAGGTGAGTCCTTTGGGCAGCCAGGCAATTCTTCTTGGCAGGATGCAGGTTCTGGTTACAAGTTTCTTCTCCAGGAAGTGTCTGAGGTGGTAGGGCAGAGGCCCTGTTTTTATACCCAAATGTGCCTTTGAAGTGGGGGAGACTTCAAAGAGTGGCTTAGAAGTGCACCAGGTCCCCTTCCAGTTCAATCCTGTCTGCCAGGGTCCCAGTATGGGGTGTGGCAGTCTTTTGTGTGAGAGCAGGCCCTTCACCCTCCCAGCCCAGGAAGACTCATTCAAAATGCAGATATATGCAAGTGAGGCTGAGTATCCTGTGTTTGGGGTGTGTCTGAGTGAATGCACAAGGAGCTGTCAACAAAACCCAGCCAGACATGGATTGTAAGGCACAGAAAGATTTAAGTACAGAGAAATGCTCTCTTTCTAAAAGTGGTATTTCTAAAATAGTAATATTAAATCCAACTTCACCAGTCAGCAGGATTTTGTATTACCATTCTGGCCATACTAAATATGACCTTCCTACTCCTTTCAGATCAGCAGCTACCATTCCAACAATGTATGAGGGCAGCCCCAATGTTAGCCTATGAAGGGAGCAAGCCTCACAGTAGTGTAAAAACGAATTTAGGAGTTTTACACTACCAGGACATGTAAACTACATAGGTACATGTCCTGCCTTTTACCCACACAGCACCCTGCCCTAGGGGTTACCTAGGGCAAACCTTAGGGGTGAATTATATGTAGAAAAAGGGGAGTTTTAGGCTTGGCAAGTACTTTTAAATGCCAAGTCGAATTGGCAGTGAAACTGCACACACAGGCCTTGCAATGGCAGGCCTGAGACAAGGTTAAGGGGCTACTTAAGTGGGTGGCACAATCAGTGCTGCAGGCCCACTAGTAGCATGTAATCTACAGGCCCTGGGCACATATAGTGCCTTCTACTAGGGACTTATAAGTAAATTAAATAGTCCAATTGGGTATGATCCAATGTTACCATGTTTAAAGGAAGAGAGCATATGCACTTTAGCATTGGTAGCAGTGTAAACTGTGCAGAGTCTAAAAACCAGCAAACACAGTGTACAAAAAGTGAAGGGAGGCAGGCAAAAAGTTAGGGGTGACCACCCTAAGGCTGTCAGCTCTAACAATCCTTCGTTCGTATAGTCTCCTTCGTAGGAAAATCAAGGACCTCCTGGCCATCCACACCATCTTTCTATGGTGATTATGGTTTAATTTAAATTGTTCTGAAGTTCATCCCAATCTGGTGTTGAATTAAAGCTATACCCAGAAACACAAAGGATGTGTCCTCATATACGTTGTCCTACAAGAGAGTGTTAGACTTTAGGAAAAAGGCCATTAGAGAAAATGTATGGGAATCTTTCATGGTATTTATGCCTGTAAAGCAAGTCATGCTTTCTGGTGAGTTTTAAATCTTTTATACTTGTCTAATTCTTCCCCTTCTGGCCTCAATGTTGTGATCCCTCTGGGATAATGGGTGAACCACTTTTTAGAAGTCTATTCTGGCACTGCCCATAACACAAATTTGACTTTGATACATGAAGATTTAATTGGGGATAGTGATTATATTAACTTTACGCTCTCTGAAGTGGTACCTGTCCTTTGTAGGTCTTTAAAATGTAAGGTGCCTGGCCCTGATGGTGTGCCTTTGCATCATTTTAAGGAGAACATTCCCCTTTGGTCTCCTCTTGCTACTAACATAGTGAGAAGTGCTCTTAAGTGGGACTTCACAAAATCTTTTTCACATTCCATTATAGTTTGTAAGATGGGAAATAAAGGGGAACCACAAGTGTAATTGGCTTATCTTCCTGAATGATTCATCAGTGGAAATTGGTGGCCAGATCCGTTTCGCTCACCTTTGAGGCCTGTGCACAGGAGTATAACATACTTTCTGCCCTGCTATTTGGAGTTCAAGACAGTCATGACATTATAGAAAAATAACACAATATCTGTCTTTTGATCAATAAATACACCACACCTAAGCCAGAGTAATCTCCAGCTGGCCTTTGTGGACGTAAGCTCTGCTTTTGACTATGTAATCCGTTTTAAACTGTGGAGTATAATGTCTGAGATAGGGGTTGACAAGCATATTATTTGCTTTTTGAAGCATTTGCATTCTGAGGTGTCCGCTAGCGTGAGTTATGGTCCTAAGGGGTAGGCAACTGCTCCCTTTAGACTGGCAAGGGGCATCAGACAGGTATGTGAGCTTCTCCTATTTCTCTCCATGCTTTATATAAACAGGCTTGAGAAGTTTCTGGTAATCTCAAGTAAAGATTTGTCACAAGTGAGCTCCTGCCCAATTCTGGATTTGTTCTTTGCCAATGAAAAGGTCCTTATGGCCAGGACCCCAATTGGCTTGCAGAGACCTCTAGCTGTATGGCGGACCTTGAGCTAACCATTAATCAGGATAAAATCCACATTATAGTTTACGGCTGAAGAAAGTTAAATTGAGAGCCTACACTATAAATAGTTTTATGATTGGGTCAGTCCCTACTTTTCCTTATTTGGGGTTTTTATTCCATAATGCATGTAGCTAGAAGCTGACTGGCCAAGTTCACTCAGCTGAGTTTTACCAAGGTGTTGTTCATTTGATTAATTTCTCATCAAAATTAGATATAAAACCTTTACAAGAAATGGCGCTTATTAATAAGTCTAAGGCCCATATTTATACTTTTTTGCGCCCCATTTGCGTCATCTTTTTTATGCTAATTTGGCACAATCTTAACTCAATATTAATATTTTGATGTAAGACGTGTCTAATGTCAAAATATAGGAGTTTGCACCGTTTTTTGGATGTGTGCACCTACCTTGCGTCAATGAGATGTAGGGTAAGCACTCCCATCCCAAAAATGGTGCTATCCCCATAGTCCCATATTTATTTCCCCGTGCTACAATGACTCACGGGTGGGAGGAAGGGCTAAGCTTAGCACCATTATTAAAGCCTGGGTCAGAACAGGCATTAGTGGATCCTTGGGCCCATTTCCTTGGTTAAACACCATAGAATTGGTCCACAGGTGCCCTCCCCAAGCCCCAGAAACACCCCCGCCCCCACCGGAGGGACACCAGAGGATCAGAGGATGGGGGACCCCATCTCAGGTAAGTCCAGGTAAGTATTTTTTTTTGCCATCGGAGGCCCTCACTTTGGGCCTCATAAATGGCACAGGGTTTCAATGGCCATGCCCAGGGGACACTTGTCCCCTGTGCTGGCCATTGGGGTGGTTGGCATGACTCTTGTCTTTCCTAAGACAGGAGTCATGTTTTTGGTGGTTGAGCACCAGGAAATGATGCTAGTCTGGTTAGAGGCATTTTTTTTTTCCTCTAACCAGTCTAGCGTTATTTTCTGATGCACAACCCCCTCCTTCCCCACCTCCACCCCCACCCAGCTAGTGGCTGTTTTTTAAGATGCTAGAACAAGCTTAGCTCTGGCTTGCTCCATTCAAAAAATACGGTGCCCGGCTGACATTGTGAAACAACACAAGCCGGTACGAAACTTTTTGCCGCAAAACTGCGTTAGCGCAGTTTTGCTGCAAAAATTATAAATATGGGCCTAAATGACATCCTATCACGACTTATGTAACAGGAATTTGGGGGTTCCATGATACTTCAATCCTTCAGAAAACTGAGATTGCCTTCCTGCAGAAACTGATGGCAGTTCCATCTAGTACACGAATCTATGTCATTCTGATTTGGTATTGATTTTTCCAGTTATTTCACTTTAATTGCACCCCTACTGTTATAGATTTCAGGCCGGTACCAAGTAAGAAACCAGCTTTAACTGGCTGGTTCAATCAGATTGTTTAATCTTAGACATCGTAGGAAGCTCCTGTTTCTAGCCTACTTAAATGAGATTTTTTCGTTTTTGAACTTATCTCAATTATACAGTGACCGGATGTGATTTATCTTTCTTGTAAAGTTATTGGCAAGGCGCACTTTTAATTCAAATGTTCTAGACCTAGAGATAGGACCGAACGTTTAAAACCTATGGTGGATGACTATTTACAAATCGTTACGTTGCCAGACATAGAAACTTACCTGAACTAGGCCACTTTTCCTCAGCACATATATCTCCCTCCCTACACGTTAGGCTCAAGACAGCACATTTTCAGGCTGCCTCTCTTGACACATGACCTTATTTTTCAAGCTTCCTCAGTGACCTTGTCGCTCAGCTCAGTACTCGATGCATTTTATGCTCTTGTTATAAATGTTACAGACCTTTCAGAAAGCATTTTGACTCACATTTTAAGATGGGTTAATCTCAGACATTGTAGACCATCAAAGGTGTATTTATTAGTCTACCTTCTGTCTACCTATTTGGGGGTGGTTAATTACATTCTGCTATTTGTAAAATATAAAAGTACTTTTTGTCGTGTCTGTGCTAAATATAGGGGCATATTTATACTCTGTTTGCACTGAATTAACGTCATTTTTTTAACTCTAATTTGGTGCAAAACTAACTCCATATTTATACTTTGGGGCTAGACCCGTCTAACTCCAAACTTATGGAGTTGAAGTCATTTTTTGGAAGTGGAAACCTACCTTGCCTTAAGGAGATGCAAGGTAGGCGTTCCCGTGCAAAACATTACTCTATGGCCTTAACGCCATATTTATACTCCCGTGCAAAAATGGTGCACAGGAGGGAGGAAGGGTCAAAAAATGGTGCGGAACTTGCTTTGCCCAATTTTTTAACGCCTGGGTCAGGGTAGGCATTAGGGGACCTGTGGCCCTATTTCCACAGTGGAACACCGTGAAATAAGCCCACAGGTGCCCTCCCCAGGCTTCAGGGACCCCCCTCCCACCAGAGGGACTGCGGAGGATGGGGGACCCTATCCCAGGTAAGTACAGGTAAGTATTGCATTTTATTTTTTAAAGTGCCATATGGGCCCCTGAAATGGGCCCCCCTACATGGCACTGGGTGCAATGACCATGCCCAGGGGTCCCTGGTCCCCTGTGCTGGCCATTGGGGTGGTGGGCACGACTCCTGTCTTTTCTAAGACAGGAGTCATGTGGTATGGATGGTTTTGCATCACAAAATGACTCCAGGCATGTTAGAGTCATTTTTTTTTTTACTCTAACCTGCCTAACGTCATTAGCCCCACACGACTAACGTCTTTTTTTTAAATGCTAGCCCACCCTTTGCACCGGCTTACACGATAACATAAATATGGTGCCTGACTGGTGCACAGAAATGGTGCAAGACGGTGCTAAACTTTTTGGTACAAAACTGCGTTAGTGCAGTTTTGCACCAAAAAGTATAAATCAGGACCATAATGTTTCATTTCTATATTGGTACTGACTATAATGTTGTGTAGTTTGTTTTGTTGTACACCCATGTATTGTTTTTATGTAATTTAACTTTTATGTATCAATTATGGTTATATTTTAACCGAATAAAGAAATTGTATTGACTGACTTTCAGCCAGAGTCCTTGAGAGCTCTGCCTCGCCACTTAAAAAGACAAGAAATTTGGGAGCCATTGCTGACCCAACATGTCCTTTGCAGAACACATTAACTCTATCTGCATTGCCTGTTCTCATCTTTGGAATATCATTAGAAAAATACTCTTTTTTCTACCATTTGTATTGAGGGAAGATTTAATGCAATCCATCATTTTGTCCCGAAAGTATTACTGCAATTCCTTATTGGTTAGTATACCAAAATATATTTTCCAAAGATTGCAGATTCTCCAAAATGCAGCAGAACGTATGCTTTCATGGCTAATGAATAATTCAGCCACTTCACTTCATTTGCATAAGCACCACTGGTTGTAAGCTGTGAAAGCCTTTTGTCTCTCTCATAAAACAATTTACAACATAGATCAGGCAACATATATTTCACCCTTGCTTGCTTGGCATCGACCATTGCGTGCTTTAAAATGTAAACATACAATTCTGGTAAAGAACCTAAGGTTTCCAAAGGCCGAAATAGGTGGTCATTCATTAATGGAGGCGACTACTGAAGAATGGAATAGGCTGCTGTTCCCATCCCAAGCAAACTTTTCAGAAAGATACTTAAGACCCACCTTTTGACCAGCGCTGTCTAATTTTCGGGGTTGGTGTTGCTGTTTCTTTCAGCCTTTAGTTTTCTCCCCATAACAAGTTAAACCTTGTTACGCCTCACTAGCACTGGGACACTTCTTTCTGAAGTAGCTGTTGTCATTTCTAAATGGTCCCATTCATTTATTCATAACTGAGCTGTACTACTATTAGTGAAATTACATCAACTGTTTTTGGATCCAGCCGGATTCAGCTTTAGCTGTCCACTGTAGCGCATGTGATGAACAAAAATAAAATATACTCAAAGGGGTTTGGGGTCAGCCTTTCATCAAGCATAGGCTGGTTTGGATCAGTTTCCTGTCATTCCTTGAAGAAAGTGTCCTTCACGTCTCGAATAAGGCCTCAAAGTATCTTCGCTGTATGTCGATGCTGCAACTACATTGTTTACTAGGAGTGTTAGTCCACCTATAGAGTCCTTCACATTGCAGGTGGTGAACCGTTCGTGAATTGCAATAGAGGTGCATTTGCCACAAAAGCAGCAGAGCCAAATGTCCTGGGAGGTAGGAAGGGCTGGAAGAGCCTTACCAAACCTCCTCATCCACAGACCCTGGCAACAGCCGTGTTACAGAAGAATGTCACGGGAAAAAGTGTTGCTGCATCTAAGTAGACAAGTTGGATGCTGTAACAAGGAAAAAGGTGAGGTGCTATAGTCCATTAAACATCATTTCGTTTTCCTGCATGTAGAGCCCGGTCTCACTCACCACTGTCACCTCATAATGTAGGACATTTTTCCTAATAACTGTTTCAGTACTCTCTCCCTTGCTCCCAAGTACACAACAAGCACTGACCAATGACACAGAAGAAGAAAAAAGGCACAAGGAAGGACTACTTATGTGGCAGCATAGACACTTGAACAGCCATCTAGAAAAGGTGCTGCAAATCAAATCCCTGTTCGATAAGGGCCACATCCCTCTGTGATGAGACCATATCAACAAAATTGTGATCGCCATTTGCAGGGAAGCAGAGTTTCAAGAAAGTGCAACTTTAGCAACACAAAAGGATGATGTATGGAATGCTGAACAATGCAAACACTCAACCCCAATCACAGATCTAAGTTTAATCCATCGTTCTTTTGGTCATCCTGCCACCCCATTTTGGACCCAGCCATATGCAAATCAGTCCTGACCCTGTTCCTCATGAGAACAGTCCAGCCCAAACTGCCAAGCCAGGTCCTCCCTGGACTGGAAACAAGCATCCTAGGACCGGTTTCAAGGTATCACCCTTCATCAGCCAAGCTAGCTTGAGTCCAGTGGCATGGAGAGCAAGGGACCCACATCTGGGCATACCCTTCCCACTTAGGGCAACTTTAGCAACACAAAAGGATGACGGACGGAGTGCTGAACAATGCAAACACTCGCCCCCAGTCACAGATCTGGGTTAATCCATTGTTCTTTTGCTCACCATGCCACCCCAGCTTGGACCCAGCCACATACAAATCAATCTTGACCCTTTTCCCCATGGGAACAGTCTAGCCCAAACTATCAAGCCAGGTCCTCCTGGGACCGGAAACAGGCATACTGAGACCAGTTTCAGTGTCACCCTTCATCAGCCAGTCTAGCTTGAGTCCAGTGGCACAGTGAGCATGGGACCCATGTCTGGGCATACCCTTCCCACTTAGGGCAACTTTAGCAACACAAAAGGATGATGGACGGCGTGCTGAACAGTGTAAACACTCACCCCCTATTACAGATCTGGATTTAATCCATAGTTCTTTTGCTCACTGTGCCACCCCAGTTTGGACCCAGCCACATGAAAATCAGTCTTGACCCTGCTCCTCATGGGAACAGTCCAGCCCGAATTGCCAAGCCAGGTCCTCATGGACCAGAAACAAGCATCCTGGGACCGGTTCCAGAATCTCACCATTCATCAGCCAGGCTAGCTTGAGTCTAGTGTTATAGTGAGCACAGGACCCACATCTGGGCATACCCTTCCCACTTAGGGCAACTTTAGACACAAAGGATGAGCAACACAAAAGGATGATGGACAGAGTGCTGAACAATGCAAACACTCATTCCCAATCACAGACCTGGGTTTAATCCATTGTTCTTTTGCTCACCATGCCACCCCACTTTGGACCCAGCCAAATGCAAATCAGTGTTTACCATGTTTCTCATGGGAACAGTCCAGCCCAAAATGCCAAACCAGGTCCTCCCTGGACCTAAAACAAGCATCCTAGGACCAGTTTCAAAGTATCACCCTTAATCAGCTAGGCTAATTTAAGTCCAGTGGCACAGTGAGCACGGGACCCATGTCTAGGTATACTCTTCCCAATTAGGGCAACTTTAGCAACACAAAAGGATGATGGACGGAGTGCTGAACAATGTAAACACTCACCCCCAGTCACAGATCTGGGTTTAATCCATCATTCTTTTGCTCAACATGCCACCCCAGGTTGGACCCAGCCATATGCAAATCAGTCTTGACCCTGTTCCTCATGGGAACAGTCCAGCCTGAACTGCCAAGCCAGGTCCTCACTGGACTGGACTTTTAAGAAAGTGCAACACTCAGGTCACTTAAGTAAAATGCTGGAGTCACCGTGGGAGGTACCTTAGATATAACTCAAATGTTACTCTTTCAAGAGTAGCCCTCATACTGTTTAGAAGAAGAGGTATTTATGTAGTGTAATTCAATGTAATTAGCACCAAACTTTCTACGTCTTGTAGAGCAACGTGAGGCTCCACAGTTCCCTTAGAATTATTTGACAAAACGTTAAGCTATGTAAGAAACTTCAAGTCACGGCGTCCCCATGACACTTTGTCATGTGGAAGACGTTCAATTAGCCTTGTCTTTTTAAAGAAAGGAAAGTTGTGATTTGATAATTATAGCTTGTTTCTAACACTGTAATAAGTGTTCAAAATCTCCAACGTGCAAACTGTTGGCGGCTACAAAGCCAGAACCGATTCAGCCGCACTTGAACGCGGCCACGGAGGCCTGCTGCCCCCTTCCAGGTCAGCTCCTTGCGCTGTTCTTTGAGCCCATGTGTGCTGTCCGTGCCTGAGACAGTTCTGAGCTTGTCTTTCCCTGGGGAGGGCGGAGATAACCTAAAGCCCTCGGCGATGAGTCTGTACTGGTAAACATTCAGCCAGGTGTGCCTTACACAGGGTAATGTACATGGCGTGCAGAACAGTACGTGCTGCCTCGCAAAGACTCAAGGCCCGGGCAAGTATTCAACTGCCAAGCATCCTCGCCTTAGGCCAGTGAGTGGCTTCCCAGGAATTAAACTACTGTTTTTTGCTGCGTATCTGTGTCAGAAGGTGTCAGGGTCTGAGGCAGCCCTAAAACCTGATGTCCCCAAGGCATGCCAGTCTCACAGGCAGTGCTTAATTTGTAAATAAAAAGCTCCCCTTTTAAACAAGCGGCTGTTGCAATTAAAAGTGCGAGCACACAATACTGAGGCAGCTTAAACCTGAAGCCACATCGGGCCTCTTCAATCCATTTACAGCCATCCCGTACCCCTTCAGCTCACTCTTGTAGCTTTCTGCTTTTCCCCTTTCTGACGCTTTTTTGTTTTTCTCTTCCTTCGTCTTTCCCACATGTCTTTTGCTCGCAGTAAATGCTTGAGGCAGAAGAATAAGCCCCGGCCCTAAGAAATAAGTGCCGGTGCTCAGCACCGGAAACAACAAGCACAAATTAAGCACTGCTCACAGGCCTCCACCCCAAAGCACCACCAGTGACAATGTTGATTTATTCATCGTAAAATATGCTGTGTGTAGCAGATCTGGAAGGACGCGGCTGTACTGAAGACCCAGGAGAAGAATGCGAAGTCTCAGCTCAGGTGCAATAAGAGCAGGCCCTCACTACCGCTACCCAAAGAATGTGCCTCAGTGCGGGTGCTTCTTGTGAGCCCCCCCCCCCCCCCGCCAACTGTGCCTCAGTGCGGGTGCTTCTTGTGAGGGCCCCCCCCCCCCCCCAACTGTCTTTTTAGACCGATCTCTCCATTGGTTTTAGCGAGTTGCCTTCAATTACTTTACTTTACCCTTAAGCTCCCACCCCCCACGACTCACAGTATGCCACGGTCTGACCAGTGAGGTAACGAAATTTGAGGGGGGGCCTGCAAAACACATGGAGGGGGTGGGGGGGCGCACGTTCCAGACCCAGCCTGGAACTCTTAGGCCCAGTCAGTGCGGGAGGGGCCCCCTCTGGAGCTGCCCCCTTTCCCGCACCGCAGGGGCTGCGGGGTCTATTGTTACACTACTGCTATGATACCCTCAGGTCAGCTATTTTTAGTATATGGGTGATGGTGTAAACCTGAATATGCACTAAGGATGAATCTGTAAATTGGTGAATCTAAACATGCGGGTAGGATTAATGAGTCAGAACATGAACAAAGGCATACTGAGTAAAAGGGCAAATCTTTAAACGTTTATGGCGGTAATGCTTGGCATATTGGCCATACTTAACACAACTATATCCACTGTGGTGCAGTTATTACACTGGAATAATAGTGGTGATTTTTGTACACATTGTGGGCAATGTTAACGCAAACGTGTCCAAATCTGGTGCAAAGAATGACTTGTAATTATGGTGGTGTTTTATATTGTGGACATTTTTTGGCACGATGGTGCCCAGGGACGGTGTAATGCTTGCATTGGCATAACATTGATATTATTTATTTTTTAATGATATCGTCCATATTGATATTATTTAACGATTCAGCCTTTAAGATGTGTCTAATCTGTGAACATCAGTGTAAGGATGCACACACCCTTGTGGTTTCCTATCCATACATTAATTCATGCATTCAGCTAACCAACCATTCATCCATACACTCGCCCATAAATTGTCTAGTCAACTCAGTCACTCACTCAGCCACCAGTGTATTTACTCATTCATACAACCATTGGCTTTTAGTCAAATTCACACAATCATACAACCTCTCCAGCACACACCGCTTGCTATTCAATAAATGAAGTGTTTTTGCTTACAAAATAGCTAGATTTTCCAATCAGTGAACAAGTGCATTAACTTACAAACTATGCAGGCCCTCTGGCTTCGTCAATGGTTGTCTCTCCTGATGTATGGGGTCTCATGCAAGGGTAGGGGAATTCCCTTTTTTTAAACACAGTAAACAGATGGAAAAAGGCGAGCATTATGCCCGAGGTTCTGCTGGTTTCACCTTCGTCTGCCCTGAAATTACCCAGCGTTGGAGCTTGTTTGTTGAGCCTCGCCGCTAGTGCGCCAACACAATCCTTAAGGCAAGCTCCGTGCACACGATTCTGCCAGTGAAGATGCTCTGAAGAGCACTGGCAGTGGTCCATGCGAAAAACGTTCATCAATGTAATTCTATTTAAGGTAAGTTGGTTGCCTGGCCTCTCACAATGCTCCTGAAAACAACTGTGACGTGTATTGTTCTTTTTTCCTGTCCAAAGAGCAGCGAATGAAAACTAATCGCACAATAGAGGCGCTGAAAAGGGGTGAATTTTGACCATTCTTTAATTCGTCCAATTATTTATTTGTCCACCCCTCACGAGACTGAAACTAGCATGCTGATGAACTTGACATGTCTATTGAATTGTTTACACTTTATTATATTGTTTTCCTAACTTTGTTATAATCCCAGAAGCATTAAAACTGTCAAATGGGGGGTTCATTCGTATTGGTTTCTGTTTTGCATCTTTAAATATGTTTAGAATCTGTCTAAAACATTAGTAAAACAGTTACTAGCCACCTTAAAGCTATACCTATTATTGCATCATGTTCAAGGCAAAATCCTAATATTTCAGAACTGACGAAACTATTTGTACTTTAAACATAATTTTTACTGCCGTGTGTTCTATGTATGTGTCTAAAATCGTTGGAACAAGAGACAGGCACAGCTACATTGACAGAAGTATAAGGAGAAAGGTAAAACACGATACATTTATGCAGAAAAATACAAAAGCAGAAAAGACAAAGAGGCCGATAGACAGGGAAAGAGAGAACTGGAAGAAATGCCCAGATGAGATAGTGAGGAGAGAAAAACCCCACTGAGTGAAATATTTAACACGCGAGATAAATACCGTATATTTCGTAGGAGACAGGACGCACGTAGAATTCCATACTGAGCATCAAACTCAGCATGTATAAACAAAGTTTGAGACTGCCCTTCTGAAACTTACCTGGGGAAAATTGGGGATAGAGGGACCATGTTGATATATGCAGTAAATGGCGTTACTATGCATACCAATATTTTGAACGCTACTCACAATTGGACCAGAGAAAAAAAAACATTGAAAGAAGGCGAGGGAGGACATAAGAGAGAAATGGAGTGAGACAAAACAGATATTGATTGGGAGGAACTGATACTTCAACTGAAAGAGAGAGGGAGTCAGAGAGAGAGTCAGATGGAGGGGAATGGGAGAAAGAGAGTCTGCTAACCAGAGTATAACATGCAGTCAGAGACACCCCTCCATTACCTGGGATAAAAGGATATTGTGGTCACTTAAGGAGTGCTTTAACAGACGTCCTCTCTGATGGATTACCGAGGGTCAGTATTGGAAAGTATCTCATGTGCTGAAACCGCTTGTGGTGTGAAAACATGTTGTTTGTCTGCTGGACACAGCATACTTTGTACTCTGAACTTTTGAGGCTTCACTGGATAATATTGGCACGCCTACAGTTTTTCCTTGCCATGTTTTTTGATTCTGAATTTTGCCTCACCTTATCTGTTCGCGTCCCTTCTGATTTCGGTTCTCTTTCTCTCTGCTTTTGCAGTTCTCTGTGTGCAGCGCCGCTGTACACCAGTTACTGCTTCACTGCTATCTGGTGTCCTTTCATAGCACCACCCCCCGATCTAGCTGACCAGGGTGCGCCCCTAGAGAACGGATGTCTACCCTTATAGGGATCCAATTTGTGGAAATAAAATGACGCAAGGGAAGAAATCTCAGAACCCTTGGTCATATGTCGCTGGAGAAGAAAGGGTTGGTAGGCCTTTTCCAATCCACTTAGCTCTCCAGGCTGACCCCCTCTGGAAAGGGCTTCAAAGGTCCATACCACTGAGCTGTGCATTGCAGAAATGACTCAGATGCTAGCTTCCATTACTTTT
This sequence comes from Pleurodeles waltl, assembly GCF_031143425.1. NCBI lineage: Eukaryota > Metazoa > Chordata > Amphibia > Caudata > Salamandridae > Pleurodeles > Pleurodeles waltl. The sequence continues at coordinate 401,924,975 of NC_090437.1, forward strand.
CCAAAGTGCCTTAATGTTGTAAGCCAGTGTTGGGTCTTTAGCCAGCAACCATTTGAATTCTGGGACTTGTAGGTTTAATTTTATCTTTGTAAGCTTGGCCTTACAGAAGTGTGAATAGCTTAAAAGCCATTGCAGGATGAAGACGTCAGACTTATCAGCTACATTTTCCTAATCGTTTTTTGGACAAATAATGAGCATGAATGGTTAAACCATTCATTTTCTTTACTTACATTATGCAGCTTGATGGGAGATGGTTGACAGATGTGAGTCAGTCAACAATGATCATAATTGAAGCCATATTCATACATAGGAATTTTCCGAGTTTGGAGAGGTTAAAGCTGGATTTAAGTTATGAAGTGCGTATCAAAAAGCCTGAGCTTCGTCAGCTTCACTCAATGTCAATCTTGAAGCCATACATTATCATTTATAAAGTTGCAAAACGTATTGGAAAACTACCGAACTAATTGCTTGTTAAAATCAATACAATTGTGGATGGGCTCTCAATCCAAATTTTAGATTAAGTATATATACATTTTAAGGTTAAATATATAGAATATATTTTTTATAAATTCAAAGCTGCCTAAATTTACCTTATAGCATCTCGCATAATATTCACCAGGAACAATTATGTTTTATTCGGGGCCACTATTTGTCACGTACTTTGCCTTAAACATGCACACCCTTCCTACCTTTTCCAAACGATAAGCACTATCCTCAGAAAAAATAAACAAGAAGTGTGCAAAGGAGAGGAGATCCACTGCGTTTCCCTGTGCATTCTACGAGACTTTTAACTCAATAATAGTTTTCCTGTTTCCACAAATGCAGAAAGTCAAACTAAACCTTACCTCCTCCACCAAAACCTCATGCAGCAATGAGGGAAACAGATCCTCGTCTCACATGGACTAGCTTAAACACTTGCGCAAACCACACCCAGAAGAATTAAATTACATAGCAAATCTTAATCCAATAATCTGTTTATGGCTAAACCGAATACAGAGAGCCAGCCATGAAACAATATAATAAACTAAATTGAATGCTCTGTCTTCATCACGCTAATACCTCCCTCATTGAGTTCCTTATCCTTTGGAGGCGCACCACCCACTGAAACAGATGCCTCTAATCTCCAGCTAGAGACAGACACATTGGTAGCCAAATAAATCACAAACATTTACGTCAAGGCCTTAAGAATGCCCTCCCACCAGAAAATCTAGCAGTTCAAAGAGGGTCTCAATGCAGACCACACTGAACGCAAGGATGACAAGGCTCAGTGTGATGAAATCAATGAAATGTATGCAGGTCATTATCTCCCTTCCTCATCCCTGTTCTTGCCTTTTGAGGCTACAACAAGCTGCACCCATAACAACAAGATTGAGCATACACCAGTGGTTCACTTGAGCAATCAAATACCTGTAGCACATCAGATTGCAATACAGAGGAGCACAAAAAAGGCATAGGCCAGACCCCATCGTAGAAGCTGACAGTGCACGACACTGCGCTATATGTAACAGGGATATCCTAGAAAGTCGCCATACTTTGGGCTGAATTATCCTCAACTGATGGAGATAAATTACAGAAATGGTTGATCCTAATTCTACATTTTGATGGGGTAATGATATTCTTCAAACCCTACATACCGAGGTGAATGAACCAAAATGATTGTCTAGCTGCTGAAAGAGTGCGTATTAATACATTTCTGCAACTTCGAATGCAACTAAATAATGGAGAGTATTTTCCTCAGTTGAGGAACGATGGAGGTAAAGCATGGATGAAACTAAAACTTCAAGCAGATGGACATTTTTTAAAAAAACTACAGGAGCAAAGGTTGCCCTGAAAAAACTCATAACCGTGACTCTGCACATCGGAAAGCCCATATCTACTCCAAATATCTAGCTGAAGTAACGCTATATCCGGAAGAATGCCTTCATTGGGAGAATTTCCAAATTAGTTTCTTGCATCTCAGAGACAACCTGGGAATCTGAAAGATAAAGCAGCCCCACCCCCCTTACACTCCCCACAAATTGGTCTTTAGATTGAGAACAAAGCCAGTACTGCTTTGTTCCTGGATACAAACAAGTCCCACCAACGAAAGGCAAAGTTGGTTCAGAACTTGTTCCAGAATTCAGAAGTCTTAGTCATTCTGACTGACCAATAATATTTATTTGGTAATTCCCCATTTCCAGCATATGAGTTGTTAATAGGCACAAGTAGTATTTTATTTTGATTTGTCATAAATTATATAAACCTAATGATAAGGTTAGATTAACTAAATTGATCAAAATGTATATCACACACAAATCAAATAATTGGGACTGCTTTACATGAAACACACTCATTTACTATTGTGCACTGTTTGTAATTATACAAATACTTCGAAATGTATTCGGGCTTACACAGACACCTGCATCAAGTTTACCACCTGCTAAGTGGAACTAACCATTGACCCTTCTTATCAGGGTCTTCTGGGCATAGGCCTGCCTCATGCGAGGCACCACTCACTGCCCCTTGCCTCCGCTGCTAATGATTTCACTGAGCAGTGTTCATGGAAACACAAGATTTTTGTTTTCATGAACACTACCTATGTGCTGGTCAACCCTCTTGGCGAATCCAGGCGTCTGATGACAAGAGGATGAGAGGGCCCGAGGGAGCTGAAACATGATCCAGCTACAGAGTGTTGTCTAAAAACAAAGCACTCTGTAGGTGGATGTCTTGAGTGCATATTTGATGGGCGTGGTTCAACTACAATTCCCTCACACACGGACAATCCATCTTATTTAGCGGACATATTGAGCATGCTCAGGCAGCACAGTGTATCTGGTAAAATGTGCCTATCAGGGCGCACTTCAGCGTATTCCTGAGGCCAATAAGAAGCCACACAATGCAGCAAGGACAGAACGTGCAGCCCTGTCCCAGCTTCTTATACGGCCGTGCGTCCTGTCCTAACAAGAAGCTGGGGAAGGGTTGTCAAACCTGGCCTTGCTGTTCTGTCTGGAACCTTTTTGGGGAATGTGGCTTTATGGTTCTGGCCAGCACCAAATTTCTTCTCTACTGTTGCCATGGAGCGTCTGAGTTGCCAACTATGGAAACAAGATAAGTAAAACAAACAGCTGTTTGTAGGCGTGTATGTGTTTGTGAGTGTGTTGACAAGTGATTGGCCGTGAATGAGATTGAGGGAATGTGTGTGTGTATGTATATGTGCGTTTGAGAGTGTCACCGAGAGCGAAAGTGAGAATTTAAACTTGAGAATGCGTGAATGAGTTAAAGTGAGTGTGAGTAAATGAGTGTAAACGAGTTAGCAGTGAGTGATTGGAGATTATGAGAGAGTGTGGATGTGATTCAGGGGCATGGCTATCAATGGAGCAGCAGGTACAGTTACACCAGGACCCGCAGTCAGTAAATGTGAAATGGTGACTGTGTGTAAGTATGTTTGTAAGAGAGAGTGAGAATCAGTGAGTGTGAATATGAGTGAGAATAGATAAGTGAGAGATTGTGAGTTACAGTGAGTGAGGGGGAAGAGAGTGAATGTGAGAGGGAGTTAGTATGAGTGGGAGATTGTGAATGTGTAGAATTGTGCTTGTTTGCATGTTTTATGAATATGAGATGCTGGTCATAGCATACTCAATATAATTTTAGGCTTATGGCAGCACCTAAGATAAAATGCTGACGGTGAGCTGACGGTCATCCACCTGTCAGCTGCTGGCATATTGGAGATATAGCATAGCATAAGGAAGGGCTGCCATGGCAAAAATGCAGGCCCTGGCATACCAGAAGGTATTTCTGGCATGGGACCCCTGTAGATAAATGCTGGTGCTTGCATACTGGAGGACATTCTTGACATGGGTCACCTGTGCCAAAATGCTGAAATATTGGATATAATACTTGATATAAAGTGACACATTCAGTAAAATGCGGATGCTGGCACACTGAAGGTAATTCTTTGTTCTTTGTCCTAGAGATGCAGCAATGACATATTGCGGCTGAGGGGACAGATTGGGCATGATAAAATACTACTTTGAAATACCTTAGGTAATTTGTGGCATACAGCCATGGTACACCCATGGTGTTAGACCTGACAGCCTTAGGGTAGTCACCCCTAACTTTTGCCTGCCTCCCTCCGCTTTTTGGACACTGTTTTTGCTGGTTTATAGACTCTGCGCACTTTACCTCTGCTAACCAGGGCTAAAGTGCATATGCTCTCTCCCCTAAAACATGGTAACCTGGAATCATACCTGATTGGACTATTAATTTACTTATAAGTCCCTAGTAAGGTGCACTCTATGTGCATAGGGCTGGTAAATTAAATGCTACTAGTGGGCCAGCAGCACTGGTTGTGCCACCCACTTAAGTAGCCCCTTCTCCTTGTCTCAGGCTTGCCATTGCAAGGCCTGTGTGTGCAGTTTCACTGCCACATCGACTTGGCATTTAAAAGTTCTTGCCAAGCCTAGAACTCCCCTTTTTCTACATATAAGTCACCCTTAATGTGTGCCCTAGGTAACCCCTAGGGCAGGGTGCTGTGTAGGTAAAAGGCAGGACATGTACCTGTGTAGTTATATGTCCTGGTAGTGTAAAACTCCTAAATTCGTTTTCACACTACTGTGAGGCCTGCTCCCTTCATAGGCTAACATTGGGGCTGCCCTCATACACTGTTGAAGTGGCAGCTGCTGATCTGAAAGGAGCAGGAAGGTCATATTTAGGATGGCCAGAATGGTAATACAAAGTCCTACTGACTGGTGAAGTCGGATTTAATATTACTATTCTAGAAATGCCACTTTTAGAAAGTGAGCATTTCTTTGCACTTAAATCCTTCTGTGCCTTACAATCCACGTCTGGCTGGGCTTGGTTGACAGCTCCTTGTGCATTCACTCAGACACACCCCAAATACAGGGTACTCAGCCTCACTTGCATACATCTGCATTTTGAATGGGTCTTCCTGGGCTGGGAGGGTGGAGGGCCTGCTCTCACACAAAGGACTGCCACACCCCCTACTGGGACCCTGGCAGACAGGATTGAACTGAAAGGGGACCTGGTGCACTTCTTAGCCACTCTTTGAAGTCTCCCCCACTTCAAAGGCACATTTGGGTATAAAACAGGGCCTCTGCCCTACCTCTTCAGACACTTGCTGGAGAAGAAACCTGAACCAGAAACTACATCCTGCCAAGAAGAACTGCCTGGCTGCTCAAAGGACTCACCTGTCTGCTTTCTACAAAGGACTGCTGCCTTGCTGTTGCCCTGCTGCCTTGCTGAACTCTTGTCTGGCTGTGAAAGTGCTCTCCAAGGGCTTGGATAGAGCTTGCCTCCTGTTCCTTGAAGTCTCAGGACCAAAAAGACTTCTCTCTTTTACTTGGACGCTCCGTGCGCCGAAAATTTCGCCGCACAGCTTGTTTCGCGGCGAGAAAAACGCCGCACTCCGACGCTGACCGACGCGACGCTCTGGGGACGATCGAAAATCCGACGCACGGCTTCGCAAGGATAACGCCGCCCGACCTCTAGAGGAGAAATCGACGCAACGCCTGATGTGAGATCGTAATTTCAACGCGCAGCCCCGCAGACCGACGTCTAGAGGAGAAATCGACGCAACGCCTGCCGTGAGATCGTAATTTCGACGCGCAGCCCCGCAGACCGACGTGCAGCCGGAGAACAAGCAGGAAAATCCATGCACAGACCCGGGACATCTGGTAATCCCCGCGATCCACAGAAAGAGACTGTCCGCACGCCGGAAAACGACGCACGACTTCCCCGCGTGTAAAATAACGACGCAAGTCCGTGTGTGCTGGGGAGAAATCGACGCACACACCCTTTTTCCACGCACCTCTTCCTTTGTGGCCCTCTGAGGAGATTTTTCCACGCTAAACCAGGTACTTGTGCTTGAAAGAGACTTTGTTTATATTCTAAAGACTTTAAGACACTTCATATCACTTTTCTGTGATATTTCTACAATTTTCCATTGCAACTTTATACTTTTTGACCTACAATTATCATGATAAATATTATATATTTTTCTAAACACTGTGTGGTGTATTTTTGTGGTGCTATATGGTGGTATTGTATGATTTATTGCACAAATACTTTACACATTGCCTTCTAAGTTAAGCCTGACCACTCGTGCCAATCTACCAGAGGGTGGGCACAGGATAATCTTGGATTGTGTGTGACTTACCCTGACTAGAGTGAGGGCTTTTGCTTGGACAGGGGGTAACCTGACTGCCAACCAAAAACCCCATTTCTAACACATGGTATATGAGGAATGAAAATGGCAAAATAGTGGTATTAAAATATTTTATGTAAATCTTGGCGTAAGGGGGTACCCATAATAAAATGCTGGCATTGGCATAAGGAACGTAATTCTTAAACTAACGGAACTTTTGAAACAAAAATGAGGTGAACGCCTGGCAAGTGTTATGCCACCACCACTGTCAAAAATCACCTGCTGTTACTGGAACTAACCATGGAGCACAGTGTGGTGTGCATCTTCTTTCAAGTACAGCTGGGCAAAGTCTACAACATCAAAGATTTTTTAAGATGACACCCTTAGCTTCCTCAGGCACCCACATTTTTAATGAGCTGCATGTATTCACATAAATGCATACAGGCAATGGTCTTGTCCTCCCTTCTGAATATATGGGAACTATTAACAAAGCCATTTTGGTATAGGTAAAGCGGTACTCATGTTGTACTTTTTACGTACTCTTCCATGCATTTGGAAATGGCCCAAAAACAGGGAATCAGTCATTTTGGGGACGATTCAGAAACACATATAAGAGTACTTAAAACAGGACTTCAGTTTTTTCTTTCCCATATTCCTACATACCCTACTTTTATCAGTAGTTTGAAACTGACTGGAAAGAAATTTAAATGCACAAGGGGAGTGTTAATCCTTACGCAGAGATGTTTTCCCCATCCCATTGCTTCTGTCCTCTCTTGCACCTTTAAGATGTTAGGTTGGGGCTGGTGAGGTCTCATTGTGTTTACAAGTGCAGGGGTGTTGTGTAGATCCTCCCTGAGGATGAGAGGTCAAGGTATGGCCTGTCACGTGAATAATGGTAATCAACAAATAGAAGTGAGGTCTGGACCTAGTCGTTTATTACACCTAAACTAGCCTGTATGTGCTGTGTTCCGTTCTACGGCTGCCCATACTCTTGCACATGGACCTGAGATTGTGCAAAGAAACTTGCAGGTCGTCTGACCCTCATCCATCATCAGGCACTGCTTAGGGGCAACCAGACGCCACCGTTTTTGTCTCAGCAGGGTGAGCACTGACCTTTTTGCCTCCAACATTTGTCAGCACCCTGGTGCGCAGTGTTTTCCAGCTGATCCATTCAC